>NW_020954576.1:23669057-24006832 GCF_900497805.2 Vombatus ursinus
TCTTTCTTTCTTTCTTTCTTTCTTTCTTTCTTTCTTTCTTTCTTTCTGTCTGTCTGTCTGTCTGTCTGTCTGTCTGTCTGTCTGTCTGTCTGTCTTCCTTCCTTTCTTCCTTCCTTCCTTTTTGACCTTTTGTACTTCCAAATAAATTTTGTTAGTATTATTTTCTGACTCAGTAAAATACTTTTTTAAATAATTTAATTGAGATGCATTGAATAAATAGATTAGTTAGGTAAAATTGTCATTTTTTATTATGTTGGCTTTACCTACCCATGAACAATGAATTTAAATCTGACTTTATTTGCATAATTTATATACTTTTAAAAGAGGTTTCTTCTGTAAATTTAAAAAAATTATTGAATCCTATAAATGTATTTTTCTTGGTTACATTAGCTACCAATCCTAAGAATACTCCAAATACATGGAGAAAGAAAAATACATTTATAGGATTCAATAATTTTTTTAAATTTACAGAAGAAACCTCTTTTAAAAAGCAAGTTCAACACAAGTGCATTACAGAAATGAAAAGAATGTTTTGGTGTTTTTATAAACTCTGGACCACAAGCCCATGACATATATTAACCTTAGAAAACTTTTTCCAACATATGATAGAATAAATTACTTTATACTTTTAACTAAAAGGCAGCTGTAATCTCCATGATATGGGTATTCCTTCCATTGGTATTAATTGGGAATCATTATTTCCTTCCCACCCTGTAAAGTTCTTATCTAAGGTCTTTTGATATGTCAGAAATCATCTATGGAATACACTCAATACACTAAAGATCTTCTTTAATATTTCCTCTAATATTTTAAAATATTTTCTTTCATTGTGGGTACCAGTTTAGAAACTTGGTCATGCATTGATGTTTCTTCTTAATATATAACAGTATTTTTTGGTTATTTCAATCTGAATTTCCTGATACATCTCAAAATTAAAATATTTGAAATAAAACTTGTCTTTTCACCCATCCAACCTACCCATCTTCTGAACTTATCTTTCCTGTATAGTCATCTTGTTGTTTATATTGCCATAGAATTTCTCAAAATCTGTTCCCTTTTCACCATTCACATAGCCGTTACCTCTTACCTGGACTATTCTAGTGGTTTCTTGTGTGGTATGTAATATTTGTAAAGCTCTTAGCTAAAGTGCCAACAGTTTCACTATTACTTGAACTTTTTTGCTAGAGATAAAGACTTTCTTTTTACAATCGGGAATAAGACTTAGTATACTGATATAAATGATTTTGAGGGAGTGTATGAATAGCTCTCTCAAATCTTTTCCCATTTTTATTGTGGAATAAGAACATGGACACCTGAATAGGAAAGAGAAACATCTTTGAAAGGGAAAAGGAAACCGGAAAGGGAGTCTGGAAACCAATTTTTCAGTGGAATAGGAGTGGATTCTGTTCTGTTTATATTAATCTATACACAAAAAGAAGTTGTGTTCAAAGGTACTTTATATTCTGCAGAACTTCATAATTTTGTGGAACTATGTCACTCAACTGTACGGGTGTTTGTAAGGGTTGAGTATTAAATTTTTCTATTTCCTTGCGGTAATGTTTCACTTTTCCCTTGCTTTTTACAGTAGCAGTGTTGGTCTATAGTACTTTCTTGTAGCTCTAGTACCACTCTCCTTTCTTGTGTTCGGGGCAATACCTATGGATTCAGTTATAGTCTTTGCCTGTTTTTACTTTCCAAAGGAAAGAGGTTTTGAATTGGGTTTGGCCTGGCCAAAAATTGTTCTGTAAATAAGTCTTTTGTGGATCTGGTCCACAAAATTAGGAAACTTCTGGATATATTGTAAACTGTTGGCTGTTGAGCCCAGATAACTTTATTAACTGTTTTCTTACTCTTCCAGTATAGGTACACAGCTAAATGATAATATCTAGTTTATTGGTTCAAAATAAATTTAACATTAATGCCAGAAAATTATTTGGAATCAACAGTTAACCAACTAATTGATTCCAATTCATTTATAATTGGCCTTTTACTGTATTTCAGGCAGTGTGCTAAGTGTTAGGTATATAAAAACAAATTCAAGGAGCTTACATTCTTATGGGAAGCAGTATGCCAGTATATAAATATGTACACAATGAACATTGAACAAGGTAGTTTTGGGAGAGAGCACCCTAAAACGTGAGTGTCCCCAAAAAGGCTTCATGAAGAAGATGAGACTTAAGCTTGAAGGGAACCAGGCATTCCAAAAGGTGGAAATGAGGGAGGAGTGAATTTCAGGCATAGAGAATGGGCAGTCAGTGCAAAAAGACATAAATGAGAGGTGGTGGAAAAACAGCAAGTACTTTGTGTAGCTGTAGTATAGAGTATGAGACAGGCAGTCTTATTAGAAGAATAGCAAGGTAGAAAAGCGTCAAGTCTTGAAAAGTTTGTATTTTAACTTAGAGAAAATAAAGAGCCACAGAAGTTTGTTGAAAAGAGTGTGATAGGCTCAGACCTGCATGTTATAAAAATCACTTTGGCAACTCTACAGAGGATGGATTGGAGTGAGAAAAGCTTGTAGAAGGAAGACAAAAAAAAAGGAGTTCATTGCAGTTTTCTAGAAGTGATGAAGGCCTGAACTAGACGGTTGTCTGTCTGAATACGCTTACCTCAAGTGATCCTTTTCTCTATAGAAGGAAGTAGTTATAAGCTTTTTCAGTCATGGGGCAAAGAATAGAAATGTTTTTTTTTTCCTCTTTGTGTTTTTTTCCCTTCTGTTCTAAGTATAGATGGAAAGGGAAAAGAAACGAATGTACTTTTTAGACATAATGAGATTGAGAGATACATGAGTACTTTGGAGCTAATTATGAGTACCAAAGAAGTACGAAAGTAAGATTATAGATATAGACTGGAAGGGACTTCAGAGATTATCTAGCCTATCCCTCTCATTTTATAGATGAGGAAACTGAGGCCCATAGAGATTAAATGATTTGCTCAAGGTCCCACAGATATTGAGTAGCAAATCTTGGATTTGAACCCCTCTGACTCCAAAGCCTGTATTTTTTCTTTCCACCATCTCTGATGAAGTAAACAGACAATTGAGGACTTTTGACTCTGGATGTTACCCCAAAGCCAAAATGACTTGGAGAAATCGAAGCAGGGGGAAAGTGGGCTTCAGTAACAAACTTTCATAAATAGTAGATATAGTAGGAGCCAAACCCTAAACTATTGTTTATGTTTCATATAGCTTAGAAGCTCTCTTACCTTAAGAAAAGAGTGTTGCTTATGCCTGATAATTAAACTCAGAGTTATTAAGCAGCATTTGAGAACAGTTGAGACATAGTGATAGTGTCAGCATGTACCTAGATGTGTCTGTTTCTTTAAATCTTGCTCTATATCATAACTTAGATTTATAAAATGAAGGTAACAATGAGTGATTTTAAGGATCTATGCAGATATTTTAATACAGAATTGTATTTTTTTTAAACAAAAATCAGTTCTGGCTAGATTCTGTTAAAATATATATTTTTAGTTATTTATTCTTGAGAAAATCCTCTCTGTTGGGCTTCTACACATATCCCATGACATTTACTATATTTAATAGGTTTGTAAATGACAGGGCAGCCCTAGAGAGGCCGAACAGGTCTTCCAGGTATTATACTTATAATTCTGTAGCTTCTACTAGGTGAAAAGTGATGCTTGTTAAAAGTGATATATATACATATATATGTGTGTGTGTGTGTGTGTGTGTGTGTGTGTGTGTGTATGTGTGTATGTATATGCATACATACATACACATATACATATGTATAGATAGCCATATATATGTATATATCCATACATAAATACATACATACATATATACACACACACATATATAGATAGATAGTTTTAGCATACAAGCCCCAGCAGTCATATATAAGAAAAATATTTATATTTTCATTTTTATATGAAAGTATAAATCTAATATAATGGCATAAGTTAAATACTATAAAATATATATACACAATACTACGTGATGGAGCAAGATTCAAAGAGATATAAGCATCTAGCTTATAAATAAGTGCCTTCCCTCACTAAACCTCAACTGTTACCATTCACTGCTTAACTTAACTTTGGGTTTTCCTTTTTGCTTTCAGGAAAACCTTTAACTTGCGCTCTGGGCGTTGCCTGTCTGCAGCTTCCCGGTGGCTCACCGCTTCTGTCTGCTCCAGCCTTGTTCCAGCTGCTTCGAGGCTTCTGGGCTTCAGAGCTCGGTGTGAAAGCTTGCCTTTGGCCTATACCCCTTCCCCCTGCTTCAGGTGTCAAAAACCTTTGATTAGCTTGCTTGCTTCAGTTTTTCTAACTAGAATTTTCTCTGCATCTTACTAGCCCCTAGGCCTGAATTCCCAGTTCCTTTCATGCCAGTGGAAACTACTTTTACTCCACATGGCTTCTCTCTGTAAGTAAGTTCTTGCATCCTTTTGCTTCAGTGACCAGTGGAAAAAGATTTACATGGAATACTGCTGCATGATTTCCCTGTATTGATTTCCTTTTAATTTGGAGGGTTTACTCTGAAAGCTACTTATGTCACTCATTCATATCCCTCCTTCTTTTTTGTTCCGTATTGGTATAGAATGGACTTCTTGATGAAGCAAAGACTCACAGAAATGTTTTCAACCTGCTTCTTAAAGGAGCTATGCCTTTAAAACAAAACAAAATCTCTTTTCAGCTTAGGCTGAATAGCTTTTAAACACACTGGTTTTCATATACATGTTGACCTAGAAGCAGCTAGGTATAGGGCAGGTATGGTGCTTAGGGAGAAATAATCAACTTCTGTAGGACTGATCTTGCATTTGTAAACTTCATTAAGTACCAGCAAACATTAGACAGGTTCATAGCCTACCATCCCCCAGCTCAAGAGAAGTAGAAGGCAGATAAGAGATAAAGTTTACTCAGATTAAACAACAAAGACAAAGTTAGTACTAATCAATGGACAAATTATGATATAAAACTCATGGGAAAGACCTTTGTGGGATAGAACAATGTGAAACAAAATAACTTCAGAATTCATACACTATTCAATTAGCCATAATGATTGCTTTTTTATTTTGAGTCCTGAATTTCTATTCACTTTGTATTACTCCATTTATATAGAATGGCTTTCTAATTGCAGCCAAGATTTACAGCTGTTCCTTTTTGTTCCTTTTTTTTTTTTTGCTTTTAACCATAATCTGTAGACTCAGAGTGAGTTTTTTATTGATTTTAGAAAAGCTCTTGATAAAACTTTGCTATTCTTGAAGACAAGATAGAGAGATGGTTTAGAGAATATTATAGTTAAATATTGAATGGTCAGACCAAAAGATTAGCTTTCTAATGGTTCCTTGTTAGCTTAGTTGCCTAGCATAGTTCTGCAAGGATCTGGACTTGGCTTTTTCCTACTGAACATTTATAATAATGAGTTGGATGAAAACATAGATATTTATTAAAGTTTCAGATGATACAAAGCTAGGGGGGATTGTTAACATTTTGGATGCCAAAATTAAAAAAAGTATTTCAGTGGGCTACACTGTTGTTCCATCTGTGAAAACTGAGTTTGAAAGAATAAATGTAAACCCTAATACTTTGATTAAAAATCATTTCATAACTGTCAGATGAAGAAGCATGGCTAGAAGCAGTTTATCTGTTAGATAACCTGGGACTTTTAGTGGTTTATCAGCTCATTATGGGCCAGCAGTGTGATCTGGCAGCTAAAATAGCTAATTCAGTTTTAGGTTGCATTGAGAAGTACCAAGGACTGGGACCGAGTAGTGGTCCTGTTCTGCCACATCTGAAGTATTGTTGTGAGTCCTCGATGCCATATCTTGTGGAGAACATAAAAAGGCTAGAGAGTCATATGATCGCAGTTCATATAGCATCCTAGATTTAGAGCTATAAAGGATCTTTTAGAGATAATCTAGTCCAGTCTTCTCATTTTATAGATGAGGAAACTGATGAACTTGTCAAAGGTCTCATAAGGTGTGTTATAGCCAGGATCCGAACTTCAGGTTCTGTGACTTCCAAGTATGGCACGCTTTTGACTATACCATGT
The DNA here is from genome assembly GCF_900497805.2 of Vombatus ursinus. Classification (NCBI taxonomy): domain Eukaryota; kingdom Metazoa; phylum Chordata; class Mammalia; order Diprotodontia; family Vombatidae; genus Vombatus; species Vombatus ursinus. The sequence continues at coordinate 23,675,065 of NW_020954576.1, forward strand.
TCCTTCCAGTACTGGGTAAGCAGTATGGTAAAGAGCTAGTCTCATGAACATGTCATATGAGAGTAAGATGTAGGAACTGACCAGGCTTAGCCAATAAAATATAAACCATTGTAGGTATATGTTCCATTATTTGAAGAGCTGTCATGTAGATGTGTCCTTGTCCCAAGATGCCAAAATGGAAACAGTGGATGAAATTTTCAGAGCTAGATTAAATTTGAGGTAAGAAAAATATTCCTAACTGTTACAGCTATTAACAACACCAACTAATATTTTTGTGGTGCTTAAAGCTTTGCAGAGCTCTTTATATAAATAATTTCATTAAATTCTGACAGCAACTCTTTTGAAGTAGGTACTTTTATTATCCATTTTAAAAATGAGGGAACCAAGATTGTCAGTTAGCTCACTTTTATTAAGTGCCTCTTGTAGGCTAGTATAGAAGGAGTCAGAGGGCCAGGACTGATCCATAGGGGCCCTAAATAGATTTTGAGCGTGATGTGGATGAACATCCAACAAAAGAGACTAAGGAGTGACCTGACAGGAGCAGAACCAGGAGAGAGCAATGACACGAAAACCTAGAGAGAAGAGTATCAGGGAAGGGAGGGTGATGGTCATGTCAGAGTCTGAGAGAAGTTAAGTTATTTGCTTAAGGTATTATAGCTAGTGTCAGAGATGAGAGTTGAACTTGAGTCTTCTTGACTCCATATCCTGTACTCTATCCAATAAAACAGCTAGCTGCCAAAAGTCAAATATGTTGGAAAACAGTGAATTCCTTCTTCTTGGGAGTCTCCAAGCAAAGTCTTGATTCATCCTGTGGTAAAATAATTTCTGATCACTGCATACGACATTTTTCTTTGAAGTATGTGGATATTTATTTCTGTTGCTGAAAAGATTATGCTCAGGTGAGGTTATTGGGGTTCGTTACAGTAGTTTCTCCGACAAATGTAATTGAGAACAAGCACGGCCATTTTTAGTCTGTCAAGTAGCATTTTAAAAATCCATTCCTTTCTGTAATTTGATGCAGGGCTTACTACTCAGTCAGTTGCAAAGCCTGCTCTATTTGATTATGAATTTGTAGCTACTTCTATTCTCTTCTTTTAAGTGTTAACAGAATTTCAAGTTGTAGATCTTACAGAGAGAGATGACTTGACCTTTCACATCTCACCTTAAGTTCAATTGATATGGTAAGAACTATATACCTCTATTGTTTCTGTGGTTCCCTAGTCTTTACTCCCACATAGATTTTCTTAAGATTTTTTTTTCTTTTTCCTTTTTTTCTTTCCTTTTTCTCTTAATCATTCAATATAGACTTATAGTGACCAGTCATGAGATTTCTGATGAGAGGGACATTTTAATTTGTCACCATGAAAACATTGTGGTCTAAGATGTTAAGAGGTTTGGAAAGAACTCTGCTCCTCACATAATTCAGGAAAATCGGCAAACAAAAATCAACAATACCAAAAAGAAAAGAAATGACTAAAAGCTACACCAGAAAAAGTCAATTACAGTAAAAAAAATGAGCAAAGCAAAGTGCTGATAGAATTAAAAATACTATGGTGCAACTATATCAGCTAGATGAGTATCAGAAACAGCAGGATTGGGAAAAATAAAAACACAAGAGATCCTTAAAGACTTCTTAAGGTGGATAAATTATACACTCAGTGAAAATAAATAAGAATTAGCAATACTGAAGAAATCAGAAGGCTAAATAGAAGGTCCTAAAGAAGGTATGAAATTTTAAGTGGAAATTAGCAAAGAATTAAAAGGGAATTAAAATATTAAAAAGAGAAAAAGAAATAATCAAGAAAATAACCAGTGTAGATAATACAGTAGAAAACTCCCTAAATACAAAAGCAGTAATAAAAATGCTAATATTAATAGTTCACATTTTATGGCAGTTTAAAGTTTGCAGATCACTTTATATACATTATCTCCTTTGATCCTCAACAGCATTTTGAAGTAGGTACTCTTAACATTTCCATTTTACAAATTAGGAAACTAAGTTTTAGAAAAGTTAAGTGATTTGTTCAGGCCACAACAGCTGGTTTCTAAAGAGGAATTCAGGCCCAAGTTAGGGCTGACTTTTAAATGCAGTGCTCTTCCTTCTCTTAATACGACTAGCTATTGCTATAACAAACAGCAAAATTACAGTAGTAGATGATAGAATTCCATATAACATATAAGATCTGAAAATTAAGGTTAAAAATTTATATAGTTATAGACTTATTCTGACTATTTCAAAACACACAGACCCAAGTAACAGTTATAAAATATAGTTGACAGTGCATTCCAGATGACTTAAAAAAAAAACCCCAACAAAATCCAGATACTATATTTGAGGAAATCATCAAAGAAAATTTCCCCAAATTGGCCAAAGTGGCCAATAGAAAAAAATACAAATAAATGCAAGATAACTCATAGAATCCATTAAAAGCCCCCCAAAGAATGACCCAGTATTTAATATGTCTAAAGTAATAGTTAAATGTCAAATACTACAGTTAATGATAAAGGAAGAAATATCATAAGCTGCCAGAAGTGAAGAAGTCTTTTACTGGTGAACAGTAATTAGAATCACAATGCAGTTTTGAAAGACTTAGGATGCTGGCTGAAAATAGACTAGAATATGTACGAAAGTAAGAGGCCTGAGTCAGGAACTCAGATCCCTCTACTTAGCAAAACTCATGATCTATGAAGTCAAGAAATAGATGTTTGAGAAGCATGCATCAAAAGGACATTTGGGATAAAAGAAACTCACGTCCACTTCATCCACAGAGAGCAATAAAAAGCCTTCCAAGTGAAGATATCATTCGTTTAAAAAAGGAGGGTAAGAGTTGCTAACCAAATTTGAGAAACCTTAGATCAGGAATTCCCAACCTTTTTTTTTGTGTCATAGTCCCTCTAAAGTAATTTAGTTAACTCACATTTATTAAGCTCCTACTTTATGCCTAGTGCTTAACTAAGAGCTGGGGATACGAGGAAAGGAAAATGTGTGGCCCACATATTCAAAGTCCTCCCGTTCTAATGGGGAAGACATCATGCAAACGATTATGTACATTCAAGGTGTATTACATTGTAAATGGAGGTATCTTAAAGGAAAGGCACAGGAAGTAGGATGGAGGTACCCCATAAGGATCTCTTGAAGGTGAATTTTGGGTTGAATCTTGAAGGTGTCCAGGGACTAGCAGGTAGAGGTAAAGAGGGAGAGTGTGCCAGCCATTGGGAGCTGCTAGTGAAAAAGGCAAGGAGTCAGGAGAAGGAGTATCTTGTGAGAAACAGCAGGATTTCCAGTTTTGCTGCATCTTAAGAATATATGAATAGGAATAAAATGTAAGAAAGACTGGAAGAGTAGTAATGGGACAGGTTGTGAAGGAGTTTAAGAGCCAAACAGAATTTCTGATGAATGAATTAATAGTAAAGCACCGTACTAAGTGCTAGCAGTAAAAGTATCGAACTGAGATGATACCTGTTCTCAAGGAATTTGCATTCTGAGGGAGATGATACATATGGAAGATTTCAGCTTCATATCAAGTGGAAAGGTTCTGTGATTCCTCGGGTACAGTGACAAAGCAGATATCTCTACTTAAACATTCTAAATGAGATCCTGGAGCTAATAGGGAATCATGAATTTATTGAGAGAGGTGTGTGTGTGTGTGTGTGTGTGTGTGTGTGTGTGTGTGTGTGTGTGAGACTTGTGACCTGGGGGGCACTTTTACAGTTCTGTGGAGGAGGATGGACTGAAGTGGGGAGAGACTTGACCTAAGGAGACAAATCAGAACTCTCTTGTAGTAGTCCAGGTATGAGATAAGGCCCTACATCAGTATGTAGGGTGTGGGTTGTATTAGCGAAAGAAGGAAATGCACAAAAGAGATGTTGTGAAAGTAGAAACAATAATACTTGGAAGCAGATTGGATATGTATGGTTGAATGCAAGTGAGATGACTCCAAGGTTGAGAGGTTGATGAAGAGGATGGTGTTGTCCTCCAAAGTAGTAGAGAAGTTGGGAACAGGGGAGGATTTTGGGGGGAAATGATCAGTTCTGTTTTGGACATGTTGAGTTTGAGGTGCCTGCAGACCATCCAGTTTGAGATCCAGGACAGTTGGTGATGGGAGACAGGAGGTCAGGAGAGTGGTTGGAGCTTTATAAATAGTTCTGAAAATCAGTTGCATAGACATGATAATTGAACCCATGGGAACTCATAACATTACCAGCCAAGATAGTGTAGATGGAGAAGAGAAGAGGACCCAAGATAAATCCTTGTGCAGTACAATGGTTAGTGGATGTGACCTGGATCAAGATCCAGCAAGAGACTGAGTTGTGCTCATAGGGATAGAAAGAGAACCATGGAAGTTGTGTCATGAAAATGTAGAAAGGAAATGATAAATACCATGCAGAGGTTCCCAAAGTGGGTGATATTGCCGCCTGGGGCAGTGCTGTGGGAAAGCGCTGGAACTATTGGGGGGGGGGCAGTTGTAGCTTGTAGTGCAATTGGGGGACATTAAATATCAATAAGGAGGCGGTGGAAGCATAAGGAAAGAAGAGAAGAGAAGAAAATTTTGAAAAACCTTTTGTACATGTTTTGTGTAATAGAGTTAAAATCATAGTGATTGCATTCTTTTCCAAATAAACACAAAAAATGCAAGTTATAACTGATCAGTGGTCAAGTCACCTGATAGGTCTTAACAAGCAAGTGTCCTGTCGTGTATTGTTGGGAAGTCCAGCATGCATCGGCAGGAATATGTGCGTGTAATGACTTGTTTACAATACGATACTGTATGGTTACCTGATGCAATATTGTGTCATCAGAATTTCAATACAGGGAAAAAAAACCCCACAAATTTACAACAAGTTATTAAATTTATGATGCATCATTTCAAAAAATAGATGTATTTTTTGTTAAGGGTTAAAGAAAGTAGATTTCCAGGGGTGTGCTGAGTAATTTTTTTTTTTAAGGGGGCAGTAGGCCATATAAGTTTGGGAACTTCTGAGTTGGAGGGAATACTAGGAAGGAGTACTTATCCCAAAGCTACTTGCAAATGTTTTAATCACACACTTAAGTTTTCAACATAGACCTTAATGTAAGATGGATGGTTTTTTTTCCTTTTTGTAGTTATTTAAGAGTTTCAGCTTTAGAATATTGTATTTGCTAAATTACTAAAGGTTTCAGTAGGCTGTTTCAGAGAAAAAGAAGAAAAGAATATTTCAGGTAGGGATAGAGCAATCCTAAAGTGATGCTTCTATCTTTGATAAAAGGAAAAGACTTGTTAAAATAGCATGTAGTTAGTAATATAAGATAGAATAATTTGGCTGGAGTAATTCTATTAAATTTTGATTAATAATAGATATAATAAGAATAAAAAAATGTGCCTTTCTTGCCCATAGAATGACCAATTGACTTTGTGCTATTTAACATTTTTATAAATAACTTGGATAAAGATATAATAGAATATTTTTCAGATTTGCAAATGTTGCAAATAGCTAGGTGGGGTAGCTGATTTACTAAATGATAATATTAAAAGGTCATTTACTAAATAACTGTGTGAAAAAGGAAATTATTTAAAAATGAATTATGTCAAGCAGATCACATGATGAGATCCCCAAAACATTAAAAAAAATCTATGGAATGCTGCCAAACAACATTCAATGAGAAATTCTGAATGCCTTTATCAGTGAGAGAGAAAACTCGGGAAATAGAGTACATGTTAAAAAAAAAATGTAACATCATAAGAACAACAAATCAACTGAAAATAGAAGAGGAATATCTTTAGAGATCAATATAGGGGAACAAAAAATTACTGAAATGATAGATAAATCTAGGAGCTGTTTTTGAAAAAATCTAGAAATTGATAATGAGGCTTTTATTTTTAGAGCATAAATCCAAACTATCAAAATTAGAACGAAAAAGGAAAGATTGCAATAAGAGCAAAAGAAATTTTTAAAAAATGATCAGTTGTTCTGCAGAGTGATATGTTAACAGACTTAAGAACCTGAAAGAAAGGAATGATCATCTCATGTGTGTACCTAGTTATTTTCTGTCTCCCCCATTATTATGTAAGCTCTTTGAGTGCAGGGTTGTTTTTGTGTTTTGCTCTCTTTTGTATCCCCTGTGTTTAGCATAGTGCCTAGAACACCATAAGCACTTAATAAATAAATTCTTGTTGATTAACCAATTGTATCCCCTTCTTATCTTTTTGTATTTTTTTGTACATAAAGATTTTTTTGATTTTTTTTTTCATAGCTGTTGCTACTCACTAATTTGAACTAAAAGTCCTTCTTTGTTACAAATAGATGTAGTCAGGTAAAACAAATCAGCATATTGGCCTTGTCTGAGAATGTACAGATTACTGAATCTGTAATCTATAATCTCTAGTACATCATCTCCCTGCCAAATGGTGGGAGATGTTTTTCATCCTCACTCATGATGAAGTCATGATTGGTTGCTGCTTTGGTCAGAATTCTGACATCTTTCGAAGTTGTTTCCTCTCACATTATTATTGTGATTAAGTATATTGTTTATATTGCTTCTGATTGTTTCACTCTAGGGTCCTTGAAGTAAACTGTTATGTTATCTGCAGAAAATGATAATTTTATTTCCTTTTTACCTATGTTTATTCTCTCAATTTCTTTTTTTACCTTATTTCAATAATTAGCAACACTAGTACTGTATTGAATAGTACTGATGATAATGGACATTTTTGCTTTACATCTGTCTTATTGGAAAGGCCTTTAGTTTGTACCTATTATAGATAATGCTGGCCCTTGATTTTAGGGGTATACTACTTATATTAAGGAAATATTTATTTCTTCCCATATTTTCTAGTATTTTTAACAGGAATAGGTGTTGTATTTTATCAAAAGCTTCTTTTGCACGTATTGATATAGTTATATGATTTTTATTGTTCTTGTTATTTAATATGGTCAATTATGTTGACCTGGCCATAGTTATAATCTTTGTGATATGTTGCTATAGTCTGTTTCTTAATATTTTACTTAAAATTTTTGTATTGATATTAAAGATATTTGATTTTATATATATATATATTTTGTTTTGCCTCTCTCTGGTTTTCAATACCATATTTGTATTACAGAAGGAATTTGGTACTCCTTTTCTCCCCTATTTTTCATATAGTTTATATAATATTGGAATTATTTGTTCTTTAAATGTTGATAGAGTTTACTTGTAAATACATCTGTTCAGGGCAGTTAGGTGACTCAGTGGATAGAGCACTGGCTCTGGAGTCAGGAGGACCTGAGTTCAAATTCAGCCTCAGGCACCTAACACTTACTAGCTGTGTGACTCTGAGCAAGTCACTTAACCCCAATTGTCTCAGCAAAAAAAACAAAAACATCTCTTTTCAGGTTTTTTTTTTTTTTTGAGGGGGAGTTCATTTATGGCTTATTCAATTTCTTTTTCAAAGATTTTCTAAGATTGGATTTAGTCTTCCTTTTGGAATAAGTAACTTAATAAAGGACTTAATAAGTCCAATATTTAATCTTTGTGTCTAATTTTTTATTAGATTGTGTTTTCATAGTGAAAGGTTATAAAAAGACTACAAAAATTTATTGAGTGTTTGCTATATGTCAGACCCTATACTAGGCACAGATACATGCAGGAAGTAAGACAGTTCCTACCCTTAAGGATCTTACAATCTAATAAGAAGACAAAGTACAAAAGGGAGCTGTAAATTAAGGCTCCGGGAGAAACTGACCAATGGGAGAAAGGAGCCCGTATAGCAGAGGTGTTCCCAGGTGAAAAATACACAGAGGTTGATGTATGTTCCAGGGTATGACTGCAGGTGAGGCGTGAAGTTGAAATCTGGAAAGTTAGCACAGCTGTGACGATGAAGCCCCAAGAGTTTCATCAAAGAGGGAAAGGAGCTTAGAAATATTTCTGCTTTTGGCATAAAGGAATTTAAATGAAATTCACCACTATTTTGTCTTTAGTTTTGATATAACAATTGAAGTATTGCCATCATTTGTAGTGAAATTGAGGGGAAAAAAAGTTGCCATACAGTTTGTTACTTAAAATTTACTTAGCTACTTAGATATGTGATCTCATTGATGCAGGTGTTTCCTTCACAGTGGTAGAGCATTACCCTTCCATGCCCCTCATTCAGTGTTACTGTTATCCATCCTTAAAGTTTGTCCACTGAAGTAGCAGATTCATTGTTACTTCTTTGTAACATGAAATATAGGAGTCCCAAAATTCTTATTGTAGTTTTAAACTTTAGTAGTTTAAAACTATGCGAAGACTTTTGGTACATCCTATACATGAACTGTCCACTTGTTATTCTGAACTCACACCATGTAACTCTCCCTTCCTTTTTTTTAATGATACATTTGATGATATTCATTAATTCTTTATCGTTCTTTATTTACTGTATGTTGTAGCCTGTTCATATTTGTTGGACACCTCTATATTGCCTTCAATGTGAAATTTAATTTTAATTCTTCAGACTGCCTGGTTTTATTGCTTGCAGTCATTTAAAATGTAGTTTTATTAATCTTTTGCTTGTTATGTTATTTTCTTTTTAAATATATATTTAATATACTGTCTCCTACCCAGCAAACCATTCTTTGTAACACATATTGAAGGAGAGAAAAAACAGTAACCAACAATTAAGTATTGTTTTTAAATCCTTCCACCTTCCCCCATCCACAAAATAGAAGGTAAAAAGAAAGAAATACAGAACTGAATCACATACACAAAATCAAGTAAAAGAAATTCCTATAGTGGTTACATACAAAATCATTTCTCATTTTGCATATTAATTTATTCTCCTTCTGTCATGAGGTTGGTAATATTCTTCTTTGTCAGTCCTCTCTGGAATCCTAGTGATCACTTAGTTGATCAGATTTATATAATCTTTCTGAATTGTTTGTTATGTTTAAGGTACAAATTATTCTTCTTGTCCTAATCATTTAAGTCTTTATCAGTTCATACAAGTATTTCCATTTCTCTTTGAACTAGTCTTTTCCCTCATTTCTTATAGCACAATAATATTCCATTACATTCATACAGCACAATTTGTTCAGCTACTTCCCACTTGATAGGTACCCCTTGGTTTCCAGTTTTTTTGCCACCACAAAAAGAGCTACAACAAATATTTGTGTACATTTATAGCCTTTTCCTCTTTCTTTGCTCTCTTTTGGGTATAGGCCTAGTAGTGGCATACCTGGGACAGAGGGTATTCATTGTTTAGTAACTTTTTTTTGCAAAATTCTGAATTGCTTTCTAGAGTAGTTGGACCTATGCACAATTCAACAGTGCATTGATGTGCTTATTTTTTAGGCACATCCTCCAACATTTGTCATTTTATTTATTGTCGTCTTTGGCAGTCTGGTGGAAAGTGGAGCTATTGCGTGTAATCAATCATGCAGCATCTCTCGTAAAATATTGATATTAAAGAAAGATGAACTTTCATTTTAGGAAAAAATAGTTGGGGTTAGTAAAAGACCTCTGCAATTTGTTGTTGTCAGTCCAGCCCATTCTTTCCTTATTTAATTCTGGATCCAACTTGTCTACTTATTGTGTATTTTCAGGTTATGTACAAAAACTGAATGAAAACGCATTTATTCAGTGTTTATTTTGTACCAAGGCACATGTGCTAAGCACTGGAGATTCAAATAGGAAGAAGCAAAACAATCACTACCTTCAAGAATTTTGCTTTGTAATAGGGGAATTGTGGGATAGTCTGAAAAAATAACAGGAAGTGTACGTGGAGTGATAGGAGAGTCTATTGGCATGTTGTTTTCAAGGGTTGTTATTGATTTAAATACTGATTCTAGGGCTAGAGGTGGAATGCAGAAGGGGAGGGGTGGAAAAGGTAGAAAAAAGCATAAAGTAACTTGGCATGAAGATGTTCAGTTAGCAACACGGTGGCTTTAAAGTCAGGCTAGATGTGGTAAACTCTTACCAGTTGGAAAAGTAAGGACCTAAAATTGTCTTTGGGAGATAGAAACTGTACTGAAACTTGATGGATGAGTTCTATAGATTTTCCCTCTCAGTTTTAATTGGGATTAAAGCTATTCTTCATCCACTTAGTTTTTCCTATGTAGATGGTTAGGCCAAACTCTTTTCAGTGGTTATGGATATTGGTTAGGAAACTGTATTATTTCAAGACTTGATGGTATGAGAACTAGACCATCTATAAACAGATTACAGTTAAAAGACCACACTGTCTTTAGGGAAGTCCATCACCTTTTAATTTTTTTTTTTTTGGATCCCCTTCTTAACTGTGATGAATACATTAGGCAAAATGTTTCTTATTTTATGTCTTGCCTCATATTTATGATAAAAGGATAATGAAGAAAGTTTATCTTCATTATAACTTTCACATAATATAATATTTGGACTGTTTGTTGGGTGGCAGGAACAGGGATACCTTGTTGGAAGGGAACCTTTAAGTTTATATTTTTGTCTTCTAAATCAGATGCTTTTAAAATAATCACCAAATAAGTATAGTGAAATCTTGTATTCCCTGTGTATTTTTTTAGATAATTGTGGATTGGTAGAGATATGGCCCTCTGTGTTATGTCAACTTGTTAAAGCCTACCAGTTCCTTACTAATACTCCTGTCAAGGATGTCAGGTGCAGTCTGACCATGTCACTCTCTTTCTCAATAAACTTTAAATGGCTCTGTATTACTTCTAGAATCAGATATAAGCTCCTTTGTTTAACTTTTAAAAAATATTTTATTTTTTTCCCAATTACATGTAAAAACATTTTTTTAACATTTGTTTAAAAATTTTTTTGAGTTCCAGATTTCCTCCTTCCCCATCCCCCTCATTGAGAAGGCAAGCAATTTGATATAGTTTATATAAGTGTAGTCATGCAAAACATACTTCTATATTAGTCATGTTGTGAAAGAAAACACAGATGCCCCTTTTCCTCAAACCTAAGAAAAATAAAGGAAGTAAAAAAAAGTATGATTCGATCTGTATTTAGACTCCATCAGTCATTTCTCTTGAGGTGTATAGCATTTTTCATCATACGTCCTTTGGAATTGTCTTGGATCATTGTATTATTGAGAATAGCTAAGTCATTTACAATTGATGATCATATAATATTGCTTACTGTGTACAGTATTTTCCTGGTTCTGCTCACTTCAGTTTGCATCAGTTCATGTAAGTCATTATAAGTTTTCTGGAAGCATCCTGCTCATCATTTCTTATAGTGAAATAGTATTCCATCACAATCATATACCACAACTTTTTCCAGCCATTCCTCAATTGATGGGCATCCCACAATTTCTAATTCTTTGCCACCATAAAAAAGCTATTATAAATATTTTTGTACATATAGGTCGTTTTCCTTTTTTTTTTTTTGTAATTCTCTTTGGGATATAGACCCAGTAGTGGTATTGCTTGATCAGATAGTACACACAATTTTATAGCCCTTTGGACACAATTCCAAATTATTCTTCAGAATGGTTGGATTAGCTCACAATTCTGACAGTGCATTAGTATCCTAATTTTTTCACATCCTCTCCATCATTTGTCGTTTTTCTTTTCTGTCATATTAGCCAGAATGATAGGTGTGAGCTGGTACCTCAGAATTGTTTTAATTTACATTTGTCTAATCAATAATGATTTAAAAAAATTTTTCATATGACTATAGATAACTTGGATTTCTTTGTCTGAAAACTTCCTGTTCATATCCTTTGACTATTTATAAATTTGGGCATGACTTGTATTTTTATAAATTTGACTCAGTTTTCTACGTATTTGAAAAATGAGGCCTTTGTCAGAGAAACTTGTGGTAAAATTTCCCCCCAGCTTTCTGATTTCTTTTTAATCTTGACTATATTACTTTTGTTTGTGTAAAACCATTTTAATTTAATGTAATCAAAATTATCCATTTTATATCTTGTAATGCTCTATATCTCTTGTTTGGTCATAAATTCTTCCTTTCTCTGTAGATCTGACAGGTAAACTATTCCATGCTGTCCTAATTTGCTCATGGCGTCACCCTTCAGGCCTAAATCATGTACTCATTCTGACCTTATCTCTTTATAAGATGTGAGATGTTGGTCTAAACCTAGTTTCTACCAAACTACTTTTCAGTTGGCCCAGTGAGTTTTGTTAAATGGCAAGTTCTTTTCCCAAAAGCTTGGGTTTTTTGGGTTTATCAAACCCCCTAGATTACTGTGGTCATTTACCACTGTGCCTTGTGTGCCTAATCTATTCCACTGATCTGCCACTCTATTTCTTAGCCAACATCAAATTGTTTTGATGATCATTGCTCTGTAATACAGTTTGAGATCTGGTACAGCTAAGCCACTTTCCTTAATTTTTTTTTTCTTAGATTCCCTTAATATTTTGGACCTGTTGTTCTTCCAGATGAGTTTTGTTATTATTTTTTCTAGGTCTATGAAATAATTTTTTGGTAAGTTAATTGGTATGGCACTGAATGAGTAAATAAATTTAGATTGAATTGTCATTTTTATTATATTAACTTGGCCTGCTCATGGGCAATTAATATTTTTTCAATTGTTTAGATCTGACTTTGTGTGAAAACAGTTTTGTAATTGAATTATATAGTTCCCGGGTTTGTTTTGGCAGGTAGACTCACAAGTATTTTATATTGTTTACAGTTAATTTAAATGGAATTTCTCTGTCTCTTGCTGCTGAATTTTGTTGGTAAATGCTAATGATTTATATGTGTTTATTTTATGTCCTGCAACTTTGCTAAAGTTTTTAATTATTTCAACAAGTTTTTTAGTTGATTTCCTAAGAGTCTTCAAGTATACCATCGTATCATTTGCAAAGTGTGATAATTTTGTTTCTTCATTGCTTATTCTAATTCCTTCAGTTTCTTAGCTTTTCTAGTACAATATTGAATAATAATGATGATATCCTTGCTTTACCCCAATCTTATTGGGAGAGCTTCTAGCTAATCACCATTACAAATAATGCTTACTGATAGTTTTAGATAGATACTAATTATTTTAAGGAATACTCTTTTTATTCCTATGCTTCCTATTGTTTTTAATAGGCATAAGTGATGTATTTTGTCAGAAGCTTTTTTGTGAATCTGTCCAGATAATCTTATAATTTATGTGGGTTTTGTTGTTGGTCGTAGTGTATGATCTTTGTGGTATATTGCTGTAATCTCCTTGCTAGTATTTTATTTAAATTTTTTGCTTCAGTGTCATTAGGGAAATTGGTCTGTGGTTTTCTTTCTGTGTTTTTGTTGTTCCTGGTTTAGATATCAGTGCCATATTTGTGTTGCAAAAGAAATTTGGTAGGACTCCTTCTTTGCCTATTTTTTTGAATTGTTTATGTATTATTGAAATTAATTTTTCTTTAAATTTTTGGTAGAATTCATTTATGAATCCTTCTGGTCCTGGGGATTTTTTCTTAGGGAGCTCATTGCTGGCTTGTTCAATTTCTTTTTCTGAGATAGGGTTATTTAAGTATTCTGTTTCCTCTTCTGTTATTCTGGGCTACTTACATTTTTGTAAATATTCATCTATTTCACTTAGTTTTATTGGCATATAATTGGCCAAAATAGCTCCTAATAAATGCTCTAATTTTGTCTTCATTGGTGATGAATTTACCCTTCTCATTTTTGGTACTGTTAATTCAGTTTACTTTTTTATTCCCCCATCAAATTAATGAGTGGTTTATCTACTTTATTTTTGGTATAAGACCAGCTTCTAGTTTTGTTTATTAGTTCAATGGCTTTTTTATTTTCAATTTTATTAATCTCTCCTTTGATTTGCATAATTTTCAAACTGGTGTTTAATTGGGGATTTTTAATTTGTTCTTTTTCTAGTTTGTTTAGTTGTATGCCCAGTTCATTGATTTATTCTTTATTTTATTGATGTAAGTGTTTAGAGATACAAATTTTTTCCTATGTAATGCTTTGGCTACATCTAATAAATTTTGGTATATTGTCTCATTGTTGTCTTTCTCTTTAATGAAATTATTGATTGTTTCTGTTATTTGTTATTTGATCCCCTCATTCTTTAAGATTATTTAATTTCCATTTTAAATCTGTTTCCACAGCCCTTTATTGAATATAATGTTCATTGCATTGTGATATGAAAAGAATATATTTAATATTTCTGCTTTTTTGCACTTGGTTGCAAGGTTTTTGTGCTCTAATCTATGGTCAGTTTTTGTGTAGGTGTATTGCCATGTATTGCTGAGAAAAAGATATATTCCCATTCAGTTTTCTCCAGAGGTCTGTCATATCTAACTATTCTAAAATTCTAGTCATCTCCTTAACTTCTTGAGGGATGGGGAGAAGTCAGAAAGTTGCCAGAGTTCTTCCCAGTTTCCCTCAGAAAAAAACATTAAATTAAGCCTCTAAGCAGATTCTGAAGTGACAGAACCTATAAAAAGAGAGAGTGAAACAATTTTCCAGCTCAAGATAACTCAGAAGGACTTTAGGAAAAGGTCTGTCTCACTTGGGGGTAATGAGAGTACAGCCCAGATGGTGTCTGGGCAAGCCAACATCAGGCTCTTAGCTACAGCAGAAATCAGCAACTGAGGCCCCTAGGTCCTGGCTCATCAGGCTGGTGGCACAGCAGACCAACTGTGAGGCCTCCAGCCCCAGTGCAGAAGACAAATTGCCAGCTCTGGAACCCAGGCAACAACAGACTGGACTAGGCTAGGCCACCCCAGCACAGTAAGCAAACTGCCAGCACATAAAGTCAGTGACCAGGCCCCTCACCTGGTCACATAAATCTTAGGACAGTGCCCCTGTGCCCCAGGAACAGAGCTTGACTTTAAAAGCTACAAAATAGGCAAGAAATGAGTAGGAAACAAAAAAGAGCTTTGACCATATAAAGTTACTATGGTGACAGGGAAGATCAAAACACAAACTCAGATAAAGACGACATTGTCAAAATACCTATATGCAAAACCTCAAAGGGGAATATGAATTGGTCTCAAGCTCAAAAAGTCTTCTTGGAAGAGCTCCGAAAGGATTTTAAAAGTCAGATAAGAGATGTAGAAGAAAAATTGGGAAAAGAAATCAGAGATATGCAAGAGAGAGTCAACAGCTTGGAAAAGGAAGGACAAAAATTGACTGAAGAAAACAATTCCTTAGAAAAATACAATTGAAGGGCAGCTAGGTGGCGCAGTGGATAGAGCACTGGCCCTGAAGTCAGGAGGACCTGAGTTCAAATGCGGCCTCAGACCAAATACTTGACGCTTGCTAGCTGTGTGACCCTGGGCAAGTCACTTAACCCCAATTGCCTAAAAATTAAAAGAAAAAAAAAAGAAAAATACAATTGGCCAAACTCAGGTGGGGGAACCACTGAAGAAAACAACTTCTTAAAGAGTAGAATTGTCCAGTGGAAGAAGAGGTACAAAAGCTAACTGAAGAAAATAATGCCTTAAAAATTAGAATTGGACAAGTGGAAGCTAATGACTCTATGAGACATCAAGAATCAGTTGAACAAAATCAAAAGAATGAAAAAATAGAAGATAATGCAAAACACTTCATTGGGGGAAAAAAAAACAACTGATCTGGAGAATGGATCCAGGAGAGATAATTTCAGAATTATTGGACTATCTGAAAGCCATGATCAAAAAGAGAGCCTGAATAGCATCTTTCAAGAAATTATCAAGGAAAACTGCCCCAGTATCCTAGAACCAGATGGTAAAATAGTCATTGAAAGAACCCATTGATCACCCCCTGAAAGAGTATCCAAAAGGAAAACTGCAAGGAATATTGTAGCCAAATTCCAGAATTATCAGGTCAAGGAGAGAATACTGCAAGAAGCCAAGAAAGGAACAATTCAAATACCAAAGAGCCACAGTCAGGATAACACAAGTACATTAAAGGATCAGAGGGCTTGGAATATGATTTTCCAGAAGGCAAAGGAGCTTGGATTACAACCAACAATTAACTGCCCAACAGAATTGAGCATAATCTTTCAGGGGAAATGATGGACATTCAGTAAAATAAGGGACTTTTCAAATTTTCTTGATGAAAAGACTAGAGCTGAACAGAAAATTCAGTCTTCAAATTCAAGACTTAAAAGAAGCATAAAAAGATAGAGGAAAAAAAAAAGAAACATTCTCAATGATTTTAAACTGTTTACATCCCTACATGGGAAGGTAATACTTGTAACTCTTGAGAACTGTGTCTTATTATTAGGGCAGTTAGAATGGGTATACATAGACAGATGGTGTGAGTATAAGTTGACTTTGATGTGATGATATAAAAAATTAAGGGGTGAAAAAAAGAATTGTACTGGGAGAAGAGGAAAGGCGGAGGCAGAATAGGGGAAATTACATTACATGAACAGGTGCAAAAGATCTACTACGGTAGAGGGAAAGAAGATGGGGATGAGCATAATTTAAACCTTACTCTCATCAGATTTGTTTAAAAGAGGAAGTAATTTAGTTGGGTATAGAAATTTATCTTATCCTATAGGGAAGTAGGAGGGGAAAGGGGATAGAAAAGGCAAGGGGACTGATAGAAGGGAGGGCAGATTGAGGGAGATAGTGGTCAGAAGCAAAACACTAGTGAGGAGGAACAGGGTGAAAGAGAAAAGTATAACACAGGAAAAATAGGATGGAGGGAAACACACAGTTAGTAATCATAACTATGAATGGGAATGGTTTGAATTCTCCCATAAAAGAGAAGTGGATAGCAGAGTGGATTGAAAACCAGAATCCTACAATATATTGTTTATAAAAAACATATTTGAAGCAGAGAGATACACACAGAGTAAAGGTAAAAGGCTGGAGAAGAATATATTATGCTTCAACTGAAGTAACAAAAGCAAGGGTAGCAATCCTTATCTCCAACAAAGCAAAAACAAAAATAGATCTAATTAAAAGAGATAAGGAAGGAAACTACATCTTGCTGAAAGTTACCACAGACAATGATGTAACATCAATACTAAACGTGTATGCATCAAGTGGGATAGCATCTAGATTCTCAGAGGAGAAGTTGAGTTATAGGAATAAATAGACAATGAAACTATAGTAGTGGGGTACCTCAACCTCCCCCTCTCAGAACTAGATAAATCTAACCCCAAAATAAACAAGAAAGAATTTAAGAAGGTGAATACAATTTAGAAAGTTAGATAAGATTGACCTCTGGAGAAAACTGACTGGAGATAGAAAGGAATATACCTTTTTTTCTCAGCAGTACTTGGCACCTACACAAAAATTGACCATGTATTAGGACATGACAGCCTCACAATCCAATGCAGAAAGGCAGAAATACTAAGTGCGTCCTTTTCAGATCATGATGCAATAAAAATTACATATAATAAAGGGCCATGGAAAGGTAGACTAAAAATTAATTGGAAATGAAATAATATCATCCTAAAGAATGAGTGGATCAAACACCAAATCATAGAAACAATCAATAATTTTATCAAATAGAACAACAATAATTAGATAACATACCAAAACTTATGCCATGCAGCCAAAGCAGTTCTTAGGGGACATTTTATACCTCTATATGCTTACGTGAATAAAATAGAAGAGGAGGAGATAAATGAATTGGCATGCAACTAAAAAAGCTAGGAGAAGAACAAATTAAAAATTCCCAATTAAACACCAAATTAGAAATTCTGAAAATGAAAAGAGAGGTTAATAAAATTGAAAATAGGAAAACTATTGAACTAATAAATAAAACCAAGAGCTGGTTTTATGAAGAAAACAATAAGAGATACTTTTTGTTAATTTGACTAAAAAAAGAAATTAGACAACCAAATTAATGGTGTCAAAAATAAAAAGGGTGAATTCACCACCAATGAAGAGGAAATTAAAGTAATAATTCCAGAGCTGTTTTGCCCAACTGCATGCCAATAAATCTGACAATCTAAGTGAAATGGATGAATATTTACAAAAATGTAAATTGCCTAGATTAATGGAAGAAGAAATAAAGTACTTAACCCCATTTTAGAAAAAGAAATTGAACAAAACATCACTAAACTCCCTAAGAAAAAATCCCTAGGGCCCGATGGATTCACAAGTGAATTCTACCAAACATTTAAAGAACAATGAATTCCAATACTATGTAAACTATTTGGAAAAATAGGCAAAGGAGCTCTACCAAATTCTTTTTATTATACAAATACGATGCTGATACCTAACCCAGGAAGAGCTAAAATAGAGAAAGAAAATAATAGACCAAACAAGAGATAGAAAGCATTATGAAATGCAAAATGGATAATTTTTATTACATTAAGTTAAAAAAGTTTTTGCACAAACAGCCAATGCAGCCAAGATTAGAAGGGAAGCAGAAGGCTAGGAAACAATTTTTAAACCAGTGTTTCTGATAAAGGCCTCTTTTCTCAAAATATATAGAGAACTGAGTCAAACTTATAAGAATACAGGTCATTTCCCAATTGATAAATGGTCAAAGGATATGAACAAGCAGCTTTTAGATGAAGAAATTAAAGTTATCTATAGTTATATGAAAAAAAGCGCTAACTCACTAAAGATGTGAGAAATGCAAATTAAAACAGCTCTGAGGCACCACTTCACACTTATAAGATTGGCTCATATTGACAAAAATGGAAAATGGTAAATGTTGGAGAACATGTGAGAAAATTGAAACACTAATGCATTATTGGTGGAGTTTGTGAACTGATCCAATCATTCTGGAGAGCAACTTGGAACTATGTCCAAAGGGCTATGAAACTGCATGCTTTTTGATTAGCAATACCACTACTAGGTCTGTATCCCAAAGAGATTGTAAAAAAGAGAAAGGGACCCATTTGTAGAAAAACATTTATAGCAGCTCTTTTTGTGGTGGCAAAGAATTGGAAATTGAGGGGATGCCCATCAACTGAGGAATGGCTAAAGAAGTTGTGGTATATTAATGTAGTGGAATAGAGCAGGCAGATTTCAGAAAAACCTGGAAAGACTTACAGGAACTGATACTGAGTGAAGTGAGCAGAACCAGGAGAATATTGTACACAGTAAAGCAACATTATGCGATGATCAGCTTTGATAGACTTCTCAGCAATACATTGATCCAAGACAATTCCAAAAGGTTCATGATGGAGAATGCTATCCACATCCAGAGAAAGAACTATGGAGTCTGAATGCAGATTGAATCATATTACTTTTCACTTTTTTTTTTGGTTTTTCTCTTTTTCATGGTTTTTCCCTTCTGTTTTTATCCTTCTTTTACAACATGACTAATGTGGAAATATGTTTAATGTGGTTGTATATGTATAACCTATATCAGATTGTTTGCTGTCTTGGGAAGGGAGGGCAGGAGAAAAAATTTAGAACTCAAAAATCTTATAAAAGTGAATGTTTAAGACTATCTTTACATGTAATTGGAAAAAATTAAATACTATTCAATACTGTTAAGTGGGAAAAATTATATTTATCTCCTTAACTTCTTTCTTGTTTATTTTTTGGTTAGGTTTATTTTGTTTAACTTTTGAAGCCCTTAATAACCTGGATCTAATCTACCTTTCATTATTCACTTTCTCATACTCCCTGGTCCAACCCATTGGACATTTCTTGATACTCCTCACATGGTATTGCCATTTCTTTTCTCTGTGTCTTTGCAGTTGTTGACCCCTCATTCCTGGGATGCATTTCTACTTTATCTTCCCCTCTGAGAATCCATTCAAAAATCTATAAAAGCATCACCTTCAACAGGTAGCCTTTCATGGTCCCCCGAGCTCTGAATGCACTGTACATTTTGTGTTCTAAGGGCCCTTCCAGCTCTGACATTCTCTGTTCCAAGGGCTCTCCCAGCCCTTATATTCTCTGTTCTCTTAGCTTCTCAGCTCTGACATTTTGTGTGGGTTAAGTCCTTCCCCGCTCTGACATCCTGTGTTCTAAGACAAAAGTGTCAGATGGGCAGCAACATTCCCTAGTGCGCCCTGAACTAGATTAAAATGTAATTGGAAAAGATTTAACAAAATAAATAGAACTAAAATAAAATGTTGATAGTGTTAAGATTTGGTTTTCTAAGTCACTCTGTGCCCCACAGAGCTCCTAATGTATGGTTTAGTGGTCCCCATTTCTATGTGAGTTTGACACCGCTGCAGCAACTGTCCAGCTTTAACAGTTTATCATTAATATTACTCTCATTTCTGACAGTGGATGTTCTAAAGGCCTTTCCAGCTGGGACAGTCTATGTTCTAAGAGTACCTCTTGTGTTCTGTGTTGTAAAAGTAGGTTAGATGGTAACTGGGGAGGGATGAGGTCTTTGAGGTAGGCATGGGGTGGAATTTCTCCTTCTGTTTCAGGAATAGAGTGGGTGGAGAGGAGCGTTCTAGACGAGGGGAGCACCAGAGTGACCAGTAACCTAGCATCCTCAATCATATTTCCATCCTGTCCTTTTCCTGCTTTTTACCCTCCCTACTGTCTAGAGGCATTGTTCCCAGCCTGGCATTCAAGTCCCTTCACATCTTGGCTGTTTGCCCCCTGTGAGCCATCTCCTGGGCTTCAGCCAAGTTAAGTTCCCAGATCCAGGTACCTGGGACCCAGAAAGGTCTATTTTCCCCCCAACATTCCCAGACTCCATTCTGTCCCTCACGCCTCCCTATCCCCACCAGTCCTCCTGAGCTCTGGGTTTTGTGTCCCTTCCTGCTGCTTTCCTGTAGGGTTCTCCAATGAACTGAGATCTTTCTCTGGCTTCCTCCCCCTGTGCCCAGCAGCTCCACTTGAAAAATAACACATGCCATGAGCATTCTTCATGGGGAGAAGACGAAGCTAGCTGCCTTTTCCCCCATTTCCTTTGCATTTATTTTGCATACAATTATTTATGTACATATTGTTGCCCTTAATACTAGCACCTTGAGGGCAGGAACTATTTTTGCTGTAATATTTTGAATTTACTGTATATAAACGAAGAAGCCATATACAATGGTGCATTATGGTTTTTGGTTGGGTATACTGGTCTGAGTGCTACTGCTCCCCAACATGTCTGTGCTATCTCATCATTTTGGTTTTCTGTACACCCCTGAGACTTTCCTGGTGGAGCTCTCCGTTTTTGCTGTGTCTGATAGTCTTGTAGACTATAAATGTCTCTGGTCACATTGGGAGTCTTCTGTGATATTAGCCTCTTTTAGCACTGACATTTCTGGTTTTTTCCTTTTCAATATAGCCCTTGGGCTTCTGGCTTATTTTTTTGTGCAGTTCAAGGCACTTAATGTATTTTCTCATTTGATTTTCTTTTTTATCATTTTTCATTCTGGTTCTTTTTTAGATTTTTGCAGGAGTAGATATGTGGGGAATATGTGTATGTATTCATGTAAATATAAGCAGTATGTATGTGTGTACACACACATACATGTAAAGAAAATGCTTTTATATGCCCATACTTTAGGGTTTTTAGAATAAATGTTATACTTTGTCAAAGGCATTTTCTGTACTTACGTTATAATTATATGAGTTTTTATTTTTTAAAAATGTGATTAACGGCAATTGACTTGTATTGGTTAAAATTATGTATGAAATTAATTATTGTAGTTTTTGTGGCCTTTCTTCTGTCTGTAGTCCTTTTTTTTTGTTATCAATAACTCATTTGCATCTTTGTACCAGTTTTGATCTTAGCTTCAATAAGTTGGTATATACAATTTTATACAATAGGAATTACTTCAGTAATGAGTTGTTTCCATTCTCTGAAAATTTAATCAGCTTTGCTTGTGAAAATTTTATTTTATATTTCAGATGTCTAGCTCCTACTGAATCTTCATTGTATAGGCATAAGCTGTCGAGGTATCCTATAAGTCTTTAACTCCTCCCTGATCTGTATTTTCCACTTAATTCTTGCCATCTCCATATACTCCTATCTTGGCATTGAAGTCACTGATTATAAAGGTTTATGTTGACTTAATTTGGAGGGTCTTAATGGATTTTTCATAGAATTTCTCTCCTTTATCCTCTGCAGCAGATGTTGATAGATAAACTTTGCCACAACTTGGTTCCATTGTATTTTTCTAGCTTCATGGATCATTGCTTCTTGTCCTCTACTCTTTGACAACCAAATTGACCTTCTTTCTGTTCTTCACACCTGACACTCTAACCTTCTCCATGCCTTTTCAGTAGTAGTCCTCTGTGCTTAGATATCACTCCCTTCTCAACTCTGCTTCACAGAATCCTTCTTTTCCTTAAAAGACATAGCTCAAGTGTTACATTCTACATGGAGTCTTTCCTGATCCTCCTCTACTCTCCAAATTACTTTAGCATCCCCTCTCCCAAATTATTTTGAGTAGTGATTTGTATTTATTCTGCATGTGCTTAGGTGTATATCCTTGTTGTCTTGCTCATTAGAATATGTAGGGAAAAAGGATTGTTTAATTCTTCATGCTTGTATTCCCAGCACCTAATACAATGCCTTGCAAATAGGTGTTGAAAATTTTTTTGTTGATTAGCTATCAAGCTACAGTTATTTTCATAGTAGTCTTTTTCAAGTACTTAGGAGCACTGCAGTACAGGATGACTAAATATTCAGTGAAATGTTCCTTCTTATTGCTCCCAAATATGCAGTAAACCCCACTCTACCAGCTGTTGCGTGCCATAATATCATGTAGTTAAAACTTTCTTTGTTTTTCTCATTTCATATATAATAAGAGTCAAGATTGATTTTATTGAGTTCTTCTACTATTATTTCCACCCTTTAGTCATTAGGCAAGATATCTCACATTGGCTGTACCTAGAACTAAGTTAAAGTTTATATATGGCCTAATAATTGAATTTACTATGTCATTCTTATTACCGTCTAACCTCTTCCCCTTTCCTCCCTGCTATCAATGAAGAAGTGTAAGGTGACCGCACAGCCTTGATATCCATTCCATTTTGTTATTTTTGTTTATGTATTGTTATCACCAAATAATCTATCAACAAATGACCTGGCTACTAATGAAGTAGCTAGGTTTAGCTTAGGCTGGTCCTCTGAAACCCTGTGTACATGTGTAAAGAAGAAAGTATATGTACTCAAGTCTTAGAAAACACATGATATATGCTGTGATAGAATCTTTAAGAGCCTAGAAGGGATCTTAGAGGTAATTATTTTAACTTTCTCATTTTATTGAGGTCCTGAGAAGACAAATTATTTACCCAAGGACACATTGCGTGCTTGATGGTTGAAGTAGGCTTAATACTTAATACTTGATCATGATAATGGTGCTAAGGCTATAAGATTTACAAAGTTCTTTCATGATCCATGTAAGAGTCATGTAGTGCAGATGTTAATATTATAATTTTTACGTAGGTTAAATTGTTTTTATTTGGCTTATATCTTTCAAGAGCTTGAACTCAAACTTGGGTCTTCAAATTCTAGTGTTCTTCCCTATATTCTTACTCATTCATATATGAATGTAAATGTATGAATGATTCTGCATTTATTTTGTTTCCAGATGGATAGGTTGATGAGTATTTGTGTTGCGGGAGAGATGGGTATAAATCTTGCCATTTAAATATGTTATTTTTGGAGTCCATAATAAGTTAGAGATATCTAATTAAATTATAGCATTCTGAAAGAGAAGTCTAAGTTTGATAGCCAACTGAAAATTGACCATTTTTGTAGGATATGAAAAATTGGAATTTTTCTGTTTACTTTGTAATCAGTTGAAAAAATATCATCTTCATTAAACATACTTATTTTGGCTGCTGGTATTTCTAATTAAATTTGTTAGAATTTCTTGTTTATACTTAATTTTTTAATATTGTAAATTTTGGTTGAAGCCCAGGTTGTAATAGGAGTTATTTGATGTAATGCAAAATATCTAGAAACCTAGAAGTGATACTTTTATTAATGCCTACTTTTGAAATGCAATGCCTTTCCCCTCAGAAATATTTCTACTTATTAGCCAGTGGGTAATATAGTCTAGCACTATACTCTTCTGACTGTTGGAAATATAAGACTTTGTATCTTCTGCAAGACTAAAGGCTTAGGGATATTCTACTTGTTTCCAGATAGATGTAAGGAAAATAATGACAGCCCAAAGTACATATTTTCATTTATTTAAAAAAAAAGTTTTATTTTTCCCAATTACATGTAAAAACAATTTTTAACATTTTTTTTCTTTAAGTTGAGTTCCAAATTCTATGCTTCCTTCCCTTTCATATCCCCTCCCTGAGATGGTAAGCAATCTGCTATAGGTTGGTCATGTACAATCATGTAAAACATTTACGTATTAGTCATTTTGTCGAGGAAAGTTCGAACAAAAAAGAAAGAAAGTGAAAAATGATATGCTTTGGACTGTATTCAGATGCCATCAGTTTTTTCCCTAGAGGCGGATAGCATTTTAAATCATGAGTCCTTTGGGATTTCTTGGATCATTATATTGCTGAGAATAGTTAAGTCCTTCATAATTATGTATTTTTATATTTTTAAAGTTTGTCCTTTTATCTTGTTTTCTAGGTAGCTGTTGTAAAACTAAAAAATGCCGATAAAGTATTTGCCATGAAAATACTGAATAAATGGGAAATGCTGAAAAGAGCAGAGGTAAGATTCCAAATATTTGAATCTTTATGTATTATCTTAGAAATTTTTTTTAGATGATGATTTTTTAAATAAAGATGGGGGATTATAAAATAGGAAAAACCAATATTTATTTGCAATAGAATTTAGATTAAAAATGTTCTACCATTGCAGTCATGCACTCTATATTTTACGTCTGGACCCTTTGCATCTGTATTTGTTGATTTTGTTTTGTGCTTATACCATACCCATCTGCTGATGTACAATCCATAGGTAGACTTCACCATCAGATTTAGTCACTTCTTCTTTTTAGCTGCCTGATGTTACTAGAGGAAATCATGAGACCATCCTGATCAGATCTATACAGTTTAAGTTATCTGCTACCAATTGGCCTGTCAGTGTGAGATGGCATTCCCTTCATTGATTTCTAATCAGTTCTCTATTATATTCCTGATATTGATTATTGTCATTATTATTATTTTTAATGAGGCAGTTGGGGTTAAGTGACTTGCCCAGAGTCACAAAGCTAGTGAATATTATGTGTCTGAGACTGGATTTGAACTCAAGTCCTCCTGACTCCAGGGCTGGTGCTCTATCCACTGTGCCACCTAGCTGCCCCCCTAGCATTGATTATTACAAGTCATTCATTTCTCATAATCCCCAGCCCTCATCCTGCATCCTTTCCTCTGAGCTGATAATCAAGTCTCTTACTTTATGAGAGAGATTAAAGCATTAAGACCTGATCTTCTTTTTCCTTCCACTATACCACAAAACCACTGTAAGACAAGTGCAAATAAGAGCAACTCTGAAGTTTCCCTCACACCTACCAGACTAGTAAAGGTGACGAAAAAGGGAAAATGACAGTTGTTGGAGAGAATGTAGGAGAACAGGCATACTAATGGACTGTTGTTGATGGAGCTGTGAATTAGTCCAATTGTTCTGGAAAACACTTTGGAACTGTTCTCCCAAAGTTGCTAAACTCTACATCCCCTCTGAGATACCACTGGTAGGCCTGTAATCCCAAAGGATTAAAGATAGAGGAAAGCACCACTTTGTTAAAAAAAAAATGTTTAGAGCAGTTCTTTTTGTAATAGCAAGTAACTGGAAGTTAAGGAGGTGCCCAACAATGGAACAATAACTGAATAAGGCATTGTTTAGTCTGGGCAGCTAGGCAGTGCAGTCAGGTACTGGGCCTAGTCAGAAAGACCTGAGTTCAAATCCAGCCTTGGATCCTTAATCACTTTGTGACCCTGTGCAAGTCAGTTAACCTCCATCTGCCTTAGTTTCCTCAGTTGTAAAATGTGGATAATAATAACACCTTCCTCCCAGGTTGGTTGTAAGGATAAAATGAGATAATATTTATAAAGTGCTTTACAAACCTTAAAGTGCTACATAAATGTTAGTTATTACTATTACTAATAATAAGAAATTATGTTTTATGACTGTAATGGAATATTAGAAATAATGAAAGGAATGGTTTTGGAGAAACCTTAAAAGACTGGTATGAAATAATACAGGGAAAAGTGAGTAGAACCAAGAAGATAGTTTATTCCACAGTAAGGTAAAGCAAAACAACTTTAAAATATTTAAGAATGCCAGTTGACTAACCATGTGTGTAAAGAAGATGTTAAAGCATGCTATCTGCCTCTTGACAGAAAGGTCATGGACTCTGATGCAGAATGAGAGATAAAATCTTTGGCATAACCAGTGTGGAGATTTATTTTGCTTGTGTCTGTGCATATTTGTTATAGCTATTTTAATTAGATTGTTAGCTCCTTGAGGGCAGAGACTGTGTTTTGCCTCATTTTGTATCTCCAGTGCTTAGCACAGTGTCTGACATATAGAATGTGCTTAATAAATGTTAATTGAGTTGAATTTTTGATCTCCCCTTCTCCCACAATGGAGGAGTGCAGTCAGGGATAGAAAATAGGAATAAAGTACCCAAAAATAAGAAAGAAAAGTACATTTTTAAAATGCACAGCAGGGAATGAAAAAAAAAAGTCCAGAAGGAATAGTAGACTATTTGGGCATTTTTGAAAATTCCATGTTAAATTTATTATATAAACTGTATGTTTAAATAGAAAACTGTATACAGTAGAGGCCTGCAGTATCATGTACAATCATCTTTTTCTGTTCTATTGTGTGTAAGGAGATGTTCATTTTTTCTGATGGTTAAGTTCAGAATAAAAAAAATTAATGAAAAATTTATTCTAATGATTATTGTTAATCATAATACTTAACATGTATATTGCACTTTAAGCTTTGCAAAGCGCTTTCCACATGTTATATTATTTGATTCTTATGACAGCCCGGGAAGGCAGGTGTGCTATATTATTTCCATGTAATTTATAAGGAAGATAAAGATGTGAGAGAGGTTAATTGACTTGTCCATGATCATGCATTCAGTAAATGTCTGAGTTGGGATTCCAGTGCATATTTTTCTGATTCAAGTCTGGTGTTCTATCTTTAAGCTAATTCATGATACTCCATCATTTTTTACTTTCCAAGTAAAACTTTACTCAGGTTTTAGATGGTGAGGTAGTTCTTCATATCAGAAACCATGCTCTTTATCTCCTCAAATCAGGAGCCTTTTTTTTTTTAATCATTTTAGTTTTCTGTTTTTTCTTCTCTACTGACTTCTTCCCTTTGTGTGTGTGTGTGTGTGTGTGTGTGTGTGTGTGAGTGACTGTATACGTGCTCTGCCTTACCCATTCTTAATTTTCATTCATTTTCAGAAGACTTTCCCTTAACTTTTTTGTCCTTACTAGCCATCCCATATCTCTTCTTTTTTGTGGCTCAAGTCCTTAAGAAAGGTATCTACAATCATGCTTCTACTTCCCATTTTTTCACTCTCTTTGTTCTCTCCGAACAAAATCAAAGATCTCTTAATTGTTAAATCTAATTTTCTCATTTGTCATTTTCTCACTTGTCATCCTGGATCTCACTGCAGCCTTTGACACTGGCAGTCATCCCCTTTTTGATGCTCTTTTCTTTCTAGGTTTTCAGGACATTACTCTATCCTGGTTCTCCTCCTATCTGTCTGATCACTTCTGTGTTTCCATTTCTGGATTTTCATTAATGCCATGCCCACTAACTGGAATTCCTTCAAGTTTCTTTCCTGACCCTTCTCCTCTTCTCATTCGGTATTGTTTCCCTTGGTTATCTCAGCTGTCTTGGAATAGTTATCATCTCTATGCTGATGATTCTCTTATCTATTTATTTAGTCCTGACTTCTCTGTTTACCTCTAGACTCATATATCCAACTGCCTATTAGTAATTTTGAACTGGATGTCCCATAGACATTTTAAACTTAACACATCCAAAAATTAACTCATTTTCTTTCTCCTAAAGCCTCTTCCTTTCTTTCCTCTTGTTTTCAAGGGTGCTACCATCTTACAGTACATCCTTAACTCTTCACTTTCTCCCACTCTCCATATCCAATCTATTATCAGAGCTTCTTGATTCTACCTTCGTAGCATTTCTTGTATGTGCCCTCTTCTTTCCAGCACTCTATTTCAGGCCATTATCATTTCATGTATGGACTATCATTGTAGTCTACTGGCTGGACTCCCTGTTACAAGTTTTTCCCCATTCCAGCCCATCCTCCTCTCTGTTGTCAAAGGGATCTTCTAAAGTACATGTCTGACTTTGTCACCCCACTGCTCCCACTCAGTGAACTCTTAGTGGCTTCCTTTTACCTCTAGGATCAAATATAAAATCCTTGATTTGGTTTTCAAAATTCTTCATAATCTGGCCTCTTCCTCCCTTTCCAATCTTCTTACCTCTCCCAAAACCCAGCATGCTCTTTAGTCCAGTGATGCTGGATCCCCTTGCTGTTTCTTGCATAAGATATTCAATATCCTGACCAGGAATTTTTGTTGGCTGTCCCTAATGCTTGGAATGCTCTTTTTCCTCATTTCCATCTCCATGGCTTCCTTCAAGTTCTTAATAAAATCCCACCATCTACAAGATGCCTTACCTGATCCCCCTTAATAATACTGCTTACCTTGTATTCGTTATCTATAATTTATTATATATCTATATGTAGTTTGCATATATGAAAGCAGGGACTATCTTTTGCCTTTCTTTGTATCCCCAGGATTTAACCAGTGCCTGATACATAGTAGGCACTTAATAAATGCTTATTGACTGATTATTTTGATTTCCTCTATCTTTTGTGTAGATCTTAAATGTTCTCAGTTGTTCCTAATAGGCAAATCCATGAAAGGTATCTGATCTTAATCTTTTGTAGTTTATTTGTATTGTGATCTTTTATATTTAGACCATATGTCCATTTTCATTATGAAGTGAAATGTGGTGTTAGATGCTATGTACACACACATAACACACACAGCTCATTCTTACTCTAAAAGGAGGTGATGCGTTTTTTGAAATGGTGGAAAGTAGTAACATTTGGAATCATAGTTGTCACACATTGATCAAATTTCCTAAGTCTTTCAAAATTGTTTGTCTTTTATAATGTTGTTATTGTATAAATTATTTTCTGGTTGCTGTTCATTTTCTTTCTGTTTCAGTTCATACAAGTCTTCCTTGATTTCTCTGAAACTATCCCCTTCATCATTTCTTATAATGCAATAGTTTTCCATCACATTTATATTATGTAATTTGTTTAGCAGTTCTCCAGTTGAAGGTTACGCCCTCAAATTTCCATTCTTTACCTCCACAAAAAGAGCTATGAATATTTTTTGTGTATCCTTAGTGTTTGTTTTGCTTAGGACAAACTCCTCCCTTAACATATCCCTCCCCCTTCCAATTTTTTATTCTCTCTTTTCTCTAGATTTTTAATGGTAGGATTCTTCTTTTGTTTCCTCATTCTTCCAGCCTGCTTCTTGACTTGATCCAGGGTTAAGACTGAGAGCTCTGTGTACTCCTGGATGGAAGGGCTGGTTTGGTCTAGCTTTTTCTTTCTTGGGGTAAGGAATGTCGGATTATTCCAGGACCACAGTGACAGCTCAGACTGGAACTTTCAGTACTTTCAAAGTTGTTGAATCCAAGGCAAAGTGTGATTACTATCCCCTTGCTCTGAATTCTTGACCTGGGTTTGGGTCTGTGACACAATAGATTGCTGTTGGACTCAGCCCTTGTCAGCCATCTGGGAAGCTCTGCTGCTTCAGAGTGACTAAACTCTGGCTCCTGTCTGGTCTGGGATTTCTGCCCTGGTTATTCCCCTTTAGGTTTCAGCCTGGGCTAGAAGCAAGAATTGGGACCCTGCTTTGCTATTAAGGTTCCGGCAACATCATTGCTTCTGTACTTGATCCTCCACCAGACACACCATCTATGACTAGTGACTACTGCCTCCCCAGGAACTCTACTTCTGGGCACAAGTCCTCTTCTCAGTCAGCCCAAGATCACTGACCCAGAATTGGGTAGTGAGTGATAAGGCTAATAGTTGTCAACCTGTTCCTGTTTCATGCGCTAGTATGGATCTGGGACCTCATCTTGCCCTGATGTATGGACTCTCCCTGCACGGGAATGCTCCACTCAGCTACTCCTGCCCAGACCTTGCTTCCAGTGTTTAGAGACCTCTCAGAATGTCTCCCTGTGTTGACCTTGGTTGGAAAGATAAGCCACTGTAACTTTTCTTGGATTTTACTATAGGGATTTGTTCTAGTGCTTTTTTTTTTTTTCAAAGATTGTTTTTTTGGAGTTGTCAAGTGGAGCAAGGGTAAGCTAGGGTGTACCTCTTCCTATTTTTCTGCAAACTTGGCTCTGTCTCCTACATTTTCTTTTTCTGAGGAAATATGAGTATGTGTGTAGGTAAAGAAGAAGAAAGTGCAGATGCACTGATTTAAGAGGACTGATGAATCATTGTCCCTAGAAGTAGGCAGCAGGGGAGTTGTGGTTAAGGATGTGGGTGAGTGGATGAGTTTGGTAAGGATGAGGGTGTTTCAGCCTTGAAGTCTAAGGCTAAAGGGAAAAATGATAGAGACATTGATGAACTGTTCGTTGTGGTGGAGGGGGAAGGAGGGAATGTTTTTTGAATGACCTTAGTTTTCTCAGTAAAATAAGTGAAGTTTCCTGCTTAGAGAGCAATTTTAATAGTTGGAAAGAGAGGAGTTTGGGAGAAATGCAGCAGCTACTGTGGGAAATGTGGTAGAGAATCAATAAGAAAAGAATAAAAGAATTTCATTGCAGCCTTGAGGGACCAAATATGGTTATGTAACACAAGTTTATAAATGTGAATCCAGTCATTGAGGTTTTGTCATTTCTTCCAGCAATCTTTGCCACGTAGTTCCCAAGCAGATGATGTTTTCTATTGCTCAAGAACTGCAGGTGGAAATGAAGTTAGTGGATGATGGATTCCATAGTGTAGGAGAGTAATCAGGTAATATAGCTGATCTACATATGTTCAAGACTTTGAAAGGAGAGAAACTGAAGCTACAACATGGATGATGGACTAAGAAGAGTAGAAAGGGACTGAACAAATGAAAGTAATGATTTTAATGAAGAACACTTTCAGGAATGAGAAATGCAGGTCAAAGGCTGAAGGAGGAATCACAGAGAATCTGATTGTAGAAATGGAGCAGTTTTTTGTCATTGATTTATAGGACTATAAATTTAGATATAGAAAGGACCTTAACATTCAGTCTAACCATCTCATTTTGCACATGCAGAAACAAAGGCCCCCAAAAGTTAAGTGACTTGTTCAAGGTCACATAGTTGATCTTGTAGATTTCATTGTAGAACTTAATATTTGAATCCAAGTCCTTTGACTCCAAAGTCACTCATTTTTCCACTGTATCATGCTGCCATCTGTAAGCGCATTTTAGTTTTGCTTCTTATAAAAACATTTTAAATTGCAGTGTAAATTATTTATAAATCAATCAATAAACTTTTATTAAGCACCTTCTATGTTCTAGGCAGTCTACTAAGTACTGGGGGTACAAAAGGAAGCAAAAGACAGTCCCTACTCAAGGAATTTACAATCTAATGGGGGAAACAACATGCAAACAAAGAGATACAAAGCATATTATAACTATATACAAGATAAATAGCACATAATTGCCAGAGGGTAGGCCCAAGAATTGAGTATGTGTATTCTTCCCTCTTTTAAGCTAAACTGCTTGAGAGTGAGGTTCAATGTTGCATACTGTCCCCCATGTATTGTTTAAACTCTTTGTACACCCATTTAAATGAGATAATTATTTATATTCTTTTCTCCCTTTCCCCCTCTTTCAGTGCATTCTTTACCCCCAACCTTTCATTCTTCTTTTGAGATCCTCCAAACATAATACAATCACACCCAGCCTCTCTGTCTAATAGGATCTTTGGTGATGATAAAGTTCTAAGGGGTGACATTTATCAGTTCCTCTTATAAGATTGTAAACAGTTTAACCTTGTTTAATCCCTTATGATTTCTTGCTCATGTTTACCTTTTTATACTTCTCTTGATTCCTTTGTATGTATGTCAGATTTTCATCCCAACTCTGATCTTTTTCATCAAGAATGCTTGGAAGTTTTCTGTTTTGTTTTTTTTTTTTAAATAATTATTTTTAGTTTTCAACATTCACTTCCACAAAATTTTGAGTTCCAGATTTTCTCTCCATCTCTCCCCTCCCCCTATCCCAAGACAGTCTACATTCTGAATATGCCTTCCCCTGATCTGCCCTCTCTTCTATCACCTCCTCCGCCCTTCTCTTATTCCCTCCCCCTCTTCTATTTTCCTATAGAGCAGGATAGATTTCTATACCCATTACCTGTATATCTTATTTCCCAGTTGTATGTAAAAACAATTCTTAACTTTTGTTTTTAAAACTTTGGGTTCCAAATTCTCTCCCTTCCTCCCTTCCCACCACCCTCATTGAGAAGGAAAGTAACTTGATACAGGGTATACATGTGTAGTCATGCAAAACACTTCCATAGTAGCCATGTTGTGAGAAACTAACTATATTTCCCTTCATCCTGTCCCACCCCTCATTTATTCTATTCTCTCCTTTGACCCTGTCCCTCCTCAAAAGTGTTTGTTTCTGATTACCCCCTCTTCCAATCTGTCCTCCCCTCTATCATCCTCCTGCTCTCTTGTCCCCTTCCCCCCTATTTTCCTGTAGAGTAAGATAGATTTCCATAACCAATTGAATGTGTATGTTGTTCCCTACTTAAGCCAAATCCGACGAGAGTAAGATTCATTTATTCCCTCTCCCCGCCCCCTTCTTCCCCTCCATGGTAAAAGCTTTTTCTTCCCTCTTTTATGTGAGATAATTTACCCCATTCTACTCCCTTTCTCCTTCTCCTAGTACAATCCTATCTCAACTCTTAATTTTATTTTTTAGATATCATCCCTTCATATTCAACTCACCCTGTAGCCCCTCTAACTACCTAATACTTTTCTTTCCTTTTCTTTCTTTCTTTCTTTCTTTCTTTCTTTCTTTCTTTCTTTCTTTCTTTCTTTCTTTCTTTCTTTCTTTCTTTCTTTCTTTCTTTCTTTCTTTCTTTCTTTCTTTCTTTCTCTCTTTCTCTCTTTCTCTCTTTCTCTCTTTCTCTCTTTCTTTCTTTCTTTCTTTCTTTCTTTCGAGGCAGTTGGGGTTAAGTGACTTGCCCAGGGTCACACAGCTATTAAGTGAAAAGTGTCTGAGGCCAGATTTGAACTCAGGTCCTTCTGACTCCAAGGTCAGACCTCTATCCACTGTGCCAGCTAGCTGCCCCTCCAACTACCTAATACTGAGAAAGGTCCTATGAGTTACACATATCATCTTTCCATGTAGGAATATAAAAAGTTCACGTTTAATAAATCCCTTATGATTTCTCTTTCATTTTTACGTTTTCGTGCTTCTCTTGAGTCTTGTATATGAAAATCATTTTCTAATCAGCTGTGGTCTTTTTTCAATTAATTATTTATTTTTTGGGAAATATATTAATTTATTTTTAGTTTTCAACATTCACTTCCATAAGATTTTGAGTTCCAAATTTTCTCCCTATCTCGTCCCTCCCTCCACCCTAAGATGGCGGGCATTCTGAATACACCGTCCGCTGATCTGCCCTCT
Organism: Vombatus ursinus; assembly: GCF_900497805.2. Classification (NCBI taxonomy): domain Eukaryota; kingdom Metazoa; phylum Chordata; class Mammalia; order Diprotodontia; family Vombatidae; genus Vombatus; species Vombatus ursinus. The sequence goes on from NW_020954576.1 coordinate 23,708,440, forward strand.
CTTCTATCTCCCCCTACCTTCTCTTATCCCCTTCCCCTTCTATTTTCTTGTACGGCAGGATAGATTTCTATACCCCATTGCCTGTATATGTTATTTCCCAGTTGCATGTGAAAACAATTTTTAACATTTGTTTTTGAAACTTTAGGTTCCAAATTTTCACCTTTTCTCCCTTCTCACCCACCCTCATTGAGAAGGCAAGCAACTCGATATAGGTTATACATGTGTAGTGATGTAAAACACTTCCATAGTAGTCATGTTGTGGAAAACTAAGTATATTTCTCTTCATCCTGTCCCGCCCCCTGTTTGTTCTATGCTCTCTTTTGACCCTGTCCCTCCTCAGAAGTGTTTGCTTCTCATTATCTCCTCCCTCAATCTGTCCGCCCCTTTATCATGCCCCTGCTCTCTTGTCCCCTTCCCCACTATTTTCCTGTAGGGTAAGACAGCTTTCCATACCCATTTGAGTGTGTATGGTATTCCCTCCTTAAGCCAAATCTGATGAGAGTAAGATTCACTCATTCCTTCTCACCTTCCCCCATTTCCCCTCCACTGTAAAAGCCTTTTCTTGTCTGTTTTATGTGAGATAATTTATCCCATTCTACCTTTCCCTTTCTCCTTCTCCCAGTATAATTCTCTCACCCCTTAATTTTATTTTTTAGATATCACCCCTCATCTTCAACTCACACTGTGCCTTCTATCTATCCATCTATCTATCTGTCTATACATATAATTTTTTCCCCCTCTGACTACCCTAATACTGACAAAGGTCTCATGAGTTACAAACATCATCTTTCCATGTAGGAATGTAAACAGTTCAACCTTAATAAGTCCCTTATGATTTCTCTTTGCTGTTTACCTCTTCATGCTTCTCTTGAGTCTTGTATTTGAAAGTCAGATTTTCTATTCAGCTCTGGACTTTTCATCAAGAATACTTGAAAGTCCTCTGTTTCACTGAATGTTCATTTTTTCCCCTGAAGGATTATATTCAGTTTTGCTGGGTAGGTGATTCTTGACTGTAATCCTATCTCCTTTGCCCTCTGGAATATCATATTCTAAACCCTGCAGCCCTTTAATGTAGAAGCTGCTAAATCCTGTGTTATCCTGATTGTGTTTCCATAATACTTGAATTGTTTCTTTCTGGCTGCTTGCAATATTTTCTCCTTGACCTGGGAACTCTGGAATTTGGCTACAATATTCCTAGGAGTTTTCTTTTGGGGATCTCTTTCAGGAGGTGATCAGTGATTCTTTCAATTTCTATTTTGTCCCCTGGTTCTAGAATATCAGGGCAGTTTTCCTTGATAATTTCTTGAAAGATGATGTCCAGGCTCTTCTTTTGATCATGGCTTTCAGATAGTCCAATAATTTTTAAATTCTCTCTCCTGGATCTATTTTCCAGGTCAGTTGTTTTTCCCATGAGATATTTCACATTGTCTTCTATTTTTTCATTCTTTTGGTTTTGTTTTACATTGTCTTGATTTCTCATAAAGTCACTAGCTTCTAGTTGCTCCATTCTAATTTTTAAGGAAGTATTTTCTTCAGTGACCTTTCGGACTTCCTTTTCCATCTGGCCAGTTCTGCTTTTTAAGGCATTCTTCTCCTCATTGGCTTTTTGGACCTCTTCTGCCATTTGGGTTAGGCTATTTTTTAAGGTGTTATTTTCTTCATTATTTTTTTGGGTCTCCTTTAGCAAGTTGTTGACTTGTTTTTCATGATTTTCTTGCATCACTCTCATTTCTCTTCCCGGTTTTTCCTCTACTTCTCTTACTTGCTTCTCAGAATCCTTTTTGAGCTCTTCCATGTCCTGAGACTGATTGATATTTTTCTTGGAGGCTTTGGATGTAGGAGCTTTGACTTTGTTGTCTTCTTCTGGTTGTATATTTTGCTCTTCTTTGTCACCAAAGAAAGATTCTACAGTCTGACTTTTTTTGCACAGTTTGTTTATGTTTCCAGCCAGTTACTTGAGTTTTAAACTGTTTGTTAAGGTAGAGGTCTGCTTCCACTGTGGTGAATGTCCCAAGCTTGAGGGGTTTTGTGCAGCTGTTTTCAGAGATACTTCTAGGGACTTGTAAATTTTCAGTTCTTCCCACGTGGTAAGATCAAGGGTGAGGTGTTTACTCCTTTTCTGGCCTGTGCTCTGGTCAGTGAGTGACCACAAGCACTCTTTTCTGCCTTGGAACTGTGAGGAGGATTCCCTCTTTACTGCCACTACAAGCTCTACCACGTCAGGGTACCTCCTTGTTTCAGGACTGCCACCCAGAACTGAGACCCAGATCTAAGCACAGGCAAAGCAAGAGAATCCTGCCTCAGTGCCAGCAAAGAGATCCTTGCAATCCCCCTCTGATCAGCCACTCGATTCCCCCTCAGTCTGTGGGCTGAGAGCTCCACTGCCCTGGTATATACTGGTATTCAGTGCCCTGGGGCTGCTCCAGGACTGGGGCTGGACTGAGCTCCTTTCTCTCCCAGGTCCAACAAACCTTTCCTGCTGACCTTCTAAATTGTCTTTGGTGTTTGTGGGTTGAGAAGTTTGGAAACTGCCACAACTACTAGTGATTCAGTCGCCTTAGGCCTGCTCCAGGTTCGCTGAGGCCTGGTCTTTTCTCGCGAGGCCCACGTGGAATTGCGCTCCTCTCCCAGCCTGGTGCAACAGACGTTTCCATTCAACTATCCAGGTTGTCTTGGGCTGGAAATTTGTTTCACTCTGTCTTTTTGTGGGTTCTGCTGCTCTCGAATTTATTTAGAGCCATTTTTTACAGGTATTTGGAGGAGTTTGGGGGAGAACTCAAGCAAGTCACTGCTTTCACTCCTCTATCTTGGCTCTGCCCCGTGGAAGTTTTCTGTTTTATTTTTTAAGATCCATTTCTTCTCCCTGTGGTATTCTACTCACTGTTGCTAGATGAGTAATTTTTGATTGTAAGCCTAGATTCTTTTCCTTTTGGAATGTCGTATTCCTCGCTCTATGTTTCTTTTTCGTAGTTGCTGCTAAATCCGTGTATGCTTCTGACTTCTCCTCCGTAGTACTTGAATTCTTTTTTTCTGACTCCTTTGATGTGGTAGCTCTGGATTCTGACTGTAATATCCCTCAGTGTTTACATTTTGGCATTTCTTTCAGGAGATGACTCAGTGGATACTTTCACTTTCCACTTTGCCCTCTGATTCTAAGAGATCTAGGCAGTTTTCTTTTATGATTTGTTTGAAATATAATGTGTTAAGCTCTCTTTCATGACTTTCAGGTAGTCTGATGATTCTTAGATTATCTCCTTTTGATCTGTTTTCCATGTCATTTGTTTTTCCTATGAGATATTTTACATTTTCTTCTTTTGTTTTATTATTTGTTTGCACAGAGTCATTAGTTTTCATTTAGCCAATTTTTATTGCAAGGAGTTATGTTCTTCCATAAATTTTTGTAACTCTTTTACTAAGCTATTAATTCTCTTTTCCCCATATCATTCTTACAGAGCTCTCATTTGCTTTTCAAAATCTTAAACACTAATGCTTCAAAGTATTCTTGTTGGACTTGTGTCCAAGCTGCATTTTTCTTTGTAGCTTTGCTTATAGGTTTGTGGTTTTGTTTTGTTTTTGCTCATTCTTCCAGCATACCTTATGGCTTTGGACTTTATGTTGGTTCTGGACTCTACACACTTCTAGGGTGATATCTGGCTTGAGCTTTTGTCCTTTTTTGTCTTTCTGCTACTTTCACACCTCAGTTTGGGGAGTGGCAAGTTTTCAGTGCTCTGAAATTGGTGTAATCCAGGGATCGGACTGTTCATGTCCTCCAGGTCTGAACTCAACAAGTTTCTGACTCACGTTTGTGTCCATTTGTTTGTGTTTGAGTTTAAGCTGCCTGCTGCTAGACCTAGCCACTGTTAGTCCTCTAAGTCGGTGTACATTCAGAGTGGCTGAACTGCTGTTTCCCTTTTGGTCTGAAACTTCTTGCCTTGGTTATTCCACTGCAGGCTTAGACACTTGATTAAAAGCTAAACAGTCCCTACTGCTTTGCTCCTTGTCTTAGAGTTTCTCAAACCTGTTCCTTCTACTCTGCTAGAGTGGACCCATGCTCCCTCACAAATGCTCCTTTTCCCTGGTATCTGGGCAATATGACAGAATTGTGAAATGCCACTTATTCTTGTGCCTAGGGCTAGCTCAGAGATCTCTTGGGATCTCTTTCGACTCCATTGTTTTCTGCCCTGGGACCTTGTCTTGGTCTTTTTTCTGTCATTGAGAATGGGAATGCTCCTTGATTTTGCCCACATGCTGTGCTTCTGACCAGCCCTGGTTCCAAGTATCAGCAAACCTCTCTGTCTTCCTAAGCAGCCTTTGACTGGGCAAACAAACAAAAACAACTTGCTTTGACTTTTCAAAAATCACTTTCCCGTTCAGAATTCAGTCTGGTATGCTTTGTGAATTGTTTTAAATCAGTTATGCTGAGTTAGCCATGCGGAAATACTACTTTTTACTCTGCCGTCTTGACTCTACCCCCTTCATTTGGTTTTAAATTTTTTAAAAATCTCTTTTAGAAATTCTTTTTGGCATGTGTCCAATTTACTTTTTTTTTTTTTTGGTGGCTTTGCTTGTAGATTTTTTCAAGTCATTCTCTTCTCCTTTGTTTGCGTCTTGAACTTTTCTATCAGCATGGCCATGGAACTTCTTTATGGTGGGCTTCTTTTTTTCCTTTTCCCTCATTCTTCCTTTCTACTTCTTTATCCTGGCCATCATGCTGGGCTCTGAGCACTTCTGGGAAGCTAGGGATAGGGATATCTTTCCTGAGCTTCTGGCCTTCATTTTTTCCTTCTGCTGTTTTCACAGTTCAGTCTGGGGGCCTGCAAGTTTTCAGTGTTCCAAGAGTAGTGTGATCTGGTGTGAGAGATCTGTTCAGTGCCTTTCTAGTCTGAGCTCTAGAAATTCTTTTTTGCTTTTTGGTGAGGCAGTGAGGTCACACAGCTAGTAAGTGTCAAATATCTGAGGCCGCATTTGAACTCAGGCCCTTCCTGACTCCAAGGCTGGAGCTCTGTCTACTATGCCACCTAGCTGTCCCATGAGCTCTGATAAATTTTTGACCAGGTGTGGGTCTGTTAACTTGTCTGTCATTGAATTTCAATAGACTGTTGCTGGATTCAGTCATGCAGTCCATTGGGAGGCTCTGCAGGTTTAGAATGATTGAACTGCTGGCTCCCCTTTGTTCTGGGACTCCTGCCCTAATTATTCCATTGCAGGATTAGATGTTAGACCAAAGGCTGTCCTGTTCTTGGACTCAGAGCTATATAGCTATGTTTTCCACACTTTTTTCTTAGCTAATATGGGCCTACACTTGAGACTGCTCTTTTTGTTGTGGATTTGTGACTTAGAACTAGGTCATGGGCAACAGAGCCACCAGATGACACCAGTTCCTGCACCCAGCACTAGTTAGGGATCTCCTAGGATTTCTTTCTAACCTGGTGCTTTCTGCCATCGTGCTCTATTTCGTTTTTCTTTTCATCCCTGGGGCCAGGAATGCTGCTTGTTCTAACCATGCCACACTGTCGGCCAGCCCTAGTCCTTGTATCCTCAGACTTCTCTGTCTCCTCAAACTGCCCTGGAATGGAAAAATGACTCACTGTGACTTCTTCTTGGCTTTCCTTATCAGAATTTGGCTTGGTCTTTCATTGGAATTGTTGTAGAGTAAGTGTATTGGGTGAGCTAGGCAAAAATGCTTCTTCTCACTGTGCCATCTTGACTCACCCCCAAACACTTGTTATGTTGTGAAGTGAACTTTTAACAGAGGTATGCTGGAATCAGCTACAACTGGAGAGCTGATTGTTAAATTGTCTGTGCACATTCACACTTTGGAAAGCAAATCAAGGCTTGATTTATTATTTTATTATTTATCTGCTGTGTACTCAAACTGATGGAAAAAAGTTAATGCAGATTAAATTGGTATAAAATAGTTAGATAAAGGATAATTTGAGAGGGAAAAACACCAGCGCTTGGGAAGATCAGGAAAGACTTTGTTTAGAATGTGGTGGCTGATTTTTATCTTAAAAGATGAGAGGGACTCTGTGAGGCCAAGGTAAAGAAGGATTGTATTTCAGTCATATAGGACAGGCTTTGAAAAAGTGCTGAGATGGGAGATGGAGTATTTTGAATGAAGAATAGAGAGGTTTATTTGACTGAATCTCAGACTAAGGGAGAGGAAGGAATGTCTAGTGAGGCTTCAAAGGTTAGATTGGGTCTAAGTTCTACAGGGCTTTAAAAGGTAAACACAAGTTTATATTTTATTCTGGCAGACCTTGGGAAGCCATCTGAGTTGATTGAGTAAGGGAGTCAGATGGTCAAATCTGAAGTTAAGAAAAATCACTTTGGCAGTGAGACTTAAGGCATGGAGACCAATTAAGAAGCTGTTGAAATAATCTAGGCACAAAGTGATGAGGGCCTGAGCAAATGTGATAGTTGTGTGAGAGGGGAAAACAGGTCACATACTGGAGATGTGAAGGTAGAAAAGGCAAAGTTCAGCAACTTATTTGATATTTAGGGTCAAAGAAAGTGAGGAGTAAAGGATAAAGCCAAGATTATTAATCTGAGGCACCAAAAGGATGATGGTACCTTCATTTGTACAAGGTCACACAGTTTCGACCACAGTATTATTATTCTTTGAACTATAACATGCCCTCTCCTTATGTCTTAGCTGGCTTTTATAGAGTTCCATTACGACTCTATCAACTTGAATCATCCTTAAGCTATAATTTTTACATTCATGTTCAAGAGCAGTGATTCTCATGCTTTGTCACCCCCCTTTTTGGTCAGGTTTGGATATCATGGTTTACTTTTGGTCCATTTCCTTTTCTAAAATTTCAGTGTGATATGCATTTTATTTGAACTTTTTTGACAGCTTTTCTATTTGTATCACCTCATATCCAAATAGATTCCTCTCCACCCCACCCCACTCCCATTCTGAAAGGTGTGCCATTAGATTTTTTTTAAAAAGCAGTGCAGCAAAACTAACAACATTTCAACAAACTCTAACAGTAGCATCTGCAGCATTCTATACCTGTAATCCCACATTTCTCCATTAAAGAGCAAGAAATTCATATAGTTATGTCTTCTTTGAGACTAGTTTTGTTGTAGGTACACACTATTCAATCCCATTTTTATTTTTATTTTTTGCTGTTCATGTTCTTTCCCATTCATATTGTTGTATTGATTATATACATTGTTTTCATTGTTCTGGTTACTTTGCATCAGTTCATGTATGTTTTGTAATATTCTCAAGTTGTATTCCTCAAGTCCTAGAAGCCTTAGAATACAACAGCAGGTCTGGAGGGTAGATCGGCACGGCAGATGGCAAGGCCTGGTGGACTTTACAGAGCATATTATAAAGGCTGGTGGTTTGGTATCTTACTTGAAGAATTGTTTGGACTGGGTCCCTGCCTCTCATTCAGGTGTTGTTAATGGCCCTGTTTCTGATGGGTGTATGTGATCTCTGATTTATAAGGACTGTGGATAACAAGAGTGCCATTATGTAGTTAGGGAAGGGAGCACAATGCTTAATGGAACTTTGGTCATGGGGAGTAAGGAAAGGGCTTCCTGGGGCTTGCTCCTTCTGTGTCTTCAGGCCACTCTCTGGAATCTGAATAGGTGGGCTAGAGAAAGGGAGGGGGAGGTCACACCTTCCTACAACATTGGCTTCTGCTGGGCCATTTGGCCACAGTATTTTGAGGGCACAGTTATATAAGTATATGTTTGATTAATATTAAAGTTTATAAAGAACAAAGAAATTTCTAATTTTGTCAATGAATTATTAAAACTAAAATAGAATATAGTATGATCGAGAGGAAAAAAAGGTACAATTAAAGTTATTAGAGCAGTAAGCCAGGAAGGCTTTAGATAAAATATGAATTATGAGAAATAGCATAGCTTAGGGCACAAACATCTTACTTCATATTGAGGAAGACCGGTTCAGATCCTGCCTCTATGACCCTGGACAAGTCATTTAACATTTCAATGCCCTAGGTGACTTTCTAAGATGATCAGTTGCAGAGAAGGCACTATATAGAGGGAGTTTACTCATCTGGGAAGTTGTCCATAGCAGTTCCAGGTCTAGTTCTTCTCTCTATCACTATGAATTATGAGCAGGGCTGTAGAGAAAGAAATGTGCTTTATTTGTTAGAACTGCGTAAAATAAGTGAGTAAGTGTGTGAAGATAGAGTAAGATGAAAGTAGTGAGAATGGAAAACACATATTTGGATTTGAAAAAAGTTAAGGATAGTTAAGAAAGACATTGAGATAAGAAAGATACCAAAGGAAAGTACTTTTGTCATGTCTAGACTATAGAGATAACTGTTAAGCAATTATATAATCATAAATTTTTGAGGAGTCACATTTTAAGTAATATTTTAAATATTGAATATTTAAATATTGAATATTTAAGTATTTAACTTAGTATTTCACTACTGTAACAAATACTACCCTTGGTGCAGTTCAAATGGAAGGTTTCCCTTTAGATTATAAGATCCTCTAGATGCAACTGTTGGTGGATAATATTATACTGATTACATCAAGCCCCATAATACTAAAGGGCTCCCTTACTGTGGCCCATCAACCTATAATTCACAAGGCAAAAAAAAAAATCAAGTGCATGACCTTTTGCTTAGACATTGCAATTGGATGAGTATTTAATCCTCAATACAACGTGTCTTAGACTGACACCATAGATGAAAATGACCCCAATTGAATAGATGAAGAAATGTGGACTAGATTTTATTTGTAAAGTTATGCAGTGTTTTCATTGATCTGAGTGGTTTCTAGAAATGGAAGCCTGATCTTTTCCACACTAGTATTCTTTCAGTTATGGCTGAAATTCTCTGATTGCCAGGATCTCTGAAAATCCATATTTATGGTTGACCTAAAAAGTAATGGAGAGACACACAGTAGGTACAAGTAAACTGCTGCATATTATCAGTGATGACTTCTATGAAAGAAGTAATCTGTAAAATATCATCAAGTAAATGTATAAGGAAAGGAGCTGGTAATTGAATAAGAACCTGGGATGGAATTTTAAAAGTCCTAAAGAAAGGGCTCTGAAATAATGATAGATTTTCTGAGGAACACTTATGGGAAGACGTGAATGTAAAAGAAAGGTATGCATTGAATTTTGAGTGGAGATGGTATAGCAATGATTACTTATACCGTACTAAGATATTTCAGTGTGCAAAATATATTTACTTTTAACAGTATATTGTTTGTTCCACTGTTGTGTAAGCTATTATAAACAGAAAAAATAGTATTCTGATTTTGTAGTCCCAAGGAGTAAATGTCACATATGAGTGGGCTTTAAAAACTAATGGGACATAACTATAATCCTTTTTTTTTTTTTGAAAGAACGAATGTGTCAATAATATTTTTTTTTCAGTATATGATAATTACTGAAATTTTTTCTTTTTAGACAGCATGTTTTCGAGAAGAAAGGGATGTATTAGTGAATGGAGACAACAAGTGGATTACAACTTTGCACTATGCCTTCCAGGATGACAATTACTTAGTAAGTATCATACTTATGCACATAGTATTAGCAATATTCATCCTTGCTTAATAAGTTGTTCTTTTGGAAGGATTAAGCTTATGTATTTAAGTTAGTGTGGTATAGTGATAAAATATTGCACTTAGAGATTGGAAAATATTGGTTCAAATCCCATGTCTGCCATTTACTACCTGTGTGATCTTGAGTAATTCACTTAATCTCTCTGTGGTAATGTTTTGGGTCCAAGTCTAGTAATTGGGTGAAATACCTAAATTAAGATTTTTCCCACCTCTTGTTTTGTTAAAAACAGCACTTTTGTATCTTAAGTTATTTTTGCTTAATCTACTTGAAGGCAACTTTAGTCGCATTGGCTCTCTTTCACCCTCATATTCCTCATACCTATTTTGTCACTTCCTTCCCTGATTTTGGAGTTTTGCTTTACTTATTAATTCCTTTTTCCTTTCTTCTAGTTTTCTAGTTCTTTCCCTCCTTTTTTCTCAGTTAAGTAGACAAGTAAAATACTCTTTCCTTTCTTTCTCTTCACCTTGTTTTGTATGTTTTAAAGTTTTTCATTTTCTGTACCTTTTTCCTAAGAAGGATTTTTTTATCTCATTCTTTTATTTCCCTTCTTATATTTTTCTTTTTGTTTTAGATAGATTCTTCTGTCTGTTCTGTGATTCTTGGCCCTTATATTTATACATTTTCCCTTTAGTTTCTGTATTCCTCATGAAATTAGAGCATCTTAGGTACCCATTTTAAGTTCTGTCTTCTAAATAATTTCTCTATTATTTTCTTGAAGATATTGCCCTCAGCTCCCTTTTTCTGTTGTCCCTCACTATTAGAAATGCCAGTTTCTTCAAATGGTAAAAAAGATAGAAATATTGCATCATGGTAGGAATTTTCCTTTGTCCTTGATTATACAGTTTTTAACAACTCTTTACCTTCCCCATTATCTCTGCTTCCTCAATCTCCCCTTCTTCCAAAATTTCCCATGAAAACTCCTTTCAGGGTCCGTGACCTCCCATATTTCTGGTTTACAGTTGCATTCAAGATTAATGGTTTCTGTAGGCACCCCAAATTCCTGCAGAATTTGCGTATTGGAAGGTCTCTATCTGCCTTATAGAATATTTTTCTCCCATTGGGAGCATTCTTTAGTGGGACCCACTCTCATCACTGAAACAGGATTTCTTCCTTTCTTTCCCATTGTTTTAAATGTGTTTTTTGACATCTCACTTATTCTGCCATTGAATGAAGAAAAGAAATTTTTTTTAGAAAAAGATGCACAAAATGAGAAAAAAAAACCTAGTAAGTGAAACAAGCAAGAATAGGACTGCATTAAAGTGAATTGTGCACAAATAAAAAAAATGGCAAAGTGTACTGTCTCTACAGAGGAAAAGAAACCAAAAAAAAGTACCTAATTTCAAGGAAAAACCTATTAGAGAGATAACTGGGGGAAGATACTGTTTTACTTTTATAATTTTAAATGTAAATGAATTAAATGATCCTATAAAGTGAAAAAAGTGATAATTGACAAGAAAAAAAATGCTATGATCTTTTGCTTACAAGAAACACAACTTGTAAACAAAAAAATAGAGTAAAAATGAAGAGCTAGAACAAAATTTACTGTATATCATATGAGCCTAAAATATAAGAGTTACAATTATGCTATCAGATATAGCAAAGATAAAAATCCACAACATAAAAATAGATAAACAAAGAAACTGCATTATGCTGAAAGGAGCCATAGAAAACAGACCACCATTAATATTAAACTTAAATTGTTCAAATGCCTTAGTATGTAATTCATAAAGGAATATTAACTGAATTTCAAGAAGACATAGTAATATAATAATGCAAGAACAGTTCAGTGTCTCTTCCTTAGCTTCAGACAAATATAACAGAAAGATAAATAACTGGAAAAGTTGGGCACACTACTCAAGGAACTAGAGCTAAAAGTGTCTTCTTCTCTCTCTCTCCCTCCTTCCCTTTGTCTCTCTCTCTCTTCCTCTCTCTCTCTCTCTCTCTCTCTCTGTCTCTCATTGAGAGGACAAGAAGTTGAATTTTTACTGCTTGAAAAAAATTTAATTTAAAAATTTAGTAGAGGATTAATAGAATTAGTATGCATTTAAAAATTGAAAGCTAATAAATAAACATACACCAAATAAGCACCAAATTAGATGTTAAAGATATTAAAAAAATAGAAGAGGAATAAATAAACTGGAAGCCAGAGAATCTATATAAATCAGAAATAAAACTAAAAGCTGATTCTTTGAAAAGACTAACAAAATTCGTAAACCTTTGCCAATATGATTACGAATAAGGGAGCAGAAAATCAAATGAACGAAAAAAACCAGACAAGATGAAATCACAACACAAGCCAAAGAAACAAATAGATTTATAAGAACTTGTTCAGCAGTTATAAGCTAACAAAACTGAGAACACAAAAAAAATAGAGGAGTCCCTTGAAAAATATAAATTACCGAAACTAACAGAAGAGTGAATAATGATCTTAAATAATCCAATTTTAGATAAAGAAATAGAAATAGCCATAAAGAAGCTACCAAAGAAAAAATACTTTTGGTCCTCTTTGGGTCACAGGAGAATTCTGTCAAACTTTTAAAGAGTTGTTAGCACCAAGTGCTACACAAATTCTCAAAATTGAGAAGGAAAGTGCTTTATCAAATTCCTGTTGTGAGACAACTTTTGTCCTGGTACCTAAACCAAGGAAGGATAAAGCACAGAAAAATTATAGACCAATATCATTAATGACTGTTGATTCTCATATTTCAAATAAAATCCTGTTAAATAGATTACAGCAATTTATCCAAGAAATCATTCATTATGACCAAGTTGGATTACTATCAGGGATGTATAGATGGATCAGCTTTAGAAAAGCAAGCAACATACTTAATAAAAATCCCTCCACAACTATATTATTATCAAAGTAGTTGTGGAAAAAGTCTTTCACAAAGAGCAACACTTATTTATGCCAGAAGTCCTATTGGTTAGGAGCTAAAAGCAAGCAATGGCCATATACTAGAAGCTTTCCTAAATAAATTCAAGAGTAAAGCAAGGATGTCTTCTCTCCTCATAATTATTAGATATAATTTTAGAAAAGGTAGATGTAGCAATAAGACGAGAAAGGAATAGCAGTTCCCCCCCACCCCCGACTACTTCTTCCAGTCCAGTTCCCATAGCTGTCATTGAGGAGAGAAACCATTGTCAAGAAAGGGACCGCCTTCCTCATCACCACCAATAATATCTGCTGGACTAGAATATCCCTATCCCTTGACCCAGAGATTCCACTACTGAACTTATGCCCAAGGACATAATTTATAGTAAAAAAAAAATCCTCATATACATGAAATATTTATGGTAACTTTTGCGGATAAAAGAATTAAAAATAGTCTGTGTCTGTTGATTGGGGAGTGTATAAACAATTTATGGTCCATGAATGTAAGGGCATATTGCTTTGCTATAAGAATTGTCAAATATGAAGAATTAAGAAAAAGCATAGAATAATTTACTTGATCTGATGCAAAGTGAAATAGAACCCCAAAAACAACATACAAATTGACTATAACAATGTAAGTATAAAGAATAACCACAAAGCAATCAAAAGTGTTATAAAATTATAACAAGCATGGCTCTAAAGAAGAGATAGAAGAAGACATTCCTCCCTACTCTTCTTTTGAGATGGGAGGTTCACGTTCACGAGTCTTGATACTCAGTAAGCATTTATTAAGTGCCAACTATGTGCCAGACCCTGTGCTAAGTACTTTAGATGCAAAAAGAGACAAAAGACAATCCCTGCCCTCAACAAACTCAGAATCTACTAAAAAACTAAATCTACTAAATTGGTACATTGATATATACCTAATAAGTATTGTACGCTGTACCTGTTTGAAGATTTTTTTCAATGTATTTATTGGTTTTGATGATTTTTCTTTCTATTCTTTTTCTTTTAAAAATATTATTTGTAATATGTGGGATATGGGGGAAATTCTAGTGATATAAAAATTTAAAGATATTAATCAACATTTGTTTTAAAAACTTTAGGTATTTTTCTTGAACATACTACTTCATATTTTAGATATAATTACTTAGAGAAATTTGTTTTGTCTTTTGTTTTGAAAATGTCTGGTATCATTTCTGTTACTAAGGTTTTCTTACTTTACAGAATCAATTGGAATCTTAGGTTTGCAGGTTTCTCATATGCAGGCCTAAGCAATACTATCCCTCACATGTCTAATCAGTTATCTAATCTTATTGGTTCTACCTTTATCTCTCAGCTTTGTGCTTTTTTTCTCTATTCACACAGCTATCATTTTAATAGATGCCTTCATTATCTCTCACCAGGACTTTTGCCGTAGTTTCCTAATTGGTATCTCTGCTTCAATTCTCTCCCCTCTCCAAATTAGCTGTGTAGCATCTTTACACAGAAATTTAAAATTAAATTTAAAAATTTCTGTTTTCATGTTTAAATTTTGTAATTGTTATAATTTTAGCACAGTAGTACATGTAGATAATTTAGGCTGGCACAAGGTCCTTTTCATATCTGACTGAGGTGAATGGGTGACAGTTTTCTAAGGGAACGTGCTTTTGCTGGGAACCTATGAAGGCTGGATAGAGGGGCCAGGATATATGATATATGTATAGCTGAGTAAAAATTAATGGCTATGAGCGAAGGGTTCTCGAGGGTATAGGACTTCTGATGAAAGACTGGTATACCAGTGGGCCAGAGAACCATGGTCACTTATCACAGGACACTTGAAGTCTCAGTAGAGGCAATATAATGTTCTTAGGCTCTGCCCCTCTCCCTGTCTTTTTATAACCACAATCACAGCAGTAAGGGAGCAAATGCCACCCCCCCCAGTGCCCCCCAATAGAGTCTTAGGAATGTCTTTCAGCACAGTCATCTTTCATTATTGCTTATGTATGTTCTATGGGAGGTCAGTGTCTTCAAACCCCTAATGGTAATGGCAGATGGGCTTGGATTAGATGGCAGGAATGTTTTTACTGCTGCCCACTCAACCTTAAGAAGCAATAGATAATATAGCCTGGAGGTGAGGAGGATTAACCCTAAAGTCTCTGTTGTGTCCCAAGGTTTCCTCCCCTCCCTCATGTGAAAACTGGTCTTGAAATTTGGTTAAGAGTGTGACTGATAATCAGATTGGTTTTTTGGTTGTTTGTTTTTTGGTTGTTGGTTTGGAGGAGGTTTCTGTCAGCACCCAAACTTACCCTCCATTTATGCTCAAAATAGAGACCCAGTCTTGGGAAATGCTGCCATAGAGAAGTAGCTAGAGAGAAAAAAAATGGATCTAGGGCATTTTTGTTTCATATCTGCGTAGCTTTTGGGTCCTTGGGCATGTGTTCCACAACACCCACGTTGATGTAAAACCAACGAGAAAAAATGAAAACTTGGCAACAATTCAAGGAATCAAGATAGGCTCCAAGATTAGATAAAGAAGGATGATAACCAGACTGTACACCAAGACATGAAAAAGTTGCTGTCTCTCCCCTTGATCTTCATCCAGTTGGCTGTTTCCCAGCCTAGGCTCTGCCATTACCCCACCCCTCTTTCACTCAAAAAAAGCTTTTGAGAGTCAAAGAGAATGGTGAGGGAGAATCCTGAGTTTCAAGTTTGTAAGATATTCTTTAGGGGTAGGTGGGGAAATTGGCTCCCAGTTACCCCCTAGCAGTATAACTTATTCTTAACCTTGTTGTTACCATGTTCTTTTCACAAATTGATAATTCCAGAATTTTTGTAGACATTTCTTCTCAATTTATAGGTTCAGGAATCCGCCCCTTCTTTCTTGTAAAATAGAGATAACCATTTTTCCTTGCAGTCAGTTAGCATTCCTCATTTCACCTAATTTCCTAAGGACTACTATCTTTGACTTTGTCAGTTGCTAAGCTTGATTCTTCTGTTTGACTGCTCCTTTTCTATTTCCTTTGCTGTATCATCATTCTTTTCCTATCCACTAAGTATATGCCAACACTCTGTTCTAGACCTTTTATTTCTTTGTTCTCTATCGTCAGCTCTTCAGGGTTTAATTTTGATTTATATAAAGATGAATCCTTGAACTATTTATCACCATCTTTTATTGGGCGTTTTCAGCAGTCAAATTAAAATCAGCATTTCGAAGAAAACTCATTAGCACCATGCCCTCCCAAGCCTACCCCTCTCTCATAATTCTGTTTCTGCGAGACACCACTATCTGTTCAGTTTTGCCATCTCAAATGTATCTTTGACCCTTCACTCTGCCTTACTTCATATGTCTGATACATTGTCAATCTTTTTTATTCTTCTTCCACATCTCATCAATACTACTTATTGTTTTAAGGAAAGCTCCATTTATTACTATAGTTTTCAACTTCTTTTTAAAACAAGAATGGTGGTTGTATTTTGATAAGAGCCTTTTCTGTATCTGTTGTTATAATCATATGATTTTTGTTGTTTTTGTTATTAATGAGGTCAGTTATGTTGTAATGTTGAACTAGTCCTTCATTCCTGATATAAATACAGCCTGATTATAATGTATGATCTTTGTGATATATTGCTATAATCTTCTTGCTAATATTTTATTTAAAAATTTTGCATCAATATTATCATCGGAATTGTATTCTTTCTCTTTTATGACTCTTGCTGGTTTTGGTATGAAGACCATATCTGTGTCATAGAAGAAATTGAGAAGGACCCTACTTTACTATTTTTTAAAAACAACTTATAGTATTAGAATTCATTTTTATTAAGTGTAAATCCATCTTGTCCTGTGATTTTTTTCTTTGGGAGTTCATTTATGGCTTGTTCATTTAGGGTTATTTTAGGTTTTTGTTTATTTATGGCTCAGTTTCTTTTTGTAAGATAGGGCCTATTCTATTTCCATTCAGTTAATCTAGGCAATTTATATTTTTGTAAATACTCATTCATTTAGACCATCAGCTTTATTGGCATGTAGTTGGGTTAAATAGCTCCTAACAATTGTTCTTATTTCTTCATTGACTGGAAATTCACTTTTTTCATTTTTGATATGGTTTTTCTTTTTTTCAAACATCAAGTGAGCTAAAAGCTTTTCTGCCTTATTTTTTTTTTTTTTTTAACAATTTAGTATTTCTGTGTGGTATGGTATTAGAGGTTTTTAATTTGTTGGTGTTCTAGGTTTTGTTTTGTTTTTGTTTTTGCTTGTTTGTTTTTTTGTAAAATGCCTGTTAATCTGTTCTTTCTCTCTTATTGATGTTAGTATTCAGAGATAGAAATTTTCTTCTAAGTTTTACTTTGGCTACATCCCACACATTTTGGTATGTTGCCTCATTGTTGTTATTATCTTTAATGAAATTATTGATTTATGATTGACCCACCCAACCTTTAGGATTAATTTATTTAGTTTCTAATGAATATTTAATGTGTGCTTAAAAGACCCCTTATTGAATATAATTTTTATTGCATTACAGTTTGTAAAATACTTATTAAAATTTCTGCTTTTCTGAATTTGTGAAGTTTTTATGAAGTTGTCTTACACAGCTACAAACAGGTATACTCTTTTTTTCCTCCATTCAGTATTCCCTAGCTCTATTACATCTAACTTCTAAAATTCTATTGATCTCCTTATCTTTTTTGTTTATTTTATGGTTAGGTTTGTACTGGTCTGAGAGGGGATAAATTGAAGTCTCCTACTATTATATTTTTGCTATCTATGACCTTCTTAAACTCTTTTAACTTTTCCTGGGAGAATGTAGATGCTATGCAATTTGATTCATATATGTTCAGTATTGATATTCATTGTCTATGAAACATTTTATCAAAGCATAGTTTCCCTGTTTATCTTAATTAGGTCTATTTTTACTTTTGCAAAACTCTATTTATGTGAAGTAATTTTCCCCATTCTTCCTTTCCCTTTCTCCCTCTCCCAGTGCATTTTTCTTCTCCATTCTTCTTTTGAGATCATCCATGCATAAGATCATACTTATTCTCTCTGTCTATTTAGGAGATCTTTGATAATAAAGTTCTGACATGTTTCATGTATCATCTCCCCATTTATGAAGGCAAACACCTTAACCTTTTTTAGTCCATTATGATTTCTTGCTGATATTTAGCTTTTATAATGCTTCTTTTGACACCTTTGCATGTCAAATTTTCTTCCTAGCTCTGATCTTTTCATTATTAATGCTTGCTTGGAAGTCTTCTATTTTTAAAAAAGTCCATTTTTTTCACTGTAGGATTATACTTACTTTTGCTGGGTGTGTTATTCTTGGTTATAATTCTTTATCCTTTTCCTTCAAGAATATTTTCTGCTAAATTTTCTAATTTGCCCCACACTTTAGACCACTCCTTTCTTCCCTGGATCTGTGACACGAAACTGAATAATTGGCTATAGAACTGCCAGATGGCTTCCATTTCTGTATGCATTGTTAATTCAGGGATGTCCTGGGATCTCTTCCTGCCATGGTGCCCTGGGTTAGCCTTCTTTCTGTCCCTGAGAGCTCTCCACCATCTCCTTATGTGTTGCTGGTCAGTCTTTTTCCCTACTGTCTGCAAACCTCTCTTTCTGTATCCCTAATCTTCGGTGGTCTGGAAAGATGCCTCACTTGACTTTTTCTTGGCTTTCCAGATCAGAATTTGGACCAATCTGTTTTCTAGATCGTCATGGAGAAGGAATAGGGAGAAGTCTGGTTCAATTGCTTCTTCTCACTCAGCTATTATATTTCTGCCTTAGATGCCAAACTATCCTAATGTATTGATTTTTCCTATGTCACTTCTCTGTTCAGTAAAATCTTGTCTCCTGTTGCCTCCAAGATCAACTACAGTCTCCTTCCTTGGGCAATTAAATCTCTTTACAACCTTGCTCTAACACACTTTTCCACACTTATCGTCCATTATTCCCTCAATAAATATGCAGTCTAGACAAATTGGCCTTCTTTCTTTGTCTTCTGAACTTTTCATCTCTCCCCTATGGCATGGTAGGACCATCCACCATGCCTGGATTATACTCTCTCCTTATATCATCTGCCTCTTAGAAGCTTGAGCTTTCTTCAGAACTCAGCTCAGATATGACTGCTTGGTGATCCTGTTATCTCTTCCTAAATGCTGCTGCCTTCCTCTGACGTTAACTTGTACTTGCTTGGCATATATGTTATCTGTACTTATATGTAGATGTCTTACGAGAGGTGGTATATAAGAATTTGAGAAAAAATATGGTTTGGTTATATAGTAAGTATGGCTAATAGATGGACAGCCTGAGAGCAGTACTGGTTCCAATGGAATGTGAAAAAGGTCCAGAAGAACATTTTCAACATATCTTTGGAGTAGCTGCAGGAAAATCAATCACTAGGAGCCACACAGGTTGAGAAGTCAAGACTGGTTTGTGACCTGTGTTTGGGCATATTGCTCTGTATTAGTAAGATTACAGGCCTATTGAAGTAGTATCGTAAGTATTTTCTTAATCATTGGATATGAATAGATCAAATATTGCCTGTGGAGGATTTGTAATGGCAGTTTTTAATATGAAGGATCTTCATATTCATAAAGGTTTGGTTACACTTGTAGATCTTTCTATACAGTTCCTTTTTAAAAAATGGATTCATAAGAATTCCCTTGGCATTTGACCTTGGGAATGTATTCAATTTTTCTTTCTGAATAAATGTTATATTTCCCTTCACAGTACCTGGTTATGGATTACTATGTTGGTGGGGATTTGCTTACTCTGCTCAGCAAGTTTGAAGATAGACTGCCTGAGGATATGGCTCGATTTTACTTGGCTGAGATGGTCATAGCCATTGATTCAGTGCATCAGCTACATTATGTGCACAGGTAAGGAAAAATAGCCCTGAAGATCGGGAAATTTCTTTAAGATAATGTATTATATTTATATAATATTCATGTGTTAGGGCCAAAGATCATTCTTCACCATCCTTGTGGAAATAGAGATCAGTTCTCAACAAACTCCCAAATCTGTGGGCTAAGATCATATACTAATATTGTTAGCAGAAAGAGTTATTTTAGATTTAGGTAACTTCAGTTTCATTTGTCTACTATTGACTATAAATTAGAGAAAATTTGTAAATTTTAGACTCTTAAAACTTCCTAAGTTGACTTATTTCAGTTAATATTTTTAATAGGAAAAAACATCTGAAAAAATTGTGTTTAGGATTGGTAACAAATTTGCTTATATCTATTTTTGGACATTTGCCCAAGTTTTAGGGTCATTATATTAAATAGTACCTCTCACTCATTTTTTACACCTGGATTCTGAAAGTCTATGAATGTTTAAAAAATTAATGCTTGCCTGTTCTGTAGTATAAATATGAAAAGTTGTATAAATACTCTCAGCAAGTGTTATTCCATGTAATGAGCACTATCCATTTCTTGAATGCATTAGGTTACTGGTTTATGAAATTTGTAGCTTAAAAAATATTTCACTCAAATAATTAAAATATATATAGCATTGAAATGTTAGAACATAAAATTTCAAAAAACAATTATTTTTCAATATTGGGACAGACGCTTGAAATTGGTCTGTAACTGTTTATAGAATTCTTGAGCTTCTGGTCAGATATAGAATGTCTTTGAAGTAAAACATTGCAAAATAATTGAACAAGAGGCTTACAGAAATGGTAAAATTATTTCAACCTTGTTTCTTATTTCTTAAGGAAAGACATTGACTACAGATTCCATGACACTGATAAATGCTCAGGTTCTTGGTCATAGAGGAAGCAATGGATACTTTTTTTTTCTTCTGATAAACATAAATACAACTCTGAAAACAAGGTATAGTGGATAGTTGGCCTCTGAGTCAAGAAGACCTGGGTTCAAGTCTCCTCTTTATTTCTATATTCTAAACAACTTTCCAGTGGGAGAAAATGGATACTTTCAATAGAACCATGCTCATAGAAAATGCCTATACCTCAAATAAACTTCTCTGACCTCCTTCCTCAGTGATTTCTGCCTAACAACTCATTTGACATACCACAAGAAGAATTCAACCATATATTTCTTCTTATTACCAAGGCAAATTAAAGCAGAAGTCATATTTGTATAGAATATGTTTGACATCCTACCTCAGACTCCCCCAGTTAGCTATGCCAGGTTCTTGTTATTTTTTTGGGTTAGCATTCTCTCCAAACTGTTATTCAGCAAGCCCCCTACCAGTATTTCGCTTTTTGCCAGTCAATTCATAACAAAGGTATTTTAACTAAATGCCAATGTGTATAATATAATAATATGCTATTATCTCCATAATCATTGTGTTGGCTTTTCCACAAATACATGCGTACTCAGTATGAAGAGTGTATCTTTATATGAATTTTGTAGGTAATCCATACATGATGAATACACGTGTCTGCAAGTGACAGCTCTTGCTTCTGACACTATAAAGTTACAATTGTCATCTTTTGATATCATTGTATTCTTTCTGCTCATACATATATATCCCCTTCTTTTCTCTGACAGTGCTACTGCCTTGGTATAGTCCCTTATCACCCCACTCCTGAACTGTTGCAAGAGACTTCTAATTGGTGTCTTCCTACCTCAAATCTCATCTTCCCTAGGCCTTTAGACACAAATTGATCTTTCTAAAGTACAGATCTGATCACATCTGACCTATTCAATCAACTCTAGGGGCCTCTCATTCACCTCCAAAATAAACTACAAAATCTTCTATTTTGTTTTAAAAGCATTTCGTAACCTCTCTTTTCTACATTTCTCGTCTTCTTGTACTTTACTTTCTTTCACATACTCTGTGAGCCAGTGACACTGAACCCCTTGTTGTTTCTCCCATACAGATTCTGTCTCCAAACTGAAGGTTTTCACTAGCTTTTCCCCATGCCAGAATCTCTCCAACCTCATAAATGCCTCCTACCTTCCTTTAAGTCTCAACCGAAGTCCTATTTTCTGCAAGAAGCTTTTTTCATTTCTTCTTTTATCTTGGTACTTTCCACTGAGACCATTCCCATTTTATCCTGTGTATATCTTGTTTGTACATTGTTGTTTTCATATTGTCTCCCTCATTGGACAGCAAGCTCTTTGAGAGCAGGGACTGTGGAGTGTTTGTGCCTAGCTTTCTTTGTATCCTCAGTGCTTAACACAATTCTTGGCAAATTATTAAATGTAGATACTTAATCAGTGCTCATTCACTGACTGTTCGATGTGCTCCTTGGCTGGTGTTATCCTCCTTCATTTCCTGTCAGTTATGGATCATCCCTTCCCTACAACAGAGATGACTCCACCTTTGTCCACCAATCTCATGACTGACCTCTCTGGCTGTTTTCAGGTTCACCTAATACTTTGTTTAATGATAACCATGGATGCTGTGGATAAATGAGTGAATGTTGAAGAGAGTAAGCTTCTCCACTGTGAGAGAGAGAGTGGCTACTCTTCTTCCAGTTATCCACATCAACATCCTTCTGTGCATCAGCTATAATCTTCAGCTGACTTATTGACTTGCTTGTGAATAGAACCAGAACAATATGTACAAAGAAACAATTTTGTGAAGACAACTTTGAAAGACTCAGTACTCTGATCAGCATTATGTCCAACTACAATTTTAGAGGAATAAGGGTAAAAGTACTGTCCACCTCATGACAGGCATGTAAAGGACTATGTCTAAATTATCTGTACGTTGGCATAATATGATCGTCTTGTCTTGTTAGAATATCTAGTAAACTACTTGAAGGTTGGGACTGTTGCATTTTTGTCTTTGTATCCCCAGCACACCATTCCTGGCATGTAGTAGGTATTTAATTAATGCTTGTTGATTTATTGACAAATGAAAAAAATTTACAAATTTTGCATGTGCGCACATGTGTATATGTCTTAAAGAGATATGACATATCAGAAGCAGAGTAAGGCAGAAGTAGGCTTTTTGGGAAGAGTATTAAAAGGATTAATACTATACAAATTTTTAGATTGGTAGGGTAGAAGGAGAGGTCATTCAAAATGGGAAGATTGGTTTGAGCTAAAGACACTGAAGACTAAGATGAGCAAGACATGGAAGAAAGTAAGAGTACCAGTCAGTGGCTGGAACTTGAGATGGTAAGTTGCTCTGGTTCTGTCTCCCAGATCCAAGCCAGCTGTACTACCCTTCAGGATTCCTGAATACCCAGAGGAATTTTGTGGTCTTATTGATGGCAATGACTTCAGCCTCTCCTGGGTGGTAACTGCTGCCCACACCTACCATTATTAGCCACTGGTAGCTAATATCCCAGTTGCATTTAACCTCTTACTATTGCTTAGCTTTTATAAAAGGATATTTGCTTCAAAGGTATAACAGAAAGCAATTAAAAACTTTCTCCCCAGTGCCTTGAGGGACATACTCTCTCCTAAACTACTTAAGTCTCTGGTGGGAAGAAGACTTGTAACTTAGCATAAGGAAATTTCCTACAAAGCATCCAAATTTATGTCCAAATGTGACATAACTTTTGGATGACTTCTCATTTCAGCTACTGCTGACTGGATCTTGAATATCATTTTGAAGGCCATTCCTTGCTCTATGGGGCATATAAGCTGCCCCAGACTGTGGAATGCCAGGATGCCTAGATACTCTCCTAACCTTTTACGTTCTCAAGGTCATGGTGGCTTTACTCATTTCATTAGGAACAGAAAAAAAAAATGCCAAGGTCAAGGACTGAGGTTCTTTTGCTGGGCCATATCATGTAGTTTTGTTGGGTCTTCAGAGAGGAAAAGGCCCTGTTATTTCTCCCCTTATAGCACTGTCTCTCAATAGAGGTTGAGGTTCTGAATAAAGTCATCAAATGAACTAAAAGGAAAAAGTTATAGCTGACAGACCTTTCCTGAATGACTCTGCAGCCAAAAGGCCTCCTGTTCATCATGTGGTTAGCAGACCATATTCATGAGTCTTCCATAGGCTTTCCAAGGCACTTATGTGTCATCAAAGTTGTCCTGTAATCAAGCTCCTTAGGGTCTTCCGCATGGAGAGACACCATCTGTGGCATGCTGCAAATGCACCAGCCCTCCATTACCTATATATTAGAAGTGAAGATGCTAGTAACATTAAGAATATTCTGACAGTTTGAAAATAATTTCCTTCCTAATCAACTGGCAGTTTAGAATGTATTCCCTGTCATAGATGCACTTTTTTTTTTTTTTAAATTCAAGCTTCATTGTCTGTATATCCACATTTGGCTTGCTGAATAGCAGTTTGCATCTTCAGGGTATGTGTTTTTATTCCTAATCATTGATTTGCTGAAGTGGAAAATTCTGGAGTAGACTGATTGTTCTTCAAACAACTTAGAATCATTTTGGTACGTCTAAGTCTGGTTGGTAGAAGTGCAAGCCAAAAATAAGTGGTTTTGGTAAAGTGGGTTGTAATTTGGAGTTTACACACCCACGCCCCTCACCCAACACCACTTATTTCTTAGCATGTTTACTAAACTCGGTGACAGTGTTCAAATCTACCAGCTTGCAAGCCATAAACAGTTGTAAAATTAAAATCTCAAAATCTTACTAATTATTTTTATTCTGATTAGGATGTTGTTTTCGATTATCATGTAGTTTAGTTTCTAGATGGACATAAATATAGAAGTATTTTGGAAGCTTTTTTTTTTTAACATGAAGACCTACATATTTTAGAAGAGTTGTTTTGGAACCAAATTTTACCCTTAAGATATTTTCTGAATTATCAAAAAGAAAATATTTTGATTGCTGATCCTGGTGTCTTTTCTCTGGATAAAATTAATATTGATGTACACTATGCCTCCAAAGCAAGAAGACTCTCTTGCTAGTGAATAGAAACAACTTCTTTTGTGCTTGAGTTTGTTTTTATAACTTACCGTGTATTATAGTAATTCATGCACATCTTATCTCCCCTTCTAGACTGTAAACTTCTTGAGGGTAGGGGTCATAATCTTAGTATTTAATTCTTTATCATATTAGGTGCTTTATAAAATGCTGTTGAATGAGTATTATAATAAATAAAGTGTTAAATTGATGGTAGGGAGATGCCTTAATTGAACAATAGATTAGTGTTAGTGAGCCTTCCTAAAATTATTTTGTGTGTGTATATATATATATCATATTAATTTATTCTATACTAAATATAGCATTCATGCATATTTTCATAGCATATGAAAGTGCTGTAATAAACATATAGTATTCATTTATATATGTGTATATTATTTACCCTAATAAAATTTAAGCTCCTTGAGATGGGGTATTGTTTCACTTTTGTCTTTGTATTCCCAGCATCCTGGTGTCTAAGAGGTACTTAATAAGTTTGTTGAGTAATTGATTAATGGATACCCTCCCCCAAACAAAACAAAACAAAACAAAACAACAACCTTTCTTTAAGAAAAGAAAACATTTAGATTATTTCTTGCTGCCTTGGATTGCCATTTTTCTATATAACTCCTTTACTACAAATACTTGACTACAGTAATTAATAAGGGCCATTTGTAGGATCATAGATTTAAAGCTGGAAGGGACCTTATCTTAGAGGTCATTTAATCTAACTTTATTTTATAAAAAACTGAGGCCTAGAGAGACAAAGATACCTGCCTAAATTCATACAGGTTATAACAGGCAGAGCTGGGATTTGAACCTGTGTTCTTTTGACTCTGAATCCATACTTTAAGCCTACTAAATGATCAGATGTTTACAAATTTAAGTAACCAGGTTATGTGGAAAGAATTTCTTCTCTGCCCTTTCCCATTGAAAGGGAAATCTTTTACATTTTTAGCACTAATATATTTTTCTAAATTATATATAATATATATATTCTCATATAATACTAGATAATATCCAATATGTTAAATATTGTCATTCGTCACCAATTTAACATTGATTTACAGTGCTCTGTTTGTTAGGCAGCCTTATTTTTTGTGTAACAAGATATATAGTAAGCTTTACTAATCGTTACTGACAGATTAAATATAGTACTTTTATAGTTAATATTCTTATTTTTTTCTAATTTTGCAGCACAGGAGCCTTTCATTTCCTAACAGTTCACATGTTATCTGATGTACAGTTTCAAATTCTTTTCTCTCAAAGGACATTAAGTAAATTTTAATGATACTGAAGGATTTTAAAACCCTTGGTCTATGTTATCTCATTTAATCCTCACAGAAACTCTGTGAAACAAGTACTATAGGTATTATTTTCCTTATATTACAGTTGAGGAAACTGTAACATTGTTAGCAAGCATGATCTGGATGAAGGTCCAGCAAAGGAGACGTGAAAGGGAAGAGTCAGACAGGAGAATATCCAGGAGAAGAGCAGTATCACAAAATACTAGAAAGAAGAGAGTTTCAAGAAGAAGAGGATGATTAGCACAGTCAAAAAGGATTGAGAAAAGGCTGTTAGACTTGTCAATAAACATATTATTAGTAATTTTGGAGAGATCAGTCTTGATTGAATATTGAGATCTGACACCATATTGCTGAGACTTAAAAAGAGAGTGAGAGGAAAGGATATGAAGACATCAATTGTATATGGCCTTCTTGTGGACTTTATCCAGAAAAAGGAGGAGAGAAATGGGATGCTAGCTTGTGGGGATTGACAAATTGAGTGAGGGTTTTTTAAGGATGGGGGAGAAATGACTGTGTAGGCAATAGAGAAGCAACTACCAGACAGGTAACTATTGAAGATAAATGACAGAGAAGATAGTCTTTTGGAGAAGATGGGATGAAATGGTGTCACTAATTCCTTGTAGAGAGATTTGCCTGGGTAAGAAGGACTACTTCTTCATGTGATACAAGACTGAAGGAGGACATGTAGGCAAAAAACATTTTAATGAATGTGAAATAAGGAAAAAGGAAAAAAGAGCCTCAATTTTTTCAATAAAATAGGAGACAAGACTTTCAGCTAAAAGGGTGAAGTGGATGGCGAGTAACTGTGGGAGGTTTGAAGAGGCATGAAAAAGTTTTCAAAAGCTGCTGCAATTTATTTACTTATCAAGACTATCTAGTTTTTGGTTGAGGTTAAAATGTTTATTTTATTCTTTGAGCTACTTTGACTCAGAATTAGCATATTTTGGTTATTTAAGTCTTGGGACAGGTCTTTACCTAGATAACAATCCATCATGTTTGGTTAGTATTGATATTTTTAAAAATGGTTATGAGGTAAAAGTAGTAGAGGCTGAAAGCCCACACCATGAATAAAAAGGCAGTAACAGTGTTTTGAAAAGATTTTTAAAATACCTCAACCACCACCTCCTCTTAGAGTTCCAATGGAGATAGTGCTGGACTCTTAAACCAAAAACCTTGGAAATAGTAGTGCTTCACAAACCACCTGCCCTGTTTCCATCCCAGTCCTTGCAGCCATCCCTGAGGGGAGAAATCATTTTGGTCCACTTTCACCACTACCTGCAAAAAATTCTGACCAAGTGTCTTAAAAAAACAGGTAAGCATAAGAGCCCCCAGATCATAGCTTCCAATTTACCCCACTTAATCATCACCTTAGTCCTTGTGGAGAAAGGGACAATCATTCCCGCCATCAACAGGAAAGTCAAGCCAACCTAGCTGAAGAAGCAAGGTGTCCAGACGCAGCTTGTGCCAGGCAAGTCAAACCACCATCATCACCTCAACTACCATGTACCTTTAAACTTCCCTTCATAGATATCCCAGGACCCTGACCCCAAGAGCTTTGGGAATAACAGTGTTCCAGCCCAATGCCCATAGTCATTATCCTGGAAAACTGCAGAGACTCATCATATGGCAGCTGCTCCTGCAGTGCTGCCCTCATAGCTCCTGAAGACCTAGAAAAGAGATTTTTTTACACCTGAATTCCTTGACATTGTTAAATGGTTCTGCCTTAGAAACTAATATGGTTTTTATCAGTGGAAATGACACATACAAATCTGTTTTGTTGCTGTAACTAAAGGACCATGGGACCTTCCATCCATAAACTTTAATTTATTTATTATTAAGTACCAATTATGATAAACACATAGAACAAGTGAAGCATAGAGGGGTTAGAATGATTTTTACAAAGAAAAGACTAATAAAGGTTTAAGCAAGAAAGTTGCACCTAAATTGGGTCATAAAAGAAGATAAAGACTGAAACAGGTAGAAAAGTGGAGGAATAAAAAGTCTTCTAAATTATGGAGTGGGGACTGGCCTGTGATAATTCACAAATGTATGCTGAATATAGTAAAAATAGCACAGTCAAGTTTTCTTTTAAATTAGGGAAGATTTAGCATATTAACAAAAGGGAAGAAGTCAGTTGAGAAGAAAAGATTAACACTGAAGTGATCACACAGGTGATGTCTTGACTTCTGAGTGAATTAGATTTAAGTGAGACAGAGTTGTAGAAAGTCATCAGCCTGGCTGTCTCTTCCAGAGTCATTGAAGTCCAATGGCAGGACAAAAATCAAGATCACTGCCAATGGCCTGGGATGCAGTATGATGACCGTGGCATCTTGGACGTCTGACCAAGCTCTGAGTTACTGCACAGCACCTGCTTCAGCTGATTTCATGGCTATTGGAACAAATTGTTCTCATCCACCTCTTCTGCCAGGGGAAGTCTTCATTTGTTTGTGGTAGACATCCCACTAACTGACTGATGAGTTTGAAGCCTGGTTTAACCCATCTGCTGAGATGATTTACTAGGGTATGACTACTCAGCATAAGCAAAGAAACTGAGAAGGGATGGAATCAAGGTCATAGGTTAGAAGACTTGCCTTGGGAAGGCGGTTTAAAGGAATGGAGAGCAAACAATTTGAGGAAACTCCAGTTTAGTGGTCTTTTATCTTCTCAGAAAATTCCATATTTGTTACATTTATTGAATGACTTTGGAAGATTTGCAATGTATGTTTTCAGACATATGAAATAATATTTTAAAAATTATCTCTAAAATGGTAAATGTCATACTTTTTTTTCCATGTCTTGTATTGAAGATGAATTAATAGCTATTAAGTATTTGAGGTTTAGAAAGATTCTCCAAAACTAATACACATAATCCGCATAACTAGCTCCTATATGTCTTTGAGCTCTAGTCTCCCATAATCTTGGCTATTGGACTTCACCACTTGGATCCTCTATTGGCATCTTAAGTTCATGTGGCCAAAGAAGAACTTATTATGTTGTCTCCCAGACTCATCCTTCTTCTTAACTTCTGTATTTGTGTCAAAGGCATTTCCATTTTTCTACTTAGAAACTTGGAGTCATCCTTGACTCTGAACTCTTACCAAGAGAGAAATTATGGGCCAAAGATAAAGCAACTTCAGCTGTTTCCATGTTCTAGGATGTTAAGCATCTAAAGAAGGTTGGGAAAAAAAAACAAACAAGCAAACCGAAATCCAGGAGCTGACACTCAGAGACCCTGAGCTAACTCAGTACCTCCCATACTACCAGCAGGCGGGGCTGCACTAGGAAACCCAAGGATATGACCCAGACTTACATCAGAACTCATCCGTATACCCCCATACCCACTTTCCCCTGCCCTTTTTCCAGTACCCTGTAGACCTGGTTTCAGGTGGAAGTTTCTTCAGGTCTCAGTAGCCAGATTGGTTACAGCTCTTCAGAAACAGAAACCTGCCAGTAGCTGCATCCTGGAAGCACCAGCATTGCAAATATCTGAACTGCTGGTGCCATCAGGCTTTAAATTGCTCGTGCGAGGCCAAAGAACTAAGGCAAAGAGGGTGTGAGACAGGACAACAGAATAGGACGTTTTGTATTTGGGGAACTATGCAGCACTCCAGTAAGCCTGAGGGAAGCATCTAGCTGAGGTAAGTTCAGAATGCCCAAAAGTTACTTGAAACAGAAACCTATGCTGGTGAACTGTGGATTTCCCAATGTAGGAGAATGCTGAGATCCTTTGAGATATAACCCCCAAGGAAACCACCATCGAGGGAAGGAGTCAGAAGTGAGCAATAAGGAGTATGGGGTGGGGGGGGGCAAAAAGGGAAGTGGAGAGACTAGAAGTACCCAAGATTCCAGGAAGAAAAAACTTAACAGACCATGAACATAATAAATCAACAGGAAAAACAACAACAACAAAAGGAAGTATCACCTTCAGATCTAGTAAATGAGTTCAAGCATCTGTAACTAAATACTACAAATTAAAGGAAAAAGATTCAACACTTGATGAGACTGAGGACTTTGTGGAAGTTGAGGAGAACCACAACATAATTGTTCTTGAGTCGTTTAAAAGAGAAATGAGGGAGAGAATTCTGGGAATTTGGCGGAGTAGATCAGAAAATTCGAAGTTTTCAAGATTTTCCCCCACAAATTAGATAAGGTAGCGTCTCAGGGATAATAAAGTGAAGTAAAAATAAATGAGAGTTGGGCAGAACAGGAGTCTTACTGGGATAATCAAAGAAGATCTAAAGTAAAATTCTAGGATGAGGTTTAGTTCTTGTGAAGAGTAAACATCTCCAGGCCTGGTCCACTTAAACAACAGGTGGCAGGCAAGCCCTGCGGTTAGCTGGGTTGGGGGGCTGCCTTGATTCCAGCCACAGGAAGTTTTATCCCCAGGATGGTGAGTGGAGTTCGGTGTCTGAGCCGGGGAAGATTGAGGGGACCTCTGCTGACAAGGAACACCAGACCTATGGAGACATGGCAGAGGATGAGAAGGAACCGGTACACGCCCAGTGAATGCAGAAGCAGTGGGGCAGGGATGCTGCTGGTTGTGGGCACTTGTAGGAGGCTGGAGGTCTTAGTTTGAGTTCCAGGCCAGAGGGAAGAACTGAAGGAGGATCTGAGGACAGAGGCACCCATGACTAGAGGTGTTTACAAAAACTAAGATGCTACAAATAAAAGAAATGAACAGGCAGAGGAGAAAAAAATTCAACCTTAGTGAGGTACTTTAGGAATAGAGAAGACCTTCTCATTTTCAGAGGATAGTGAAGCAAATAAATCCTCTTTTGCCCAAAAAAGTAACATCAAATGGTCACCTGCCCAAAAAGAATTCATAAAAGAACTTAAAAAAGACTGAAAATCAAATGAGAGAGATTGAGGAAAAAACTAAAAAAAAAAAAAATAAGAATAAGAATAATCCAAGAAAAACAAGAAGATTATAAAAAGAAAGTCAACCAATTAGAAAAGGAGAATCAGAATCTCAAGGAAGAAAATGACACCTTGAAAACTAGAATTGGTCAAGGGAAAGCCAGTGAAATCATAAGAGATCAAGCAATAATAAAACAAAATATAAAGAATAAAAAAAAATAGAAGAGAATGTGAAACATTGCATAAGAAAAACAACTAAACAACTGGATAACAGATCAAGAAGACAAAACATAAGCATAATCAGACTACCTGAAAGCTATGACCAAAAAAATAAATCTTGATACAATAATACAAGAAATAACTAAAGAGAATTGTTCTGAAGCTTTAAAACAAGAGGGGAAACTAGAAACAGAAAAAAAAATCCACCAGTCACCACCTGAAGGAGATCCTATGAGGAAAATCCATAGGAATATTATTGTCAAATCCCGAAACCATAAGCAACAAGAAAAAAACAATTTGAATATGGCTGACACAGAATCACACAAGACCTAGCAGTGGTGACACTAAAAGACTGTGGGTCTTGGAACACTATATTGAAGAGCAAAAGAATTGGGCAGAAGTTGTTTCCTTTTTTTTTTTTTAATTTTTAGGCAATTGGGGTTAAGTGACTTGCCCAGGGTCACACAGCTAGTAAGTGTCAAGTGTTTGGTCTGCGGCCAGATTTGAACTCAGGTCCTCCTGACTTCAGGGCCAGTGCTCTATCCACTGCGCCACCCAGCTGCCTCAATTGTTTCCTCTTTAAAAGGTTTTGTATTCTCAACACAGCTGTCTTTGTAGTTTAGAAACTCCAAAAAGACATACTTTTAGTAATAGAAATTTTACTGATTGTTCAGTTGTTTCAGTCTTGTCTGACTCTTTGTGATATGATTTTGGGCAAAGATTTCTTGGCAAATAATTTCTTGGCAAAGACACTAGAGTGGTTTGCCATTTCCTTCACCAGTTCCATTTTACAAATGAGGAACTGAGGCAAATAGAGTTAAGTGACTTACCCAGGGTCACCTAGCTAGTGTCTGAGGCCAGTTTTGAACCCGAGAAGATGAGTCTTCCTAATTGCAAGCCTAGTGCTCTGTCACCTACGCCACCTAGGAATTTTACTGATAGAACTTGCAATATAAACTACAAAGAAATTCATATGGTTGTTAAGGAAAAGGAGGTTTTCCTATACTTATTTTGATCTCTAGTCAATAATACTTATTCTTTTATCCCTATTATTATATCCTACTTTTCATTCTTTCAATATGTTTTTCTCTCAACAAGTAGTCCGCTTTCAGTCTAAAAACAAGCAAACATATAACATTCAAAAGTCTTTTTTTCTCAGAATCATAGATTTGTACTCTGGTTTATATTTTGGTAGCCTTTCTGACTATCCCTCATGCCTGAAATATATTGCCTCCTCACTTACGTTATATATAATACAGAGCTGTCTTCAGAACTCTCTTCAAGTGCCTATCCTGCTACTCTCAGTTGTTAGGACCCTCCTCCACGAAATTATTTTGTATATGTTTTGGATTTCATTTTCAGCATATATTTTGTTTTTCCATACCCCACTTTAATGTAAGCATCTTGAGAGTAAGGCCTGTTTCTTTTTTGTTTCTATCTCCAATAGTTAGGAAAATACCCTGCACGCAGTAGGTTCTTATTAAATGCTTGTTGAATAAATGAAGACCGTAGGGGGGTGTGTGTGTGTGTGTGTGTGTGTGTGTGTGTGTGTGTGTGTTTGTGTGTGTGTGTGTGTGTTTGTGTTTGTGTGTATGAGTGAGACCTTGACTTGATATAAGTAATCAGTATAGGAAGGAGTGTGACAGTTTTATTCTTAGAGATGTAAATAACTTGTATAAAGTGTGTTACAAATTATATTGGTTGGTTCATTGTTTTTATCAGCCTCATGGTTGGCATGATACCCACTAAACTTCAGAAGAAAGAGACAATCATGACATAGCAGAGCCTGGTACAGTTAAAGAACTACAAAGTAATCCTTTTTTAAAACATTTTTTAAATTCTGAAATTAAATAGTCCCAAAAAGGACATTTTCACACCCACCTCAGAACACAGAAAAGATTCTGAATAAAACCATGAATCTCTAGTTCACACTGCTTGCCTTTTAAAAAAAAAAAAAAAAAAGGAAGGAAAAAAGGATGTAATAGATTCTACCTGACAGTTTTGAAACTGCCATGCTTGTCTATACTTCTTTCGGAACTTCTTTTTGTTCTTTCTTTATTTTTTTTAATGACTTTTCTTTTGTCATAACAGTTTTGAAATTTTCCTATCTCACATGTACCCAGAATTGACTGAGTGGAGAAAAAGAGAAGAAAAAAGAAATATCCGTGTAACAAATTAGACAGTTAAATTAGTTAATTAGCATAGCAAATTAGCAGCACAAGGGTCTGTTTCTATTTGAGTTTGATAAAATTACTCTGGGTACCCCAGGCTGCTGGGTCAGCTCTTTTCAGAGTCCTGGAGACAGTAGATGGTCCAATGGATAGACTACTGGCCCTAGAGTAAGGAAAATCGGAGATCAAATGCAACCTGAGAGACCTATTACCTATGTGACTTTAAGCATGTTATTTAACTTCTATCTGTCTCAGTTTCCTCAACACTGAAATGGAGATAATAATAGATCCTACCTCATAGGATTGATGACGATCAAATGTAATAAAATTTGTATTGTTTACCACAGTATGTGGTACATGGAAGTTGTTTAATAAATGTCTGTCATTTTCCCAGTCTGGTTTTTCAAGGAGTCCTGAAACTTCTGGCTTATTCCTGGGCTGCTCTGAGAAATCTGTTCTGCTGGCCTAGCTCTGTTCTCAGCCTGGGCCTGCATCTTTTATCCTCTCTGAGTGACTCTGCAGTGCTGCCTATTTCAGGGTCCAAGGCGCTGAGTATGTGATCCTAGCCCACCCATATTCCATTATTTCTGGTCTGGTCCCTTGCCTAGGGGTTTAATTTGTGATCTTGGGCTAGGAAGACAGCACACTGTTGCTTCTCCTTGGATTTCCTAATCACTACTCAATCAGGCAGTCTTCTTAAATCTTTGTGAAACTAGTTGTGACAGGAGTTAATCTGTTCCTGTTAATCTATTCCTGCTGTGCCTTTTTTTTTGCTGGCTCTCTTAAGGTACGTTTTGAGTAGTCTTTGATATCCTCTTTAATTCCAAGATCTGTGAAAGTCACAACATATCTTCTGTTTTTATGAAAGTTGTTTTGCTCCATTAGGTGATCATATAGTGTAAAATTTTATATCCATATTATAGAGGCAAAAATACTAAAGTATTTCCATGATTCATGATCTTATTGATGTCAGTACACCTTTATTAGTGTGATCAAAACCCATCCATATGTTCTTATCTTATGTAACTCTTGTTGATGGCTTCCAGAAATTCTTCACAGGAGTCCTACCCAAAATGTTTGGAGCGATTTTTTAGGTCACTTTCTCTTCTTGAAAAAACAAAACAAAACAAAACCTTTAATTGGTATATTTTATTTTGAGATCACCTACATTTTTCTTTATATTTCTATTCCTTTACCTCTCTGTGAGTGCAGTTCTTTACAAGAAAAAAATACAAAAGAGTAATAAAAACATTTCAGTAAAATTAACCTACATATTGAAAAAGCCTGCTATTACATATTCAGTGTTGTGCACTCGTGGGCACCCCCCCCCCCCCACCTCTGTAAGAGTAAGAAGTAAGAGGTACTTTCTCGTTTTTCTTATTTGGAACCATACTTGGTCAATGTAATTTTGCAGCATTCACTTCCGTTTGTTTTCCTGCTTCTTTCCATTTACACTGTTGTATTTATATATATTAGTTTCCTAGTTTTATTTATTTCATTTTGTATCAGTTCATTTAAGTCTTCCCATGCTTCTATCCATTCAAAATATTCAGCTTTTCTTAGAGCAGGGTAGTATTCCATTAAATTAATGTACCACACAACTTACTCAGCCATTCTCCAATCATTCTATCTTTACTTGTTTCCATTTCTTTACTACTACCAGAAATTCTATTTGCTATAAATATTTTGCCATTGATCTCCTTGTGGCAAGTACTTAGCAGCAGAATCTTTTGATCACAGGGTGTGGACTTTTTAGTCATTTTCTTCAGACAATTGCACATTCCTTTCCAAAATGTTTGGGACCAATCCATGCCTCCACTAACATTGCATTAGGGTACCTGTTTTTACCCCAGATCTGTAATCTTTTTTCATCTTTGTCGGTAGGGGTGTGAGGTGAAACCATATCATCATTCTTATTTGCATTTCTTTTATTAGTGCTTTGGAGTGTTCTTTTATATGGCTGTTAGTGGTTTGTCATCTTTCTTTTGAAAACTTTATATCCTTTGAGAACAGTTAATCTATTTGGAAATGGCTTTTGTTTTTATATATTTAGATTAATTGTGTTTATATCTTGGATATCAGACCCTTATCAGGGATATTTAATCCAAATTTATTTCCTTCCTTTCCTATCCTCATTGCATTAATTTTTTTTGTGGAAAAAATTTTCTGTTCCATGTGATTGAAATTACTTGCTTTTATAATTGTCTCCAACTCATGTGGCAAAGAATTCACTTGTTAGCCATAGTTGTAACAAGTACTGGATATGATTTTTTTATGGTTTGATCTTTAATGTTCTGGTCATTTCCCTGTTTTATCTGTTCTACTGATCTACTTTTATATTTTTTTAAGCAGGTCCAAATAGTTTTAATGCTTATTGTTTTGTAATGTAGTTTAATATCTGGAAGTGCAATATATATACTATTATCCCTTGTATTTTTCGCATGTTAAGGCCTTCTTTTCCAGTAATATATTGCTTTGATGATTTTTTTTTTTTTTAGGCAATTGGGGTTAAGTGACTTGCCCAGGGTCACACAGCTAGTAAGTGTCAAGTGTTTGGTCTGAGGCAAGATTTGAACTCAGGTCCTCCTGACTTCAGGGCTGCTGCTATATCCACTGCGCCACCTAGCTGCCCCTGATGATATCTTTTAAACCACATTATTTCATTGTAAGTTATATATTGCAGCTTGCATATGCCCCCACCGCATTACCTCTTTGTTGTCTTATAGGTGACCCGCAATTTTACTTCTTCAGGGATTTGGATATTCTGTGACTTGCAGTATTACTGCTGCTAATCTTCAAAGTTATCTTTGTTGTGTCTTTCTGCACAGTAGATACATTGTTGAAGGAGAGTCTTTATGGAAATATTTTACTCTATTAAAGCAAATGCTTTAAAATATAATTAACAAATAACAAACTTTGTGGAATCATGAATGAAGCTTTTATTCAGTTGTATAATAGAAATAACTTGTCAGATGACAAAAGTCTCCTTGGTCCCTTTTAATCATGCCTATGCTCTATATATGTTTAACTTCTCTGGATAGTTTTTCCAGGATAAAAAGTAGTCGGAGCAGTCATAATAATAAATTTTTCCTCTAACTCTTCTCCATCTTACTGCCTTTAGATAATCTTGCAATCTGATATGACGGCTTTGAAATTATATTCCTCCTCCTGGTTCTCCAATATTTTAATGGCCTTTCTCACCTTCTACTTCTCCATCTCTCTTACTGGATATACATCCATGTAATGCCTACTAACCATAGGCATCTCCCAAGGCTGTGTCTTGGGTGATCTCTTCTCCCTCCACGTGATTTTTCTTGGTGATCTCATCAGCTCCCATGATAATGAAATATAAATATCATCTCTGTGAAAATGATTCTTAGATTTGTATATCCAGTCCTGACCTCTCTCCTGACCTCCAGGCTCATCTCCAATTGCCTATTAGACCTTTTGAATTGGATGCCTTGTAAACATTTAAAACTCAGTATGTCCAAAACTAAACTCATTATCTTGTTTCCCCAAAGCCCTCTCCTCTTCCTAACTTGCCTGTTACACTCAAAGATACCACTATTCTCCCACCCAGGCCCCGAGGCTTGCAACTGAAGTATCATCCTGAATTCCTCACTCTCTCTCTCTTACTACCCATATTTAGTTATTTCTCTTGCATACAGCCCCTTTTCTTTTCTGACACATCTGCACCCTGATGCAGGGCATCACCTCACATTTAGACCATTGCAGTGATGACAGAGGGGAGGAAACAAGCATTTATCAACCTGCTGTGGGTCAGGCACTGTGCTAAATGCTTTAATAATTATGATCTCTTTTGATTCTCACAGCAGCCACAGGAAGTAGGGGTTTCCTCATTTTACAATTGAGGAAACTGAAGCAGACAGAAATTAAGTGACTTGCTTAAGGCCACACAGCTCATAAAGTGTCTGAGGTGGAACATGAAATCAGGTCTTCCTGATTCCTGGCCCAGTGCTTTAACTTATGTGCCACCTCACTGCCTTCTGATTGTTTTCCCAGAATCAAGTTTGTTCCAAGAAGGTGACTCCCATTCATACGTAAAAAATCATTCATGATTCCTTGAAAGATAACTATTTGTCTAGTACTTACATCCTTTATAACCGTTCGCCTTCCTACTTTTTTGGTTGTCTTATATTTTATTCCTCCATATACTTTATGATCTAGTCATATTAGCTTACCTAATATTCCTGGCAAATGATGCCCCATTCCCATCTCCATGTTTGCACAAAGGAGACATAGCACTCCCCCAGGCTAGTAATTCTCTCCCATATCACCTCTGCCTCCTAGAATCTGTTTCTTCAAGCTTCATCTTGAACATCACCATCTATAGGAGTCTTTTCTCATTACCTTTAGCTGCAGCCTTTCTAAGGTGGTTGTTACCTTCTGTGTTGTCTGCATTTTTCTCGTCTGTACCTATTTATTTAAATGTTATCTTCCCCATTATCACATAAGGATTAGATTACAAAGATTGGATGTAAGTTCCTTGAAGGCAGAGATGGTTTTTATCTTTCTTTGTATCTCCTGCACTTAGCATTGAGTTTGGCACAGAGTATACACTTAATAAATCTTTGTTGATTTATTGATAAAACAAGGATATATATGCTTGCTAAAGGCTTTTACCACTGTGGTGAAGGAAACTCAGCTCAGAATTCAAGTTGAAGAGAGAGTCTTTGTGGAGGGTAAGAAGCATCTAGATGCCACTATTTCTGGAATATGGCAAAGCATTTTGTAAGAAGAAAGACTAAATGACTGGACTATCTGTTGTCTAGAATATAACATACATTTGTCTGGAGAGAGCTTCTACATCAGTATACATATCTGGGACAGAGAGTATAAATGGACAGGTTGGACCCAGAGTTGATCAGGAAGAAGAAAACAGGCTGGATTGTCTTCTGGAAATTACAAAGCTTTTTAATGACTCCAGGCATTCCACTAGTTTTAATGAATGGCAGCAAGATTTGGGATATAACAATCTGCAAAGATTTAAAAATGAATATCCCACAGAGGAAAATGGAAAGGCACATCATTGGTATGATTAGAGTGTAACATATAATCTACAAAGAATTCAGATGAAGAATGGAAGTAAAAGATGCTATCAGGGAGGTAAATAAAGAAGAGAAAATGGGCTTCTTTAGTCTATATTCTTCTTTAGAATGTCCAAATACATGTAAAATGAGGACAAGGTATGACATATATATATATTTATGGGAGGAAATGGACAAAAGTTACTCAGGTTGAGTAGGCATCATTGGTGGAACTTTCAACAAATTGAGATGAGATAGTAGATGAATTGAATTGCTTAAGTGTAGAGGAGATTTTTCTTCAGTCACATGAAACTAGGGGCGTCTGAGGTCCCTTCCGTTGCTATGATCCTGTAATTCTGATTCCTTATTTTCCTTTTGTAGAATGTATTCATTACAGATAAGCATAGGATTTCTATACAGCATATATAAGATGCTTCTGTTTCTTATACTGTGTTTTCCAATACTTTTTTTGTTTTCTTCTCACTTGCTATCTTTGCATTCAAGTTATTTTGTATTAAAATATATGTTGACTTAAATTCTTTGTAGAATTTCTTGGTCCCTTCATTTACAATTATTTTTGTATTTTTCTTTTTGAAAATACCCACCACTATGATCATCACTCAAATACAAGATGATTAAGGGTTCCATGAAATGAAGTTCCTTATTGCCTTTAGGTGAACAATGAAGTCAAATCTATCATCACTTTCTTTTGTTCTCTAAGGAGAACCTCAAAATCATCTTTCCATTTAGCTGTATATCTTCTAATTTTATATATAGTGAGAATGCCAATTTTGATATTCTGTTCTTCTAGTAATGTATTCATTCATTGGACATAGATCACACTTATAGAGTACTAGCAAGTAGGTATTTATATAATCTTGAATCTCAGTATTCTCTGTATTCCTGTCCGGTTTTTTTTTGTTTTGTTTTTTTTACCAGTTTTGCTACAGAAGCTGACGAGGAGCCTTATAAAGGACATAGTAATTTTTAGTTTTTTTGTTTGTTTCTTTGATTGACATAGTCAAAGAGTTCATGAGTTTTCTTTGATAGCAGGCACATTCTTTTGCTAGGCAGTACTCGATGACTTGTGAGCATTGTAGAATGCCTCTGCCAGAATTTGCAGTCTATTCTTAAAACTTTTGAGAACTTTGGTCACCTCTACACCATTATAAATGTCAGGTTATGGCTTTTGCAAAATTGTTATTTATAATAACTATTAGAGAAGCATTTGTAAGTAGAATTTAAAGGATGACTGAAATTTTGAAAGTTTCTTAGGCTGAAACTATTTTGTATTATGATTCAGGAATATACTCTCTGACTAAAAGGGTGTAAATTTATGAAATATTAAGTCAAATGGGTTAATTGTAGTTATGTTGCTGGTGTTAAACTTGGCAAGTGAAGATCCTCTAATAAATTTAAGTATAAAAATAAGAAAGATTATGGTGTGATTTGATTTTCTGTATCATTTAGAGAGGAGGAACTACAAGTAAATAAGTTCTTCAGAATTTGATTTTTTCAAACTTTTGTGAAATGGATTTTTTTTTAAGTTAAAGGGAACCTTTTTTATATTGCCTTCATTTTACTGAGTAGACTGAGTATACAAGCTGTCAGTATTTTTTTACCTTTTTTTTTTTGATGTAACTATATTTGGTAAGATCATTTGGTTTTTAGTATGTCCACATAAATGAAATGAGTCTTCTTTTGCGACTGTGCTGTAGTAAGAGTTTAGATTGACTTGCATCTTATAAAACCATTTCTGTCTGTGGATTAATTTTTCTAATGGGTTAATTATCCTTAACTGAAATATCCATTATTAGAAAGATCATCTCTTAATTAGAAACTTTTCACAATGCTATTTCTTCCCTCTTCCCAGTTCTGTGATAATAAAATGAAATTTGATATGAATATAGATATTTGGAATGATCTTTGTTAGGTACTCTTTTTCCTTGGGATCCAAAGCAAAGAGGATTATTGCTTTTATTTAGCAAATTTACTCAGTAATAAAGTATGTACTTCATATAGAAAAATTAAGAACAAAATTGATTAAAGTGATTCCATAGAAAGTTTTCCTCTATATGGAAAAATGTCATTCAGACAATCTTCTTGACATTGCTTAACTTCGCTATTTTAAATAATTTTGAGAATTGGAGCATGGGAGAGTGTAATCTTTTATTTTTCTCAAGCATTTTAACCTATTTAAATAGACTTCGTGGTGTCATAGTTATGGTAAAGGTATCAAAACACCTAGGTCCTTAGTGCTGCCTGAACCAGATTAAAATGTATTTGGGAAATATTTAACAAAATAATAAAAATAGAGTAGAACATAGATAATGTTAATATGTAGTTTTTCTAAGTTAATATATGTGACCCGTAGGAATCTTTATGTACAGTTTAGTGGCCTATTTCTACTTTGAGTTTGACACCAGTGTTCTATGGAGTCCTTCTGTCTGGTTGCCATACTTTATTTCAGAGCTGGCTAGAACCTCTTTTATCTTCTTTTAGTTCTCAAGGATTCCAAAACATTATGGTACATTATTGATGCTGTTCTGATCATTTTTAGACTTCATAACCTTTTCATTTATTATGGTTTAGTCTCAGTCATTTCCAATCGTTGCATTTTTTTTCTTTTGTTTTGTTTTTGTTTTTTGGTGAGGCAGTTGGGGTTAAGTGACTTGCCCAGGGTCACACAGCTAGTAAGTATCAAGTGTCTGAGGTCATATTTGAACTCAGGTCCTCCAGACTCTACAGTCTTTTCTATAAAAGGTTTTTCTGCAAAGTCTTAACTTACCTTTTATGTGGATATAGTAACCAGTCTTTTGAGGATTGGAAAAAAAAAAAATGAATCAGAGCTGAAACTTTGTGGTAGGGTGGAAAGGAGATACAGAAAGGAAGCTATAGTAAGGATGGTAAAAACCTGTAACTGTGTTTTATTGAGTTCCCTAATGGTTAGGAATGAGAATATAGCACAACCAACCAGATAATTCACTTGTGTTAGATGACCATAATGATGCCATTAAGAGAACTTTTCTGCAACAGGTGATTTCTAGAAACTCTCATTTTCAGTGTCTAAAAACACCCCATACCAAGGTGAATGATTTTTCCTTCAAGCCCTTCAAATTTATTTTAGAGGAGCATGCAGAGGTGGTGACATAGATTCTGACTTTCTGATTTTAAACAAACATTCTCCACTTTTAAAAAAATTTCCTTATGGAGGCCAATGCTTATTGTAAAATTAGATATTATTTTGAAGTTTCTTACATTTTCTCATAAGGACCCAATTGAGACTCCATAGTTGAAAACGGATTTAGAGCTTATTTAATAAAAGTTATGCCAGCTTTAAAACTTAAGTAGCAGCAACTGACAATAGTTTTCAAAATTCAAATATAGGTTAAAATTCACAGTTGTTCCTTTCAGTTTCTAATGTAATATTTTATTAGGTTAAAATCCAATATGATGTGCCTGAATATGAGGATAATAGTCATCAAATGTTAGATGGGGGAGAGGGGAGGACAATTTAAGAAGGTTGAGGACCTTTTGAGCTGTGACAAAAACTCATAGGATAGTCTTGTTGAGTTACCTTCACTTTTTTCATCTGGAAGAGGAGGTAAATGTTATTTGCATATAACATTAATCTATTTTTAGAGCTCTAAATGGAAATAAGCTCATGCTTATTAAGTATTAGGAAGAATATAGTAGCCAAAAAAGCCTTTAAATTCAAACAGCTTGTATGTTTAGAAGACAAAATGATAAATACATATAGTTTAGTTACTGCAAAAACTATCAATTCTACTAGAAACTATCCTAGCAAGAGTTATACAGGAAAGTAACTTTCTTTTCCTCGTGTGCCCAAGTACTTTTATATGAAAAAATATGCATAAATAGCTTGTCATTTCATTGGTACAATAA
This sequence comes from Vombatus ursinus, assembly GCF_900497805.2. Lineage (NCBI taxonomy): Eukaryota > Metazoa > Chordata > Mammalia > Diprotodontia > Vombatidae > Vombatus > Vombatus ursinus. The sequence continues at coordinate 23,750,169 of NW_020954576.1, forward strand.
CTAGTACTGGAAATTTCAAATTCTGTTTTATTTATTTTTGAAATACTTTTGTCCTTTTGTGTCAAGTTAAAATAAAGATTTCATAATGCTTCAACTTAGAACTGCCTTTTATTTATCTCAGCTGTACTATAACTAGTTGAAGGTGCGCTCCTCCTTTTATAGCAGTAGAACCACTGATCTGAGAGTCTGAAGAGACCTTAAAGTTCATCTAGTCCAGACTAGACAAGGAAGCACCATAGTACAGGGAGAGCTGCGGACTTGGAGAAGCATCTGCACTGAAACACCAGCTCTGCCCCATGAACTTGGGCAAAGTTCTTCATCTCTCTGTGCCTTAGTTTTCTCAATTTTCAAAATGAGGGAGTTGAACCTTTGGCTTTTGAGACTAGATGGCCTTTGAGGCTTCTTCCCAGTGCTTAAATCTGTGGTCTGTTATACCTAAGTAACAATCATCTTATTATAAGTTATTGAGTTTTAAATTTTTCTCCCTCCCTCCCAACTCCCTCCCCCAAGAGGGTGTGCAATCTAATATAGGCTATACATATACATTCCTATTAAACATATTTTCACATTAGTGATGTTGTAAGTAAGAATTAGAACTAATAGGAGGAACCACCAGAAAGAGGAAACAAAACACAACAGAAGAAAAAAAAAATAGCAAATAGTATGCTTCGATCTGCATTCAAACTCCATAGTTCTTTCTTTGGATGTGGATAGCATTTTCCATCAGGAGGCTTTTGGAGATGTCTTAGATCCTTGTATTACTGAGAGGGGTTAAGTCTATCACAGTCAGTCATCACTCAATGTGGCTGTTACTGTGTACAACATTCTCTTGGTTCTGCTCACTTCACTCAACATCAAACCATACACGTCTTTCCAGGTTTATCTGAAGTCTGCCTTTTCATCATTTCTTATAGCACAGTAGTATTCCATTATATTCATATATCACATTCACAATTATGATTTCTATTTGTGTATTTCTCTCTGTCCTTCCCCCCTGCCCCCGTTTATGCTTTTCTTTCTCCTTTTCCCTGTCACTAATGTTTTGCTTTTGATCACCACTTCCTTCAGCCCCACCTCCCTTCTATTAGCCCCCTTCCTTTTCTTTCCCCTTTTCCCTCCCACTGCCTGTAGGGCATATTAGATTTCTATACCTAAATATATTATTCCCTTCTTGAGCCAAATCTGCTGAGAGTAAGGTTCACACAATGGTCATCTCTCTTCCCTTCTTTCCCTCTGCTGTAATAGGTTTTTGTGCCTTTTCCTGTGCTGTAATTTACCCTTGTCTGCCTCCTCCTTTCCTTTTCTCTCAGTACATTTTCTTAGTTAGATCAGATTAATTCACTTACTTGGATCCATTTAACCCACTTGATTAGATTTTTTTTCATCATTGCATCAAAGTCAATTTGTACCCACCCCCTTTATGTATACCCCTTTAACATGGTGTAATAACAATATAGTTCACAAGAGTTACAAGTGTCATCTTCCCTTGTAGAGATGTAAACCATTTGCCCTCATTAATAATATGTTGTTTCTTTCTGTCCCATTTACCTTTTGTCATTTCATTGGTAGAATAACTAGTACTGGAAATTTCAAATTCTGTTTTATTTATTTTTGAAATACTTTTGTCCTTTTGATGGATGCTGTTCTGGAACAGCATTAAGAGATTAATTCCCTGCAGCAGATTAAGTCAGGAAAACCAGATGATGAAAAGGATGAAGGATGAAGATCAAGACAGAAATTCTGAAGAGGACAACATTGTCAACAAACCCACATCTGGAACCTCAAAAGGGAGTATGAACTGGTCTGAAGCCCAAAAAGCCTTCTTAGAAGAGCTCAAGAAGGATTTTAAAAGTCAAATCAGAGAGGTAGAAAAAAAAATGGGAAAAGAAATGAGAGGTATGCAAGAGAGAATCAATAGCTTAGAAAGGGAAGGACAAAATTAACTGTAGAAAACAAGTCCTTAAAAAATACAATTGGCCAACTGGAAAAAAAATACACTGAAGAAAACAAGTCCCTAAAAAATACAATTGGCCAAATGGGGAAGGAGGGTACAAAATCTAATAGAAGAAAACAATTTGTTAAAAATTAGAATTGGGCAAATGGAAGCTAATGCCTCTATGAGAGAACAAGAATCAGTCAAACAAAAACAAAAGAATGAAAAAATAGATGAAAATGTAAAATATCTCATTGATAAAACAGCTGACCTGGAAAATCAATCAAGGAGAGACAATTTAAAAATTATTGGTCTACCTGAAAATCACGATGAAAAAGTCTGGACAGTATCTTTCAGAAAATCATAAAGGAAAACTGCCCTGAAGTCCTAGAACAAGAGGGTAAAATAAGCATAGAAAGAATTCACCAATCACCTCCTGAAAGAGATCCCAAATTGAAAACACCAAGGAACATAGTAGCCAAATTCCAAAATTACCAGGTCTTTCAGTATATGTTAAAACCTGCTCATACCCATAATCATCTCTCCATTGCTCTCTGTGTTGCTCGTTTTCACATCTTCAGAGATTGTTGTCTTCTTTATCCCCCAGCTATGTAACACCACAGCTGAATATTTACCTAGATGGACTTTGTTTTTGGTGAAGTCTTGAATTATTAAAGGAGTTTTACGGTTTTCTGATGGCCAACCTGCTCTCTGTTTAATTCTGGGCCCAACTAGTCCATTTTTACATCCTGAGGTATTATATAAGCTGTCCATCTAACTTTGTCATAATCTTGTTTTCTCTTTTGCCTTGTCAGCCACCACCAAACATTTGTTAAACAAACATTAAACATAATATACTAGGCATTGTGCTAAGCATTGAGGATACCAAATAAAGTAAAACAGTCTCTACCATCGGAGAGCTCACATTCAGATTTGGGAGACAATATGCAGACAGCTTTGTCCATGCAAGATAGTGCATACGAGAGTGTGTAAATTTGAAGAAATCTCTCAGTCAAGACAGTAGTGTTGACGTGGATGGGGAAAGGCTTCTTAAAGATGGTGTGATTAAGTCAGGAAAACCAGGTGATGAAAAGGATAAAGAAGAGCATTTCAGACATGGAAATCAGTGAAAAAGCAATACACGTGTCCTCCATTCTCCGTGCTGGATATGCATTTGAAGAGGCAGAAATATCATTAAAAAAACTGCCCAGTCTGGAAAAGCAGTCAGATGGACCAAGAATATAAATAAATGTTGTGCTGGAAGTGACACAGGTGTGAGGGAACTGAGGGATTAATTAATAAGGTGTCTGAAGAAGAAGAAAAAGCCAAAGTGTAAGAAAAATCTGGAACTGGAAGGGAACTCAGAGGTCATTTATCCAACTCCTTCATTTTATAGATAAGAAACATGAGAATCAGAGAAGTTAAGTGACTTGCCCAAGATTACACATCGGATAACACACATTAGAGGCAGAATTTGAACCAAGGTCCTGTATGCTTTCCTTGTCATGAAATATTTATATGAATACTCCCTTCAGAAGTTTTCCATGGTAATAAATTAAGCAAGATTCAGTGTAAAGTAGTCTTATATAACAGTCATAGCTTCTAGAAAATATTGTACTATACAGTTAGGGTTGAGCTAATGATTCTGAGCTTACATGGGAGTACTCTTAAAAAAAATCAGTGATATGTAGGGTCTACATAGTAATTTGTAATGCTTTGTAAATCTGCATAGAAATGTGAATTGTTGTTTTTAATACTATGGGAGCTTCCATTCTTAGCAGCTGGTTCTTGGGGGCTTTTAAATATGCAGCTGGTTGGGGATTTACACTGTCCTATAATATTGGAGCTTTACATGTTTACCAGTTAGTTTTATTAAGATTGATTCAACAAAGCCCTTAGAAGCAAATATTTATAAGACTCAATATAGCATTCATCATATATCTGTTTTTTTAAATTATTGAAATTCTTTTATTTTCTTTCATGAGCTTAACTGTAAAAGTGGACCTAATCCTGATTAATTGTGATTGCAGAAAACTATAATTATACATAATAGTGTGTTTTTTTTTACACAAAGAAGATGAGATATCTCCAATTAGAGTAGGAATCCCAATAAAATATAATAAATTTGGTTGACTGATGCAAATCAAAGCTATTTGTCAGGCAATAGCCAGTAAATAGTAAGGGTAAGCCTTCTTTTGTTGTTTATTTTTTCCTTTGCCTGTTAGCTGCTAGGATGATCATGTGTGTGTATCTGTCTGTCTATGTCTGTGTCAATGTCATATGTGTATGTTCACAGAAAAATAATTACTTATCATTAGTAAGCATCATTTTATAGGAAAAAGGACTTCCAAATTTACCTCTACACTTTTTCAAAATAAGTGTTTGTTTTGAGTTTCACTTTTATTGCATATTATTCATGATTTACTCTTGTTTCATTTTTAAAACACCAGATTACTGTTTGGCATTTCATAAAATGACATTTAAAAAGTTTAATGATAAAGAATCAAAAAACAGAATTTACCTACTTATTTGCCTCCTTAACTCTTTTGCTGCTTTTGGTCCTCATTTTGTGGAAGTGCCTTTGAAGTTTTAAAATGTGAAAATTGCTTGACATTGTATTTACTATGAAATTTAATATTTCCAAGTGCTTTTTTATTTGAAAAGGAACTGAATTTGCACAATTAATTCACTCACAAATTTATCAGAGGGAAAAGAGGCATTAAGTAGTATTGACATAAATCACTCTAAAATTTTTGTAGCTGAAGCTGTATAAAGAACAGCTTAGTTATAAAATATAGGGTAACATATTTGGAACTGAAAGGCAACTTATAGATTATCTATTCCAAACCTCTCATTTTACCGATGAGAAAAATTAGTTTTGGAGGATCTGTGACTTGCCCACAGTCAAAAGAAACCCAGCACTCCATTCTCCATCATTCTGCTTTCCCCAATAGTCAAACAATAAGTTCCTGTGTAATATTAAGTAAATGACATTTATTCAAACATATGATCCTTTGCATTTAAGTCAGATTAATTTGTAAAATGACCATGAGAATCCTTGGAGGCTTATTTAAGCAGAACTTAGTCTTAGAACTTAGAAGAATTAGAACCAATTCGAGAAACCACTATAAAGAAGAAACAAAGAAAAAAAGAAAAAAGAGAGAGAGCAAATAATATACTTTGATCTGCATTCATACTCTATAATTCTTTTTCTGGATGTGGACAGCGTTTTCCATCATGAGTCTTTTAGAGTCGTCTTGCATTGCTAAGAAGAGCTAAGTCTATCAAAGTTAGTAATTGCACAATGTGGCTGTTAACTGTGAACAATGTTCTCTTGGTTCTGCTCACTTCACTCAGCATCAATCCATGTAAGTCTTTCCAGGTTTTTCTGAAGTTTACCTGCTTATCATTTCTTATTGCACAATAGTGTTCTATTATATTCATATGCTATAACTTGTTCAGCCATTCCCCAGTTGTTGGGCATCCCCTCAATTTCCAATTCTTTGCCACCACACAAAGAGCTGCTATGTATATTTTTATACATATTGGGACCTTTTCCCATTTTTATGATCTCTTTGGAATACAGACCTAGAAGTGGTAAAGGGTATGCACATTTTTATAGCCCTTTGGGTATAATTCCAAATTGTTCTCCTGAATGGTTGGATCAGTTCACAACTCTACCAACAAGGCATTAGTATTCTAATTTTCCCCAGTCTTCTCCAGCATTTATCATTTTCCTGTTTTGTCATGTTAGCCAATCTGATAGGTGTGATGTGGTACCTCAGAGTTATTTTGATTTGCATTTCTCTAATCAATAGTGATTTAAAACAATTTTTTCATATGACTACAGATAGCTTTAATTTCTCTATGTGAAAACTACCTGTTCATATCTTTTGACCATTTATCAATTGGGGAATGACTTGTATTCTTATCAATTTGACTCAGTTCTCTATATATTTAGAACTTAGTCTTCTCTGCTTGTAAGGTCAAGTAGAGCTAAAGTCTGTCTTCATACAGAATGTTTATTGGGATTGAAGTGGGTTGTAAAAGAGGGTTGCCTGTTAATCACATATATTTGTATAGTTCAGTTTACAGCTGGGTCAAGTTCTTATAATCTACTTAATTCTAAGTTGTAATATTTATAGATACCTGATATAACAATTGACCTTCTTATACTGACCCAAAATAGACCTCTTTTTCATAATCAGGGAAGGAAGTTATTCAAGGCAATTATATAGTAAGAGCAGAGATCCCTATGTTATTATCTTACTAGTTGGACCTTTAGTACTATATTCTTGAAAATAACCATGATCCAAATAAATCCATTTACTTTCTGAGAGGAAAGGGCCAAAGTAGAGGCAAATCATTGGATGTAATGGACCATAAATAAGAGTTTTTATATACTATTTTAAAAGTTTTACACCTAAGTAATTAGATGTGCACAAAATGGCAAAACAATATTGTACGCTCTGCAACTCATTCCCTAATTGATAAATAGTCAGAGGATATGAACAGTTTTCAGATGAAGAAATTAAAGCTATCTATAATCATATGAAAAAATTGCTCTAAATCACTGAAGATTTGAAAAATGCAAATTAAAACAACACTGAAGTACTACCTAACATGTATCAGATTGGCTAATATGACATAACAGGAAAATGACAAATGTTGGAGAAAATATGGGAAAATTGGAACACTAATGCCTTGTTGATAGAGTTGTGAACTGATTCAATCATTCTGGAGAGCAATTTGGAACTATGCCCAAAGGGCTATAAAATTGTACATACCCTTTGATCCAGTAATAATACCCCTTCTAGGTCTGTATACCAAAGAGACCATACAAATGGGGAAAGGACCCACATGTACAAAAATATTTATAGCAGCTTTTTGTGTGGTGGCCAAGAATTGGAAATTGAGGGGATGCCTAACAATTGAGGAATGGCTGAATAAGTTGTGGCATATGGATATAATGGAATACTATTATGCTGTAAGAAATGATGAGCAGGGAGACTTCAGAAAAACCTGGAAAGACTTACATGGATTGATGCTGAGTGAAGTGAGCAGAACCAAGAGAAGGTTGTCTACAGTATCAGCAACATTGTGCAATGAATTGGCTATTTTCAGCAATACAATGATCTGAGACAAATCTAAAAGACTCATGATGGAAAATACTATCCATATCTAGAGAAGGAACTATGGAGTCTGAATGCAGATTGAAGCATGCTATTTGCTCTTTCTTTGTTTGTTTTTGTTTTCTTCTTTCTCATGGTTTTACCCTTTTGTTCTAATTCATCTTTCCCAACATGACTAATGTGAAAATGTGTTTAATATGATTATACATGTATAGCCTATATCAGATTGCTTGCTATCTTGGCAATGGTGAAGGGGAGGGAGGGAGAAAAAAAAATTCGGAACTCAAAATTTCATAAAAGTGAATCTTGAAAAAAATTGATATAAAATAAAATATATTATCAACATAAAAACAATATTGTACATTCTGAAAGACAATGTGACTATTAAAAAGTTTTAAAAAACCTTTTATTTTTATGTCGCAGTAATTTCCAGATATACTACATCAGCCCTCATCTTTTACAACTAAGCAAAGTAAAAAAAAAAAAAGATTGTTGACAAAATGATTATCTCTGACAGTATATGCAACATTCATTTCCTATAACACCTTCCTGTATGCTGAGAGTAGTGAGGAATGTTTTGTTATCTATTCTCCAGAACTATTACTGATCTTTTCATGAACATTATCAGTCAATGTATGGGTTGCTTTTTTCTGTTTCTGCTTGTTTCATTTGTATCAATTCATATAACTCTTTCCATATGTCTTTGATTTCCTGGTATTTATTTATTTATTTAAAATATTTGATTGCATTAATTTTTAGCCACTCTCCAATTATGGATAGCCTCTCACTTCTTAATTTGGTACCACAGAAAAATTTACTATGAATGTTTTGACACATACATCAAAACTTTTTAAAAACTTCCTTGGGGTCAATAGGATGACTAAAATAAATGATGAGAAAAAGAGTTATGAACAGCTTAGTCTTATTTCTTGCATAATTTCTAATTGCTATCCATAATGGTTGAATAAATTTGTTGCTCTATTGATAATACATTCTTGGGGCATTCTTCTCATATCTTTTCTTTGGGGCCAAGTTAATTTGTAACAGCATTCAGATTGCATGGTTTTATTGTAGTTATTTTCCATTAACATTGTTTTCCTGGTATACTTCACTTCTTAAGTCTTTCCATGCTTCTTAGTGTTCATTGTTTTATAGCATGGTAGTATACCATTACATACATATGCCCGTAATATTTAGCCATTCCCTAACTGACGAGCATCTAATCTCTATCCTATCTTAAGCTACCATAAAAATGCAGCCATTTTATTAGTAATAAAGGCAGGCTTTTACTATTCAAGAAGAGAAACTCTGCTGAGAGAGGGAAATACTTATCTGTCCTGTGCATTGCTCTGAAGTGATTAACTCAGGTTATTGTAACTTCTCCAGTAATGCTAAACTCACTACAAGGTATGATGTAGCTCATCAGCTTATCTGATGCTATACAGACATTAAAGCACTATATAAACACTATATATAAACAAAATCATATAAATGATAGCTATTATCCTCTCTTTCTCAACCAAACTACTGGAAGTAATTGCCTTCTAGTTCTTTATTCCCATTCACTCCTTAATAGTTTATAGTCTTCCTTCTGACCTCATCCATCCAATGTCATTATTTCCCCAAAATTACTAATAATCACTTGACAAATCTGATTTTTTTCCTCAGTCCTAATCCTTCTTCACTTAGCTGCTACATATGACACTATTGACCATCTCATTATTCTTAACTCTTTGGGTCTTCATGACACCATTCTATCCTGGTTCATCTTCTACCTAATTGCTCTTTTTCAGTCTCCTTTGTTAGCTTATTATCCTTATCAATGCCATGTAACTGTAAGTGTTCTCTAATGTCTATCCTGATCCCTCTTCTCTTTTACCCCTATAATATTTTAGTTATTAATTTCATCATTTCTTCCTTAAGCTTCAATCCCATATTAGACATTTCAAATTGGATGTCCAAGAGCCATTTTAAACTCAACATTTCTAAAATGGAGCTTACTGTCTTTCTCCTTAAATCCTCCCCTTCTCCAAACTTTCCTATCTTTGTTGAAGCACTACCACCCTTTCAGTGTCTCAGGTTCATAATCTAGGCATTATTCTTGACTCCTCCTTTTTCTCCCCCATTCCTTTACAAATACTATTTCACTCAATTTATTCATAATAAATGATGTGTGATTAAATCTGTAATAAAACCATATAATGTTGTTCATCAGTAAGATGAGTTTCATCCATGGAACATAGTAGCAAACCACTTTAAAATAGCAGTTTCCGTTTAGGTCATGTGAGGTTGTCAGACTCAAAATATTCTATATGAAGGTTCTTTATAAAGAAGTTTATCCAGTAATTTGCCAGATTTTTGCCTTTTCTTCCTGCGTAACATCTTTTGCATCTTGATTCCTTCTTTCCATTTACAAAGTTATCACTTTAGCTCATGGCCTTATCTCTTTTCTATATTATTGCAACAGCTCCCCCCCCCCCCCATCCTACGTACTACTTCCAAAATAGTTTTTCTTAAGCTCAGATCTGACCATGTGACTTCCCTACTCAACTAACTCTAGTGGCTTCCTGTTTTCCTCTAGAATAAAATAAAAACTTGCCTGTTTGGCTTTTAAAGCCTTCTACAACTTGGCCCCAAACTAATTTTCCAGTTTCATTTGGCATTACAGAAACAGATTCTGAAAGGCCTAGCAAGAGGTGAGGTCTGGGGTGGGACTGTAGAGGTTTTGCACTCAGATAAACAGCTAGGCTTTATCCTTTTGAGGCTGAAAAAGAATGCTTTCAGTTTTCCAAACTCAGTTGTTCAATGGTGTCTAGCTGTTGGATTATAAGGATTATTTTGCTTTGACAGAAAGGAGTATGTTGGATTTGCTTCCATAGCCATTTTTTTTTTTTTTTTGGTGAAGCAATTGGGGTTAAGTGACTTGCCCAGGGTCATACAGTTAGTGTTATGTGTCTGAGGCAGGATTTGAACTCAGGTCCTCCTGACTCCAGGGCTAGTGCTCTATCCACCGGGCCACATAGTTGCCCCTTTGTATAACCATTTTTGAAGAATACATAGAAATATAGAAAATTTAATATGAATATGACCTAAGCCATTTGTGATTTTTTTCCATAGATCCACACTCTCACATGAGTCAGCTCCCAGCCCTGAAAATATGATGGCTGGCACTCAAAGATTACTTTGCACCTATTAGGAATAACATATACATCTGAGGGACATGTTTCCTTTGTTTATGTGTGTGGGAATATCGGTTCTCAGGCCTTAAATAAATCCAGTTGTTTTCCTGTTATATCTAAGATGTCCATCAACAAATGTTTAGTATTTATTGTGTGTCAGAGACTGTGCCAAGCACTGGGGCAACAAAGAATGGTAAAAACACATTCTCTGTCCTGAAGGAGCTTACAAATACTGGGAAAGATAACATGAAAATTATTGTATGTATGAGATGTAGATAGTATAAATGGAAAGTAATCCTAGAAGGAAGTTATTAGCAAAATGAATAGAATCAGGAAGAAAAAACTTTACAGAAGGTAGGATTTTATCTGAGTTTTATAGAAGACCAAGGGATTCATGAGGCAGAGGTGAGGGGAAAGAGAATTTCAGGTGTTAGGGATAGCCAATGAAAAGGCACAGAATCAGAAGATGGAGTTGGTGTGCTAGGAGTTGTGAGTAGACCAGTAGAGGTGGATCATATAGTATGGTAATAACTATGCATAGGAATATCATGAAGAAGACTAGAAAGGTAAGAAGGGTTCAGGTTGTGAATAGTTTTAAATGTCAAACAGAAGATTTTTATATTTGATCCTGGAGGTAATAGAGAGACACTGGAGTTTGCTGAGTAGGAGAGAGGTGACATGGTCAGACCTGCATGTTAAGAAAATCACTTTAGCAATGGAGTAGAGGATGGATTACATTGGTGATAACATTTTTAAAATGCTTAGCACAATGTCTGGCACATGGTAGGCACTTATATAAGTGCTAGTCATCAAAATAATAATAATAGTCATAATGATTCTTATTATTTTAAGGGGGCAATTGAGGCAGGGAGATCAGCCAGAAGACTATTGCAATAGTCTAGGCATGAGGTGATAGGGGTATACACTGGAGTGGTAGCTCTGTGAGTAGAGTCAAGGTGATATAGCTAGTAGATGAGGAAAGATTGAAGAGAGAAAGAAGGGCAGTCTGCTAGAGAACAGAGGATAGATAGGATCAAGGGAACTTTATGAGGGGTTTGCCTTGGCAAGGAGAAGGGCTCCATCTTTATGTGAGATGTGGTAATGGATGATATAATGGTGGGAGATGTCTGAGTGATGTAAGATAAAGAAAAGGGGAAAGGAGGGAGTTCTCATTGAAGGGCCTATTTTTTTTTTTTTAATTTACGTGAGGCAGTGTCCTCAGCTAAGAGGACAGAGGAAGAGAGTGCTATGGGATGCATCAGGAAAAATGAGAATATTGGGAAAAGACACTGGTGAGTGGGATAGAGAATGAGTAGAAAGGTATAAAAGTTTTGACTTGCTGTATTGAGGTTCCAGTAGACAAATTTATATAACATAAATTTGTCATGGATCTTGTCAGCTCAATTTGATGATTTACTCCTTTCAGCAGCACATGAGTAATGGTGAAGGAGGCAGATTGTAGAAATTATCCAAGGGTATAATTTAATAAGGTATGATTAGCAGTAGGGTAAGTGCTAAGGGATTAAAATGCAGAAGTTAATGTAGAGTTGAATCAGTTAACCAAGGGGTGGTATAGGGAAGGGAGGACAGTGTAGCCAGTGCAAGGATAGAGCTTTGATTGAGTAACTGAGAGGTTAGGGTTGAGGTGACATCAGTACATGTGTTGAAGATCTCTAATGAATTCTGAGTCAGTTAACCAGCAAAATGGAAGGAACTCAACTCTTAAAACAGCTTAGAATAAAAATCATGTACAAGATATAAAGTAATTCCAGCTATCTCTGTAGATCAGTAGGCCAAGTAGCAAGAGTTCACTGCCGAAGGCAATACTAGGTTAAAATCTTAGATAGAGCGTGATAGATGATTGTGAGAAATGTCATTTTACAGAGCACAGAGACACCATAGAAGAGATAAGCAGCCTAAAAAACACTTGGCAAGGCATCCAACTATGCAGAGTCAAGCCAAGGGCTTTGAAGGATGAAAATATAAAGAGCCCTGTAGACATAAGAAAAATGGAATTTGTAAAAATTGTTGTAACAACTTTATTTTTCTCTTTTGAGGAACCTAACATCAAAGTCCTTTGACTTTGTGCTTTACAGACAAAGTAGAAATGACACAAAAGAAAACAAAGATAGGAAAAGCATCTGGATTAAATCAAATAGAGAGAAGATCTATGCTAGAGATGGTGAGCATTGAGGGACTAAGTTATCTAAAAGAGGGAAAGTTACGAGAAGCATAGAAAAAAAATTTAAAAAGAAAAAAAATGAGTACCAAGCAAATATCAGCTGCCAGCCTATGTACTGACTCACCTATCCATGCAAAACCTTTATGAAGGTCATCTCAAAACTTGAGATGTGGATGCTTGATGAGGATTTTAGTAGGGAACAAGCCAGATTTTGCAAATCATATTCAACAACAGACCACATCATTATCATCTCACAGGTGAATGAAAGTTGTAGAGGATATAAGATCCATTTGTTGTTTATTAAAAAGCATCAGGGGCAGCTGGGTGATGCAATGGATAGAGCACCGGTACTGGAGTCAGCAGGACTTCAGTTCAAATGTGACCTCAGACACATAACAACTTACTAGCTGTGTGACTCTGTTCGAGTTATTTAACCCTGATTGCCTCGCAAAAGGAAAAAAAAACATCAGACTCAGAACAAAACGCCACCTTAAGGTGTTTTTTACATAATTTCTCACATCTGTACATCAAGATCATTCAAGATTACTTGAAAAATGAAAACAAATAACGATGTTCAGTTCTAGTCTGATAATAAACATCAGATGAAGTATAAAACAGAGAGATGTAAATTTGTCCAAAGTATTTACCACAGTGTGATATAGATCCAGCTAGAATAAAGGTTGAAGATAGAAACCTGTGGCCCATTTGGAGAACATCACCAGCAGAGACATCACCTTGCTGACAAAGGTCTGTTTAGTCAAATCTATGGTTTTTCCAGTAGCAATGTATGGCTGTGAGAACAGGACTAGAAGGAAAGCTGAGTGCTGCAGAATCGATGATTTTGAATTGTGGTGCTGGAAAAGACTTTGGAGAGTCCCCTGGATAGCAGGGAGATCAAATCAGTCGGTACTTAAAGAAATTAACTAAGGCTGTTCACTGGAATGTCACATACTGAAACTGAAGCTTAAATACTTTGGCCACATAATCAGAAGCAGGACTCATTGGAAAAGACCCTGATGTTGGGAAAGATTGAAGGCTAAAGGAAAAGGGGACAGGAGAGGATGAGGTGGATAGATAGTGTCATGAAAACAACAAACATGAACTTGGACAGACTTTGAGAGGTAGTGAAGGGTCGAAGGGCCTGCCATGTTATGGTCTGTGGGGTCACAAAGAATCACACATGACTGAATGACTAAACAATAACAAAGTAGATTCCCTGTGGATTGTGATGTCCTTCAGATGCTTCAGTGTACGAGTGATAATGTGTTGATTCCATCAGATCCCCAAGATATTGCAGATCTTCCTGGAAGAAACTGGTTTGATCTGTCTAGCCACATAAGAAAGACCAAATGTATGAAAAAATGCTTATTGCTCAGATATCAATATAGCATACATTATATATACATACATATATGCATATGTATTCTCTCTCTCTCTCTCTCTTCCCTCCCTCTCCCTCCCCCTCTCTGTCTCCCTCCCTGTCATTTGATCCTCACAACAATCTTGGGAAATAGGTGCTATTTATATCCCCATCTTTCAAATGAGAAAGCTGAGACAGACGGGTTAATTGACTTGCTCAGGGTCACACAGTTACTAAGTGTCTGAGACTGAATTTGAACTCAGGTCTTCCTGATTGCAGGCCTGTCACTATATTTTCTGTACCATCAGTTGCCTCTGATTTATACCTATAGTTTGTCCAATAGTATGTATATCTGTGACAGACAATACAGAAGGACATTGAGGTGGGCCTAGAGTTTAAAAGTGGGAAGGGAATAATAGGTTAAACTGCTTTTGGGAAGTTGCTTAGCACTTTAATTACCCCAGTCTTACCATAGCAATGACCCGTCTTTTCAATAGACATTTTGCTTCTATTGCTGTGTGGTAGCAAAACCTAGAATGCTGCTGACTCTGAAAAGCTAAAAATTAGTATCAGGGCAATGGAAAGGTACATCGGGAGTATAAATAGGCTGTCATATATAATGAGTGAGAAACTATGAACAAGAAGAGAAGTAAATTATGTTATCAAAGAGTCCTGTGACAGAAAGAAAAGATGAGTTTGTGACATGATGAAAATGAGAAATGAGAGGTGAATGTTCAAAATATGCCAGTGCTATCCTCATAATGTCAGGAGACAATGAGGGGACCTCCAAAATGACTAGTGGTTTCCCCCTGTGGTGTTCTTTTTGGAGGCCATAAAAGAGCACTTCATATGATGGGTGGTGTTTTAAGCAAGAGAACAACATCCTATCAGTAAAGCTCTTATTTTTGTGATTAAAGCTCTTCATTGAATACAGTGCGGTGTGAAAGTTAGAGGAGTTGTAGGAGCAAAAGCAAAAGGGGGTGTGTTGAGCTGGTGGCATACTTGTCAGAGGCATAGAAAATGTGGAGGAGAGAAGAGGATTTTCTGGAGGACCTGGATGGTCGTCAAAGCAGTCTACCGGTCTGGTCTAGATGAAGCACTGCAAGAGCATTCTAGGGAATATAACTTTACACTAGACCGGAAGGCAGCATTTATGGACCTGGATAAGGATTCCTGGGAAGAATCTAAGGGAAGCCTGAATTTAATATTCATTCATTCATTTTGCCTAGCTTTGGCTTAAGATATTAGTTTTTTGTTTGACTCTTTCTAAGGGAGAGAGGTACCCTGGAGGCTGAATAGACTGGGGAGGCCTTTAGGACTACTCTGTTGGGGGGTTTCTTCTATTTTTGTCCTAAGACTGCTAGACATCCATCAGTTGTACCTTGTGTCATTGGAGGTAATAGCTGAGTCTCTATGACACCAAAGATTCATTTGAGTATTTGAGAATTTTATTGATTTCATGTTTTTGTGTCATCTATATTTACCAATTTTTCCTTCCCCTTCCCCCTCCTAGAGAGCTATACCTTATAACAAAGAGTTAAAAAAAAAAAAAGAAAAGAGCAGTTCAATAAAATTAGCCAATACATCAAAAAAAGTCCAGTATTTTCTATATTGTTCCACACGTTTAGTCCCACACCTCTACAAAGAAAGGAGGGAGATGCCTTCTGCTACCTCTTTTCAGTAGCCAGGCTTGGTCATTATAATTACACAGCATTTAGCTGAAATGGTTTTTTTTTGTTGTTCTTTCTGTTTGCGTTGTATGTATTGTTTTTCTGGTTCTGCTTACTTCACTTTTCTTCACTTCATCAAAAGTCCCATGCTTCTTTGTTTTCATTGTATAGGATGGAATAAATTCCATCTATCGTTTCTACTCTCTTATCTTCAATTTTCCCCTTGTCTACTTACTAGTTGCTTTCCTACCATCTCCAAACATACTGGTGTCCCCTCCATCCTCAAAAAACCTTCACTTCATCCATCCATCCCTGCTAACCATCATCATTTCTTTCTTCCTTTCTGTAATAGGTACCTGTACTTCCTTTCCTCTCTTTCGCCTTTTTTTTTTTTAACTTTTTGCAGTCTGGCTTCTAATATTGTTATTCAACTGAAACTTCTTTTTCCAAAGTTACTCATCTCTAAATTGCCAAATCTAACATCCTTCTTGACTTCTCAGCAGCCTTTGACACTTTCACGTTACCGTCTTCTCCATGATACTCTCTTCTTGCTAGGTATTCCTGACACTACTCTCTCCTGGTTCTTCTCCCTCTCTGACTGCTACTTAGTTTCCTTTACTGGATCTTCATCCAGGTCATGCCCATTGTCCCCTTGGGTTTGGTCCTGGCTGTCTTCTCTTCTCCCTGACTATTTTACTTGGTGATCTCATCACCTCCCATAGATTCAGCTGTAATCTCAATGCAAATGATTCTCAGATCTGCTTATCCATCTCTAACCTCTTTAATGTCTCATATCTTCATACATATATATGTATATATACATCTTAAACTCAGCATGTCCAAAACTGAACATATTGTCTTTCTCCCCCCACCCCCCCAACTTCCTTTACTGTTGATGGTACTACCATTCTTCCAGTCACCCAGAATCACAACCTAGATGTCATCCATGGCATTCTGTTCCTTCATATCCAATCTGTTGCCAAGCTTGTGGTTTTTACTTTCATAGCATCTCTAGTATATGTCTCCTTCTTTCCTTTGCCACTGCCACTACCCTGGTGCAAGTCCTCATCACCTCAAGCCTGGTCTATTGCAGTAAGCTGGTGGGTGTTCTTCCTGTGACAAGGCCCACCCCCATCCCCCATTCTAGTCCATCAACTGTCAATTTGATTTTCTTAAATTGACCATATCACTTCTTAAAGTGACTGTATTACTTCCCCATTCAAATTCCAGTCATTTCCAGGATCAAATATAAAAATACTCTGTGTAATATTCAAAGCTTGTCATAAACTGCACCCCCCAATCCCCACCTTTCCAGTTGATCCATTGACACTGGCCTTCTTCCTGTTCCTCAAACAAGAAATTTTATTTCCTGACTGAGCTTCTTCAGTGACTTTCCCCATGTCTAGAATGCTTTCCCTCATTAATTCTGCCTCCTGGCTTCCTTCAACTCAAGGCTAAAATTGTACATTCTGCAAGAAATCTTAATCTTAGTACTTTTCCTCTGAGATTATCTCCAGTTTATCCTGTACATATCTTATTTGTGTGTAATTGCCTCTAGTTTCCCCATTAGACTGGGAGCTTCTTAACAGCATCAACTATCTTTTGCCTTTCTTTGTTTTCATGGCTCTTAGCACAATGCCTGAGAAATAGTAGGCACGTAATAAAATGTTTATGGATAGCATGGGAAAGGCTAGTGAAAGAGAGGAATGGGGTAAATGGGATTATGTCTATCTGAGCTTGATTAAAATGAAAAAAAAAAAAGAGAGAGTACCAAAGTTGGAAACTGGAACACAACCACTTACATTTTGAAAGTTACTAAAATTGCTATATGCTTTAATTTAGAGATTCCAGTTTTAGACATACACCTCAAGGAGATCAAATATCAAAGGAAGGTCCAATATATACTAAAATATTTATAGAAGTATTTTCTATCATAGCAAAGAACTGGAAACAAATAGGTACCCATCGGTTTGGGAATGGCTAAACAAGTTGTGGTACATAATGTAATAGAATTTCTTTACTATAAAAACTAATGATGCTATCCATCTCCAAATAGAAGGATGATGGATTCAGGATGCAGAGTGAAGCATATTTTTTATATAGCCAGTATGGGAATTTTTTTTTGTTTGACAGTATATTCTTGTAACAGGTTTGGTTTTGTTTTTCTTACTTTTTCAATGGGAAGGCAAAGGAGGTAGGAGGGAGAGAATTTAGAACTGAAAATAAAATTAATTTTTTTAAAAAGAATGAAGACTATAGGAAGATGTGAAAACTTACATGAACTGATACAGAGTGCAGTAAGTAGGGAAGATTCACAATAGCCATAACTATGTAAGTGGAAGCAGCAACAGAAGTCCAAACTGAATATTGTAATTATAATGAGCAAGCTTGACAGTGAAGAAGAAATCGAAAATATTCTACCTTCTCATTTTTGAAAAGGTGGAGGCTATGGCTATGGAACACTGTACATCCTGCCAGACTTAATTGCTGTCTTGGTCAGTGTTGCCAAATTATTTTTTCCCTTTATTTTTTATTCTTTGTTATAAGGGATGATTGAGAGAGGGGGGGATAGACTGACAAATAAAGGCAATCTAAAAATAAATGGGTAATTTAAAAAAAAAAGCCTTCTTCATAATAACCTTAAAAGTTAGGTAGCATATTATCTACATTTTACAAATGAGGAGCGAAATTTAAAGAATTAAGGTGATTTGTCAATGGTTACAATAAATTTTGCGGCCAATATTCAAACACTGATCCCTAGACTTTACATCTAGGACAACCTATAATTAATCTGGAATCCATTCAGTGACATTCTTGACACGTGGTCATACATTATGTGTCTGAATATTTCAGCTGATGGCAAATTCACTTTCTTAATGAGAAAGTCTTTGTGAGTTCTACTTAGAACAGCTGTGTTGTTATATTTTCCCTTCAATTGGGCCAATTCTTTCTACAGCTGATATGTATATAATAGAAAATAGTTGTTCCCTCAGTACAGCAGGATTGTCACCTCCTTTATTTAGGTTACTATGCTATCCTTAAAGTAGTGTTAAGATTACCGTGGCTTTCACTTCAGTGTGCTGGTATCCTCTCCAAGTCAAAGAAATCTGAAGTTATTTTCTTGGTCATTGGTTGTCCTGTTAATAAAGTAAGATTAATCTCCTTTTAACTTCTTACTGCATTTAACACAGGCTCATAGACCCCCTTTTTTTTTGTGCGGGGGCATCTGGTAGTTGAGTTTGGCTGCTACAGACCTAAATTTTTTCCATTTGTTCTTTTGTCATACTTGCACTTTAAAGTTTAGAATTACTGAAGTATATGAAACCATTCCATTATTTGTCATAATATTGTGACTCATTTCTTTTTGAAAATCTGAAAAATCCATGGAACGGGAAGCTTATATAGATTCTCAGGCTACAGTCCAACAGATTTGGATATGTCCCAGGCACCAGGATTCCTTTAGTAGCTCAATAATGATTTGCTTAGTATTTATTTAAGAAAAATTTTAATCTCAGTGGGGACTGTGTGAAAAAAAATTGGCATCAGAAAGTAATAACTCATAATTTCTCCCTAATCAGGTAGTAATTTATACCTTGAACAAATCCTCCTAAAATGAATATTTCTTTATTTATTTTTATAAGTCTCTAGAACTGTATTGAGATCTACAAAATGTTAAGTGGTAGTTAGGTAGATTGGCTGTTGAATTGAGTTCCTTACTTCATACAGCATAAAGCTTGTTATTTACAAATGATGGAAAAAATACAGTTAATCTTTTAAACTCAAACTTATGCATAGCCTAGCTCCCTCTGCAAGATTTTCACTGTCTGCCACTCCTAAGACTTTTTCTGTTTCTTTTCCTTATCTTCTGAATTAATCATTCACCAGGCATGTAGGAAAAAACTGTCCCATAACCCAACCTCTCATTATCTTATCCCTCTCTTCTTCAAGCCTACCCCCAACCATGCTCCACCCTTTGAAATTCCTATTTCATAATAAACTTTCCTTCCTGTTCAGTGCTGGTCTTGGAGGAGAAGTACCCTTTGCTCCTCACTGCCACTTCTATACTCTTACCTTTATATTTCTCACTCTACTCTTCTACTAAATCAGAATTTTTCACCCAGTTGAAATCATGGTAGCTGTTGTATACACCATGCCCCCCTCTCCCTACCTTCTTTTCTCTATTTGATCTTGGATTCTGGATCACTGTCTTCCTCTCCTCAGCTTTTTCCCAGATATTAGGGAACTTCTGTGTTAATAATAATGCTCCCTTACCTTCCTATCTTCTCAGTACCTCAGCTTTCTTTAATCCTGTGACCTATTCCTTCACTGCACCTCTGTCACAAATAGGGATGATCAAACATTGGATCTCACCATTACCCCAAAATATTTAAAGGTGTCTGAACAAGGAGTCCATAACTTATCATTCTGCCCGGGGGGGGGGGGTGCGCTATTAAGTGTTTAACAGTGTTTGAAAACAAAAAATGTACACGACACACTTTTGAGTTTAATCTGCGTTATTAACATTTCCTTCATCACTTTGTTAAGTCTAGACAATCAAAACAATAAGCCTTGGTTTGTGGCTTCATCACTTTCTGAGATGTAAGTGCTCATCCTGAAAATGTAACATTTGAATCACATTGAGTTTGTTCATGCTGACTCTACCACATCCTTGATTCCACCTCTCCATATACTTCATCCCTTCTAAACCTATTCTTTGCTCTCATCAGAACCTCCAATTCCTGCACCCCTTTGTATTTTCTTAGGCCATTGCCCTCCACTGAATTCACATGTCCAGTTTTGACCCTGTTGATATCCGTTTAAACTCTGCATTGTCCTCTGATCTCAAATTCCTTATCTTCTTGTCCTTTTGCCTATCTATCATCATAATTATCCTCCCCAAACAACTCCTCCACCTCTAATCATTTTCAGATGAATGGGAGCCAGAAATCTCACAGTCATGTTGACCAGGGACATTAAGAATTTCCTATTATCCAAACTCAACAGGACTCTCACTGCAGCAAGGCAATCCATTTATTCCTCCATAATTGATTCCATACATTACTGCCAACAGAAGCTATTCTTAACCTTTCTTCCCTCCTCAATCCTTTAGTTATCTTTCCATTCTTAGTGGATGTCACTCCTCCTGCCATTAGCAGTCCAGCCAAACTAGTTTTCTCTGCCATCTGCATTCACAACATTTCATTTTCCATTTCCATGCTTTTGCACTGGTCATCTATCTTGTCTGGATTGTACTTATTCCTTGCCTGTGCTTCATAAAGTTCCCTTTTTTCAAAAGTCCATTCAAACACTAGCTTCTGTATGGGTGGATCCTCCTTGTTCCCCCAGCTGCTGTTATGTCTCTCCTTCACAAACTTTCTTGTAATTAATCATTTCATATTTCTTTTCTTTATATAGGGTGCCCTAAAAGTCTCAGTGCAGTTTTCATTAAAATTGCATGAAGATTTTGGGAATACCCTGTAATTAGTGTGTGTGTGTGTGTGTGTGTGTGTTCCTGTGTGTATCTGTGTGTGTCTGTGTATCTTCTCCATTTTAGGGAATGAGTATTTGATTAACAATATAATCTCCACTAAATCATTATAATGAATATGATGATAATCAGATTTATGTTAATTGTTTGTGCATAGAGCTAGGAGGTTGAAAATATTGATACTACTAACACGTCAATAGTGTGGAACTTGCAGTCAGGAAAATTTCAATTTGAATCCTTAACTAGCTATGTGACCATGGTTAAACCGGAATAGTACAGGCAACACATGATGAAGGCTCAATCGGGTCAGTGGCCTTGTGGGTGGTGAAAAAGGGGTTGTGTGAGAGAAATAATGCTGTAGAAGTATTTTCAGTAAGACTTGACAGTAATTAGATATAGCAGCATGAGAAAGAGGGAAGAGTCAACACTGACTTCTGCAGTACAGATTATTTTATTCTTTGATGTTATATCCCCAGTGCATAGCATAGTGGCTGGCATCTGGTAGTTGTTTGATAAATTCTTGTTAATTGATTGAATCACAGATGGTTGGAAAGGTTCTGCTGGTCTTTGGAATTTCTCTCTTGTTAGAGAATGAATATAACTCCTACAGAATTTGAGGTCCATTTCCAAAAAAGGATAGTACTGCCCTTGGACCATATATGCATGTGGTCTGGGTGTGTGTGTGTGTGTGTGTGTGTGTGTGTGTGTGTGTATGTATGCATACACACATACTTATTTAGCTGTTATGCATTTATTTTATTATGCTTCTCCCTGTTAAATTATAATTTAAGATTATTGTTTTAAGATAATTTTTGCCTCCTAATTGTTGAATAAGAAGGTAAAATCATAAAATATTATTTTCTGAGTTGACTTTGTACTTCATGACCCAAACTGCATCTTTAAAAAAAAATTACTGGTCAGGGGGCTGCTAGGTGGTGCAATGGATAGAGCACTAACCCTGAAGTCAGGAGGTCCTGAGTTCAGATTCGGACTCAGACCAAACACTTGACACTTACGAACTGTGTGACCCTGAGCAAATCACTTAACCCCAATTGCCTTAAAAAAAAAAAAATTACTGGTCAAATCCTATTTTTACAGCTTTCTGGATTGAGATAATTTTAGAGCCAGAAAAGGAACTTGTATTTGTATCTCCATTGATCCATTAATCAACATACTTTTTTGTGTCTGTCGCATAGGTGTTCAATAAATCAAATTCAATATAGTACAGTATTGCTTATTTTATAGATTTAAAAAAAGTAAATCTTACATAGAGTGGGTAATTCATCCAAGGTCATTTAGCTCATTAGTGGTAGAATTGAAACTAGAATGTGTTCATATATGTTCATGTGTTGCATATTTTTTACATGGTCAGGGTTTGAACCTAAATTTTCTGTTTCCAAATACAGTGCCTTTCCAGTTACAACATGCCATTTCTGTGGATGGGTTATGATCTGCATCATTGGAAGAATTATCTGTTGATCAGATTTCATATTCATTGGAATATTAGAGTATTGATCACATTGTAGACTGGGATTTGATCTTTTTCTTATAGTTATTGTAATGATATTTTTGTATGATTGAATTTTGGATGTAGTAGCAAATTTTATCCATGCCTTTCAAATGACTTGTTTTTTTTTTTAAACTTTAGAGTTATTTAGGTCGGACTTGCATTAAAAACATAAAGCATCACAAACTCCTTTCTCTTAATTAAACTCTTTTCTGAATGGTTACTTTCCTTCTCTATAAATCACCCCTGCTGTTGCCGCAACCACTTGCCAAAGTAAATAAAGGCTTTTGGTGAGCTGTGAAGCAGCAGTTGTCTGGCACTCTTCCTTCAGATTAGACCTACTATGTTGGGAGAAGAGTAGTAGAACAGTATTAGCTGACAGACTGATAGGATGCTTTTAAGAACTGCCCACCTCACTCAAAGGTGACACACTCTCTATGGACATTAGATATATCATAGAGACTCACGATAACATGGGGATCATGTCTCTCCTTGTTGCCTACAGCATTTGGCAATTTTACTATAAAACAATTGAACTAAAGTCTTTTATTTTTCTACTTTCGAAAGAAATAAGTATAACTAGATATGCTTAATCTTTTTACTTTTTTAAAAAATGTTTGCTGGTAAAATAGCTTGTGGTATTTTCATTGTACTTTTTAAGGCCTCTTTTTTTTGTTTTAAAGTATCATTTTACTAGTATGAGATTTACCTTTGTAGACACTTTTATTATAATAAAATTCTGCCATGCTATCTAATTCATTACTGAGATTTTCATTTACTACACTAAATAATTTCCTCTGAAAATTCCAAATCTAAATCTGCCCTAGAATTTGTGACATATTGATATATGGCTTAGAAAACAAAGTGGTTTGGTCATGTAACGAGAACAGAGAAAATGAGATTTATAGCTCAGAAGGTGCATTTGTATTTATGTAAATGTAGAGAATAATACTCTACACATTGTGTGGACCCCTCTTGAAGGATTTATGGGAAGGAGAGATGAACAGGGGTT
Organism: Vombatus ursinus; assembly: GCF_900497805.2. Taxonomy (NCBI): domain Eukaryota; kingdom Metazoa; phylum Chordata; class Mammalia; order Diprotodontia; family Vombatidae; genus Vombatus; species Vombatus ursinus. Next base: position 23,773,632 of record NW_020954576.1, read on the forward strand.
GCACAGGGTGAAAAGGTATGGTTGAATTACCATCTGTCCTGTTGGAAGGAGTGAGATCTTGGGGTCTGCTGCTGTTCCACAGCTCATCTAAAGCCTTCATTAATTTTGGAAAGTTGTGGCAACAGCAGAAGCAGAGTAACCATTTTGAAGAGATTAGCTTATGGAGCTATAGTAGCATGGACATTTCATTGTATTGTTTTATTCTGAAGCAATTAATTTTTTGGTGGTAAAATGGAAGATCTTTTTAAGTATTAGTATAGCTCAAGATGAGAGAACTAATCTATGTGCTGTTTTATTAGTGCCCATGAAAACTCCGAACATACACTGAATCACATTTTTACTGTCTTGCTGTACCTTTGAAGTATGTAGGGAATTACCATTCTTTTTTTTTTAATGTTTTTAAATATAGGCCTAACATAGTTCTAAATTTAGTGAGAATGGTTCTAACATCAGTATCAAGGGAATGTGAACTAGAGATGACCATAATTTACCTATATAGAAATTATTCTTACCCCCATGCTAAAATATCTTGTGTTTACATATTTAGAATTGCCTTCAGAAACTCATGAAAAGGTATAAGATACCACTTTTTAATGTCCTAGACCTAGCAACATAAAGAAATGTGCAAATATAGAATTACTACGCCTTTCTTCAACTTCTGGTAGCCATACAAAAGGCTGCTGTACATCAGAGGTAGATGGGAGAACTCTAGTCAAACAGATTATCTTATATTCCTGGTCCACAAGAGAGCCAGGAATATATTACTTTCTTGTTGGGAAAGAATGATTTCAGCTGACAAGTAACTAAATAATAATTACTTAGTGAGTCTAGAGAGATCCTTTAGAAATGAGAAGAAGCAGTTAAAGAATAATCTTATTAAATGACATCTTATGTTTATTTTTCCCCATCTAAAACTTTAATGCATTTCTTTTTGCAGGGATATTAAGCCTGACAATATTCTGATGGATGTGAATGGTCACATACGGTTAGCGGATTTTGGTTCTTGCTTGAAACTCATGGAAGATGGAACGGTATGTATATTTAGAAAAAATTTGTCTCACAGATGTCCATTGAAACCTTTTTTCTTTACCTATGTGCTTTACAAATCCTTTCTGGAAATGGTTTCTTATAATAGAGTTTACCTATAAAGTCATTTTTCTAAAATTTTTTTGTATTTTAAACTTAATAGTCATTTTCAAAATAAAACCAACAGAATAAGGAATGAAATCAGGCATGTAAGAAAAACTTATAACTTTTGTTCATTATACAAAAAAATTATAAAAATTTAAATAAAAGAATTCTTACTTGCTTTTATACCCTCTTTTATCTCTCCTTTTCCTGTGCCATTGGCAGATTTTATTACAAATTTTCTTATAGTCATAATCATTGTGATGTGTTTTCTGATTTTGTTTTCTTCACCTTACTACGGTCTTTCTGTGTTTCTTGTAATTCTCCTATTTGTCATTTTTATAGTATCCTTAATTCCATCATGGTGGCAGTATGGCATAGTGATAGAGAACTACCCTCAGAGCCAAGAAGACCTAGGTTCAAGTCTCACCTCATGTGGCCCTGTCACATACTGGTTTGTGTCCCTGGGCAGGTTCCTTAATCTCTCAATCGTCTAGGCTAGAAGTGTCAAACACGCTGTATGCAGCTCACCAACATTCCTGAGTTGTGGAATCCTGAACCAAATTAAAATATGGTTCTTATCTGATTTTAATGTGTTGTTATATTACTAAGAAAAAGAAATATATAAATATGTTCAGTTTTTCTGAGTCAATATGCAGCCCTCAGGGATCTTGATGTATGTTTTAATGGCCCTTGTTCTATTTGATTTTGACATCGCTGCTGCACATCAGGTGTCTGTCTGCATTAAGAAAAGGATTTTCCTCACCAGGGATTTTTCTATACCAGTAAAATTCTGGTCCAGTACCTCTCCCTATCCCTAATATTTAATTTTGTTAACATACAAAGTATATTCAGCCATTTCCCAATTGCTTTATATATAATTTATTTCCATTTGGCTTTAATTAATAGAAAATGTTTTGAGTATTTTTTTTAATATATGGCCCTCTTTCCATTTGAAAATATCCTTACGCTATGGTCCTAGTAATTGAATTACTGGATTAAAGACATGTAATTTAAAAATTCTTATTTTCAAAATTGATTTCCTAAAAGATTACACCAGTTTTTACTTCTTTAAGGAGTATAATAGCCTGTCTTTTCCCTCACATTCCCATGTATTGAATTTTATAATTTCAAATGATATTGCCATTTTGTTTGACATAAGACAGTATCCTAGTTGTTCTGATTGTCATTTTCTTGATTTGAGTTTGAGCAATATTTCAGATGATTATTACCAATTAATTTATCTTCTTTATAGAAATGAATATCTTTTGGCTATTTATTGAGGCATGGATATTATGATTATATGCTTACAACACAAAATCCAAATTTCAAAAACTGAATAGAACCAATATCTGAACAAAAAAGATTCAGCATCCCTAACAATGGTCACCTAGCCACCTTTTTTTTTTTTTAAATCTTGATGAAGGAGAATCCACTAACTCCTGAGGCAACCCATTTCATTTTTGATAGCTCTAATGATTAGGAAATTGTTCTTTAAATCTATATATCTATAACTTCTGTCCAATTTTCTTAGTTAGGTGCTTTGGGGTCAGTTAGAAAGAGGTTAATCCATTCATATTGACTATCTAATCTTAAAGGTAAATTGTTGGTAATTTGATTTATTTGGTATTAAATCTATAAATAGTATTGACACTTTTTTTTACTATTTTGATTCAATCTAGCCATTTACATTGGATAGCTCATTACTTATTAGTTCTTCCTTTAGTTGTCTCTATGTGTATGTTGGTGGATTAATGGCCCAAATTGTTTTAGATATTTTGTTGTTGTGATTGGCATTTCTTTCTATTATCTTTCTCTTGATGTCTCTTGGAGACCTCATGAAATCATCTTTCATCCTTTCATTTTCACTATCTAGGTTTATTTACAGTTTAGGTATTTGTTATGCAGTAGATTTTTTTATTCATTCTCTCAGGTTCTTTTATTGAATTGTTTAATTCATTCATACTTGAAGTCAAGATTACTAGACATTTCTTCTATTCCTTTGGTCTTAATTTTTTCAACTAAGAACATTTTATTTTCTCTTCCTTCCCTTCCTCTCTTTCTCCCCCACTCCTACCATGGGAAAGGAAAAACAAAACCATTATAAAAATATGCATAAGATAGGAAAACAAATTCCCAAAATAGCCCTGTCCAAAAATATGTCTCATTCTACATCTCTAGCATGTCTCTGTCTGGAGGTGGGTACCATGTTTCATCATTGGCCCTTCGAAATCGTAATTGGTTATAGCATTGATCAGAGTTCTTAAAGACTTTCTTTTAAAGTTTTCTGTCATTATAAGATTGTATAATTTTTTCTCCTTATTCTGCTCATTTCACTCTTCATCAATTCATACATATCTTCCTAGTTAGTATTCTCTGAAATCGTCCTTTGTCAATTCTTACAACGTACTCATATTTCATTACATTTAAATATCATGATTTGGTCAGTCATTCCTCAGTTGATGGGAGCTCCTTTAGTTTTCTGTTTCTTTGCTCCTACAAAAAGAGCTGTTTTAAATATTCTTGTACTTTTGAGTCTTTTCCTTCTTTCTTTGCTCTCTGGCAAATCATAGTAGTAGACTCTCTAAGCCAAAAGGATATGCACAATTTAGTAACTTCAGGAAGGATTCCAAATCCCTTTCCAGAATAGGGGGAACAATTTACAACTCCACTAAAAGTGCCTGTTTTTCCACAGCCTTTCCAGCATTCATCATTTTTCTTTTTTTGTCAACTTTGTCAATCTAATGGGTGTGAGGTGGATTCTCAGAGTTGCTTTAATTTGCATTTTCAGATTATTAGATATAATCTGGAGCATTTTTTCATATGGCTGTTGATAGATTGGATTTCTTTTGAGAACTGCTTGTTCAAAGCCTTTGATCACTTATGATATTGAGAATATATATATATTTTTTAATTCTCAAGAATGTGAATCTGTTTCTTTTATATCTTGGAAATGAGACTTTTATCAGAGAAGCTTGTTGCAATTCCTTCCTCTTTTAAGTCAGTACTTTTTTTTTTCCCTTAAGGAGATGATGCTAATGATGGGGTATAGACCCTGGAAACCCTTCCCCTGAACTCTTCCACATGTCTAGTCTCTGGAATTCACCTGGGACTATAATCACCTCAACTGGCCTTTCTTTGTGGCCTGTGGCAAACCTCCAGTTCTCTGTTACTTCTAACCTAGCCCAGCCCTTCATTGTCTGGATGGTCTTAGGTCACTTCCCACCCTTAATTCCTTCTATGCCTCTTCCACCTAGCCCAGGTCCCTGGCATTTGCCTGGAGTACCCAGCCCTTCTTGTTGCCTCCCACTCACCCCAGGCTACTGTCCACTGCCATCCAGATCTTCCCACAGATCTTTTTCCTATAGAAAGAGTTAATCTCATCTACCAACGGACAGATTCTTAGAATCTAGCCCACCCTGACCAGTGTTCTAAAAACCTTGTCTTTGGCTGAAAGAAAACTTAGGTTGAATTCATTTGAGGCAGGACCTGCATCTCTGGCTATTGGACCCTTTTTGGGGTTCCTAGTACCCCTAGACCTCAACACTATTATTGGTCTTGCTTATACTACTTTGATATTAATCTGTTCCCAGAAACTCTCTGCTCTCTTACATTTGTACTTGCCTACCTCTATCTTTCTTTGAATGTACAATTTAGATTGTTAATTTACTTAATTTCTTCTTGCTTATCTATGTCTACCCTTTTGGTTCCTTCTCCTTTCATGCCTGGTTAAGGAAGGAGTTCAAAATTTTTCCTCTTCTGTCTTTCATTTTATCCTTTATTTTGCATCATTATCTTTTGCTTTACTCTTTTCCAGGAAGTTATCCTTTGCTTTTTCCTCTTCATTATTTATTTTCCCTTAAAAGTTTATGCTGAGTTTTATTTCTTAGTTCATGGGCCCAATTTTTACTTGTTCACCATTTTCACCTCTCTGTTAACATTTTTCAGAAGCTAGAACTTCTGAAGTTCCAAAAATAAGTTCCTCCTTTTATCCTTTTTTTTGTTGTTGGTATTAACTTTGTAGCTCTGATTCAGTCTTCTTCTTATTGGTTTATGCTGTATCTGTCTCTTAAAAATGTCAGTCCCTGAAGAGCATGATGTCTGATGGAAATAGTGTTATGTGGTAGGAGCTTTCTCTTTTCCAAATTATAAAGTCTTGTCCTTAGTCCTGTCCCTACCATCATCAGTCTGTTCTTGAAGTCATGTTATCCCATTGATAAAGTCTGGAGGTTTAAGGGTGCTGGGACCCCAAAATCATGCAGGTCCTGCCTGAATGAATTTGACGCAAGCCTTCTTTCAACCGGAGACAAGGTTTATTGAAGATCCACCACATTGCCCAGACTCTTAAGGAATCTGAATATTTGTGATCTATTATCTAGGTTCTTAAGGAATCTGAGCATCAAGATGGACCTTATATACAGAAAGACTATGGGAGGGATCTACCAGTGGTCAAGTAGTCTGCAGGGACCCAGACCACATGGCCAAGAGAGAATGGAGCCTAGATAGGATTGGTGGGAAGTGGTCAGAGGCCAAAGGGAGGTAAAACAATGGAGGACTAGGCTAGGTTAAGAGTAACAGAACTGGGAGATTGGGCATAGGTGATAACAAAAGACCAGTTGATGGGATTATAGCCTCAGGTGAAATCCAGAGATTTGGCCATGTGGAGAAGTCCAGAGTTTTTCCTTTCCGGGGTCCAGATCCCAACCCCATCATCATCTTATGTTCTATTTCTACCCTAAAATTATGGATATTGCCTACATGAAAGGATTTATGTGGTTTCTCTTTGACTGGGTTACTGTCCAGGGAGGTGTAACCATTTCTCAGAAAAGTTGATTCCCTAATGTGCAGTTTCACTCTTTTCTCAAATAAAACCCCATAAGGCAGCTTTCTCTTCTATCAAACATTTATTGCTTCTCTCATGGAAATGTTCTTTATGGAAATCATTTCTTTTCCCCTTCTTTGTTGAGACTCCTCACCCTTCCTTTAACAAGCTTGTCCCACTCTCTCCCCTCCATTTCTTTTCTCCTGTTCTCCCATAGCATTTTTTATTTTTTAAGAAACTGAAGTTTTGGGAGATGGCAGAATAAGGCAAGAAATACCAGGCTCTTCAAATTTCTCCCACAAAATAGAAAATACTGCCTTGTGAGCCCCCAAAAGATCCTCCAATTTTGAAACAGAGTCAGCTATAAGAAAGAGACAAGTGAAATTGGGGTGTGTGTGTTCACAGTTTAATTTCTCTCAAGCTGGCTTGACATGCATTGCATGGGAGTTCAGTACAAAACTAGGTCACCCATAAGGGTACCAGTTCAGAATTGGCTCAATTTGGGTTTGGGGGGTATAGCCTTATATGCCCTTTGAAGAGTAGGTGTTTCTAAGGGGTGCCAATCAACTCTGGGAGGTGGATCATATTAAAATGAGAGTCTTTCAGTATGTGACACTGGTCAAAGAGACATCAATTTCCATATCACCCGTCTTGTTTATAGGGAAGAATCACTATTCTCCCAGACCCTTCTAGGCAACATAATGAGCAGGAATAGACTCATTTAGATTACATATTAAAGTCCTTCTGTAGACCGATTGAATTTAGAAATGATGCGGTCTAGAGGTTAGGGACCCTGGAATCCCAAAATCATGACACCTGGGTCCTGCCCGAAAGATTTCGACCCAAGCCTTCTTGTGGCCAAAAACAAGGTTTATTGAAGATTCGCCATATGAGGAATCTGAGCATATGTGGGCTATTGGCTAGAATCTAAGAATCAGCTCATCTTAATGGAGACAAGATGCTCCTTATATACAGAAAGATTGTGGGAGGGATCTAGGAGTGGTCAAGTAGTCCATGAGGTAATCATTACCAACGGTGGGAAATGGAGCCTAGGTGGGACCAAGGGTGAGAAGTGGCCTGGGGCCATAGGGAGGCAAGACAATGGAGGGGAGATTGGGTGAAGCCGCAATGAAAGGCCAGTTAATGAGATTATAGCCTCAGGGGACCGCCAGAGATTTGGCCCTGTGAGAAAGTCCAGGGTTTTTCCTTTCTGGGGCCCAGATTCTAACCCCATCAGAAAGAAAGGGGGATGGGGAAGCTCTGAGTTTCCAAGACAATGATTACTAAGAAAAATCATTTTTCACAGCCTCAAAGTGAACTTTAAGTGGCAGAAATAATTAAAAGCAGTTGTCCTCCTAAGACAATTTGGGATGATTTTAGCAAAGACCTCACCACTTTAGGATTAAAGTGCAAATGATGGGATATGGGCCCAAGCCAAGACCTTTGACCCTCACCCCAAAAAGAATTTGGGTCCCATTTGTCTGTGGGCCCCAGAAAACCCTTAAACTTTCTTTGACCTCACTCATCTACTTCGTCTCAAACAGTTGCCTGAGGCTATACTCCACCCAACTGGCCTTTCATTATCTCTTATTTTGATCAACCCATTCTCCCTTCTCCTAGGCCCTATCTCCCTTTGAAACCCTAATGAAGCCTTGTCTTTGATACCCTAATGAATTAACCTCTTCCTTCCCTATCTTCCAGTTCTTTGTTAGCCTAATGGAGTTTAGCCCTCCACAGTCTATGGTAACCCCTCTCAACCTCCTAGACATTCAGATGGGAATTCTCCCTAAACTCACCCCAGCTTCAGGATCTTTCTCCCAGCTCCTCCTCCAGTCACCCAAAATTACTTGGGTATGTATAATATCCATCCTGGCCCCCATTTAAACGCTGAGATTTCCTCATGCCCACTCATCCTTACGGGCATCACTAATGTTCAGATTCCTTAAGAGTCTGGACTGTATAGTTTATCTCTAATAAAACTTTGTCTTTGGCTGAAAGAAGACTTGGGTCAAATTCATTCGGGCAGTTCCCATGTGTCTTTCATTTCTGAGTCCCAGCACCCATAGAATCTATACCTCATCACAAACACCTCCAGGTAGATTCCCTTAAATTAACAAACAACAAGCCTTAGAGGCAACTGGGATTTAGGAAACTTCACCTCACAGTGTGGTGGTAGGATAGCTGATCAGGGGAGGATTGAAGGACCCTCCACTCTTATGGGATACCAGGCCCAGGTGGGTGAGGTTTAGTGAGCACATGCCTACTGAGTGCAGTAGCAGAGGAGCAGGGACCCTGCTCACTGTCAGCATTAGCAGGAGAGTCGAATCCTGGTTTTGGTTCCAGGGCAGAGGGGTGAGATGAAGTTTGCAGCCAGGAAAGGGACTGACTGACAAGAGCAAGAGCATTTGCAGTGACAGTGTAGCTGGGGGCGCTAGCCTTGGAGGCATCATCCCCCACACCTTGGGACTAGAATTGACTATAATAATAAGACACACACTCACACACACACACACACAAATAGTAAGCAGAGGAGAAAGAACCTGACCAAAGATAGCTATTATGGGGAAATAAGAACAATCCAAGAAAATTAAGAACATTATGAAAAACAGTCAACAAATTGGAAAAAAAGAGATTTAAAAACTTAAGGAAGAAAATAACCCCTTAAAGACAAGGCAAGGGGAAGCTAATGATGTTGTAAGACACCAAGAAATAATAAAACATAATCAAAAGAATGAAAAAATAGAAGAGACTGAAATAGCTCATTAGAAAAATAACTGATTTAGAGACCAGATCAGAGGGAGACAATATTAAGAATTGTTGAATTACCTGAAGTTATGATGAAAAAAAAAAGTTCTAGTTTTTCCATAAAAAGTCTGGTAGAAAGGAATGCAATGTGGGGGCTAGGAGGAAGTTGAACACAGGGAGTTATATTAGTATAAGAAAACACTCTTATTGGTGAATAGACTAACCAGGAAAAACCAGTTCTGAAGTTAAGGTATAGATTAACATAAAAACGGATGTTCCCAAGTAAGGGGGTGGAGGGTGTCTCGCTGAATTGTGAGCAGTGGGAGATGTAATTAGGGGAGGAGACTCACATGGGGAAATTAGGTGCTTTGGATAGGCTGTAACCTCTATACTACCCAATGAATGGGAAAATGGGAAGGAAATTCTAAGGATGAATGGGGAATAAAAAGGTGTGTATTTGTTGATACATGTGCTTTCACATGTGTGCTTGCACATGTGTGCTTGCCTGGCCTTCCCAGGTTGTTAATAAAGCTTCTTCCTGATTCAACACTGACTTCATAGAATTCATGATATTGATATAGATAAGAATAATGAAGAGAGAAATTATTTAAAGAATTTGCCAAGATCATGAAAATTGAATTAACATATAATCTAATATTTAGTGACTTAACTGCAAAAAGTAAAATAAAATAATTTCTAAATTATTACATTTTATCATTTTGCCCTAAAATTCCTTAGTTCCAAAAGTTCCTCCAGTTGATTAAAAGAATAGCTAAGATTTTCAAAGAACAATTGCTATAGTTTCATTCTATTTTTATGCACTAAGCAGTAGTTCTTAAAAGTGGAGTATCTGGGAGTATCTGAGACCCTCAAGGTCAAAACTTTTATTATACTACTAAAACATTTAAATTTCTAATATAATAAGTATTGATAGCTTTAACCCATATATACAAAAGTCATCTGGGGACAGTTCTCAATTTTTTTAGGGTCCAAAAGTATCCTGAGACCAAAATGTTTATAAACTACTGCACTAGATTGAGAATGGTGAGCTAGATGACAGTAATGATGCGACAAATAAGAATTGGTTGAAGAGGTTAGAGCAATGGTCCAAATCTAGTAATATGCATTTAAGTATATAAATGTACTGTCATAGACACACACGGATTCTGAAAAAACTAGCTATATGGAAGTAGTTTGCATTGAGTGACATAGAATGTAAACATGTTCATTGAGAGTAGGGATTATTTCTTTATTTTTTATTTGTGTCCCTAGTGCCTGACACAAGGTAGTTGCTTAATGTTTGTTTATTGATTGATTGATTATTAAGAAAGCAGTAATCCTGCTCTGGTCCTGGTTTGGCCACACATCATCTATGGTGTTCAGTTATCAACACCACATTTGAGAAAAGAGTTTGATTACCCAGAGACCATCCAACGAAGTTTAGCCAAGTTGATGAAGGGCCTTCCCATTATAGCATATAAGGACTAGTTGAAGAACCTGGGCTTCTTTAGTCTGGCGAGAAAAACCAGGGGAGGGTGATATCTTTATTCAAGCATTTGATGAATTATCATATGAAGGGGAATTAAGACTCTTGATTGGCCTACGAGAGTAGAACAAGGGCAACAGATGGAAGTTTCAGAGACAAATTGAGGCTTAAAGTAAGGAAACATCTCTTAACAATTAGAGCTCTTCAAGAGAGGGATGAGTTGCCTTAGGAGGGAGCATTTCCCTCTCAATAAAGGTCTTCATTCAGAGACTTTATGAATGTTGACTTCTCAGATGTGTTACAAAGTAGAATTCTTGTTTTAGTACATATTGGGCTAGACAACCTTTAAGCTCCTGTGAACTTTTGAGATCCTGCAATCTAATGGTTCTGTAATCAAAATAATTACCAGGTGTTTTATGGGGGAGTGTGTATTTATGTTTTGTTTTGAATGGTCTTATTACCTTTTTTTTTTGGACTAAGTTTGAACTACAAAAGTAGTTCAGCACTTTTAGTACAATTTATATATAGTCTTAGAGCCAGTATATGTCCAGAGTCTTTTAGTCACACAACCAATGTGCAAATCAGAGGCAGGGCTTGAACCTAAGTCTTCCTTGGTGACTTCTTTATCTACCATTCCATACTGCCTCATTTTTGTGAGCACTAACTCTTTTATATTCCATCTTTCAGTTGTTTTTCTAACTCATGCTCTTTTTTATTTTTACAAATATTTTTTCCCCCAAAATGAACAAATTAGAGGCACCACATGTATTAGTGACCAATATTTAGGAATAAATGTTTTTCTTGTCCCTTCCTTTTTGGTACATGACTATGACAGTCAAATTCAGATTATTTCCATAGATGTGTGTCTAATTATACTTTTTTTATTTCAAATAAACAATATTACAAAAGCTGAAATACTATTAGCAAATAATGATTTTATAATAATAAACCCATTAGTTTAGGGGGGCAAAGTGAGCATCTAGGGAAGTAAAGGGTAAAGAAGAGTTCTGTAGCAAGGAAGTTTTTTAATATAACTTTAAAAATAAAGCTATTTATTTTAATGACAAAAAATCCATTTGCAATGGCATATAGTTATTGAATTTATCATATCTTTTCTGGGGTAGTAAAGGCTAGAAGCCTGCAGAAGATAGAGGACACAGTTTTCAGATGCATGGATTTTTACAATTTTCAAATCATGCCTAAGACAAAAAAGCATTTTTCCCAGTTCTGTACTTCCTGTAGTATTATATAAAGGCTGTTTTCATTGGGATTATTACTTTCCTATTTTCTAATGATTTAATTCCATACTTATTTCAATACTTTGAAGAATTTCATCTGTGTGAGGATTTCTTAGATTACTAAAACTGTATACTTCAACAGGTTCAGTCCTCTGTGGCTGTTGGAACCCCAGACTATATCTCTCCAGAAATCCTTCAAGCCATGGAAGATGGGAAAGGAAAGTATGGACCAGAGTGCGACTGGTGGTCTTTGGGTGTCTGCATGTATGAAATGCTCTATGGAGAAACACCATTTTATGCAGAATCTCTGGTGGAAACATATGGGAAAATCATGAACCACAAAGTTAGTGCTTTAAAATATTTTTTTAAAACTTCCTTGGTGAATGAAATAACATAATGTTATCTAAAAATGCAAATATCTTCTAGGAAAATAACCAACTTTAAATTTTCAGCTGGAAGTGATTTTAGAGATAAGATGGTTGTTGCCCAAGGCTTTATCTTTGAACCTCTTTACTCTGTTCCTTGGTAATCTAATTAACATTTATCACTTCATCTATTACTTCTCAGCAGGTGCTTGTGAGCCCTATATTTCTAGCTCTGTCCTATCTCCTGAGCTTTCTATCTTTACATATACTTTTTGGCATAATATTTCTACCAGAATGTCACATTAGCAGTGCAAATTCAATATGTCTAAAACCAAGCTTAATATATATCTCTAAAAGTTTGCAATCCTTTATTGACAAATCATTGTCACTTCTATCCCATGTTAAAATATTAGTGTGTACAGTTAGTATTTTCACTACAACCCCTGAGGGTGCCCTTCTCTCTTTACCTGCCCCCATTTCCTTAGCTCCATGATATCCCCAAACCCACCTAACACATTCAAACAGTGGCAGCAGGAAAAGATTCTCTAGCCTTTCCCACTTTTATTCCTTCTTTATCCCTTCGCCCCCAGCTTATGTCACTCAGAACTCAGTAGGCTGCTTGACTGCTCACATGGCTTAGTTGATATGGGAGTCATCAAATCTCTTCCTTCTGGTGAGATGTGAAGGACCACCAGGCCTTACCATCTTTCCTGTCCCTATGCCCTGCAGACCTCATCACTATCACTTGACTTATTGATGTAATCTAAGGACCTTTTGCCTTGCTTTCTGCCCCTTTGCTGAATCCTTAAGGACTTCTGTTTTTTTTTCTGTCTACCCTGCAACTGAAGGTTTTTTTTTTTTGAATGTGTTTCTTCAGGATGTCTGAGTGTGAACTCCTTATGAGCAGAGACTACTAACTTCTTTTTGTATTTCTAGCACTTAGCACAATGCTTGGTACCTAATAAGTGTTTAATATATGCTTTTTTAATCATTATCTCTTTTCCAATCACTATCAAACTAATTTTGCCTATTTGGTCATTACTGTGCTCAAAAACTCTTCAATATCTGCTCACCAAATAAAGTCCAAACTCCTTAGCTTGCTTTACAAGGCGCTCCACAAGCTACATATTCTCTATGTTGTAGTCAAACTGAATTGCAAATTAATCTTAGTCTAAGTACAGCTGTAGAGGTGGGAGGGTCCTTTGAAGTCATCTGGTCCACTGTCTTCCAGGAATTTACATTCTACCAATGGAATACAACACATATTCAGGTCAGTAAATACATGATCATTTGAGAAGGGAGACTCCTAACCATTGAGAGGATCCAGGAAAGTATCTAGATGGCACCTGAATGCAATCTTGTAGCAAGTGAAGGATTTATAGAAGTGAGAAAGCCCTGAGTTGCAGGCATGAAAACAGAAGATAAGAATGTCAGATTCGTCAAGTTTAGCTAGAACATAGTCTGTTTGAAGAGGAATAATGAAATTAGCCTGAAAAGATGGGTGAGGGCCATAGTATGAAGAGTTTTAAATACCAGAGTATTTTGTATTTTGTCCTAGAGACATATAAGAACCATCAAAGATTTATAGGGTGACATGGCTTGACCTGTTCCTTAATATTAGTTTGATAATAACTCAAAAGAGTCTGACCTATCCATCCCCACTGGAAAAACCCGTTGGAATAAAGAATTCCTGTTGTCTAGGCCAGTAGTGTCAAATTCAAATAGAAATCGATCCCTATTAGCCTGCAGGCCCCACATTGGCTATGAAAACCACAAATGAACATTGTGTTGTATTGTGTATTTATTTTCTTAAAACATTTCCCAATTACATTTCAGTCTGTTTCACTCAGAAGTTCTGCAGGCAGTTTAGGCTTTAACATGAGTTTAGATGTACAATCTAAAATACTTTGTTTGCCTATATATAAATACATGTATGCACATGCATCTGTGTTACACATGTGTATACAACACACTAAATATGCAGTCCTATGTATACATATATGTATGTGATACACATGGTACCTGTTTATTACATGCATGCATACATATATATGACTGACTGCAAATTGGAGAGTCGGGTCAGCCCATGATTAACACGAGACAGAAGAAGGCTGAGTGAATATCTGTTTGTAAATTGCAAAGCATCTATAAGGAAATTCAAATTTTTCCTCAGAACAAAAGTTCATCTTAGTAATACCAATATTATACCTGAGATTGGTGTTACAATAAAAATAAAAATAATGAAACCTAAACAACAGCATCCTTATTGTTAATAGTAATAGTTTGGCAGATATATAGAAGCTAGATTGGAGAAAGGGAGACTAGAAACAAGGAAGCCAGTTAGGAAGCAAGTACAGTCATACAAGTATAAGAGAAGATGAGTGCCTAAATTGGGGTAAAAGCCCTGTGCCTGGGGAAATAGGGGGACATTGAAATAAATGCTACTGAAGTAAAATCTGCCAATTGCTTAGTTATGGCACGATGAGTAAGAGAGAAGAATCAGTGTTGTCTTCAAGGTTACAAACCTGGATAATTAGAAGCATGGTCAAGAAGAAGGGAAGTTTGGAGGAAAGGTGGGCTTAGAATAGAAGATAATGAGTCAACTTCCAAGGCAATAAAAACATACTACTTCATTTGCATGTCTTTTATATATTCATCTTCAGTTATTTTGTCTTATAGATATCCTCCTTTAAGTCTTCTCTCAACTTTGTATTGTCCCAAGTATCTTGCATGGTGTTCTATATATGCTAGATATATAATAACAATAATAGTAACTAACCTGTAGTACTTTAAAGTTTGCATCATGCTTTCATAAATTATCTATGAGGAAAGGACTACTTGAGTAAAACTAAGGCTCAGAGAAGTTACTCACTTGACATGGTCATGGAGCTAGTTAAAAATAGGAAGTAAGATTTGAATCCATGTTTTCCTTACTGCAAGTTCAGCACTGTTGATTTATTGTAGATACAAATATTTTCAGCTCCCTCGTTGACATAACTATCATTATTGATTATGGTGATTTAATATCTGTTGTATTCTTAATCTAATGTTCATTTTTGGTTTTCTTATGGTTGTTCAATCTATAGGAGAGGTTTCAGTTTCCAGTTCAAGTGACAGATGTGTCTGAAAGTGCTAAAGACCTTATTCGAAGGCTCATTTGTAGCAGAGAACATCGACTTGGACAAAATGGCATAGAAGACTTTAAAAACCACCCTTTTTTTTCTGGCATTGACTGGGATAATATTCGTAACTGTGAAGCACCTTATATCCCAGAAGTTAGTAGTCCTACAGATACTTCAAACTTTGATGTTGATGATGATTGTTTAAAGAATTCTGTAAGTATTACATTAAGAAAACTTCTTACCTTTATGATTAAAACCTATGCTTTTGAATAGTTGAATATTTTAAAGACTTTAATAGTTTATAGGAATTTCACTTGTACTGACTTTTTGCTTTTTATCAAAAGGCATTTATTCTATTCATTTTTACATATACATGTGGTATCATTGGGGAAAATGATTCGCTTAAATGTTCACAATTGTAAAAATTAGTTATATTCTCATTTCCCCTAATTTACACTTCTCTTGTCACCACCATTCTCCATGTCACCCAGGCTCATAACTTTAGTGTTATCTTTGACTCTTCCTCCTTTACATCCAAACAGTGGACAAGTCCTGTCAGTTCTACAATCATTTATTTAAATACTCACACTGTAGTTATTTACCCTTGTATTAGGTATTCATGATACAGAGACAAAAATGAAACAGATGCTAATTTTAAGGAGCTTAAATTCTGATAAATGTATATAGCATGTATACATGTAACTAAATAAAAAATGTATACGAAGTAATTTCAGGTGAGTGGAGTATCACTGAGAGATAAGTGGGAGGATCATGAATGGCCTCATATAGGAGATGGCACTTGAGTCTTACAAGGAATTAGGGATTCCAAGATGGGAGGATGAACAGAGAGAATATTTCAGTCATGGCACATGAAAGGTAGAGTACCTAGTTCAGGTAAGAACTTTCTCATCATTAGGGCAGTTAGAAGGAATATATATATACAGAGGGCACAGGTGTTAGTTGAATATGAAGGGATGAAATCTAAACAAATAAAGTTAAGGGGTGAGAGAGGAATGTATTGGGAGAAAGGGAAAAGGAGAGGTAGAATGGGTTAAATTATCTCACATAAAAGAGACAAGAAAAAGCTTTTACAGTGGAGGTTAATGGGGGGGGTTGAGAGGGAGTGAGTAAACCGCACTCTTATCAGAATTGGCTCGAAGAGGGAATGACATACACACTCAATAATTGAATACAGAAATCTATCTTACCTTACAGTAAAGTAAAAGGGGAAGGGGATCAGAGCAGGGGCGTGGAGTGAGGGGGGAGAGGTGTAATAGAGGGGAGGGCAGATTCGGGGAGGGGTAGTCAGAAGCAAAAGGCTTTTGAGAAGGGACAGGGTGAAAGGAGAGAGAGAATAGAACAAATGAGGGGGGAAATAGGATGGAGGGGGATACAGTTAGCAGTAATAACTCTGAAAAAAATTTTGAATCAAGTTTCTCAGTTAAAGGCCTCAGTTCTCAAACAGAGAACTGAGTCAGATTTATAAAAATAAGAGCCATTCCCCACTTGAAAAATGATCAAAAAATCTGAACAGTTTTTGGATGAAGTAATCAAAGCTACCTATACCATATGAAGAAATACTCCGAATCACTATTGATTGGAGAAACGCAAATTAAAACGATTCTGAGGTACTGCGTCATGTCTATTAGATTGGCTAATAGGACAGAAAAGGAAAATGACAAATATTGGAGATGTGTGAAAAATGAGACATTAATTTATTGTTGGTGGAGTTGTGAACTGATCCAACCATTCTGAGAACAATTTGAAACTATGTCCAAAGGGCTATAAAACCATGCATACCTTTTGGCCTAGTAATACCACTCCTAGGTTTGTATCCCAAAAGAGATTAAAAAAAAAAAAAACCAAAAAGGAAAAGGACCTATATGTACAAAAATATTTATAGCAGCTCTTTTCTGGTGGAAAACATTTGAAATTGAGAGGATGCCCATCAATTGGGGAATGGTTGAACAATTGGTGGTATGTGATTACAATGGAATACTATTGTGCTATAAGAAATGATGAGCAGGATGCTCTTAGAAAAACCTGGAAAGACTTGCAGGAACTGATGCAAAGTGAAATATACTGTGGACAAAGTAACAGCGATATTGTGAGATGATCTGCTGTAAATGACTTAGCTCTTCTCAGCAATACAATGATCCAAGACAACTCAGAAGGACTTCTGATGAAAAATGCTATCCTTCCCCAGAGAAAGAACTGCTGGTATCTGAATATAGATTGAAGCATACTCTTTTTTACTTTCTGTATTTCTCTTGAGGGGTGGATTTTTTTTTGGTCTATGTTTTCTTTCACAAAATGACTAATATGGAAATCTTTTGCATGACTTCACATGTATAACCTATGTCAAATTGCTTGCCTTCTCAGTGAAGGAGAATGGGGAGGGAAGGGAGAGAATTGAGAACTCAAAGGTTTTAAAAATGAATGCAAGAAATAATTTTTACATGTAACTTGGGAAAAATAAACTACTAAATAAAATGTTTTTAAAATGACCATTTTTAGTGAACAGCATTGTGGTTAAAAGTATTTAATTTAAAAATATACTTTACTATCATGTTTAATTTAATTACTTCAGTTTAAATTATTGTGACACTTCAGCTGTTTTTGCAGTATAGAGAATGTCAAATTAGAAAGAGAATTGAGTCTGTTAGCCAACATTTATTTTCTATTTTTTTTTTTTTTTTTTAGGCAGTTGGGGTTAACTGACTTGCCCAGGGTCACACAGCTAGTAAGTGCGAAGTGTTTGGTCTGAGGCCAGATTTGAACTCAGGTCTTCCTGACTCCGGGGCTGGTGCTCTGTCTACTGCGCCACCTAGCTGCCCCATAGACAACATTTATTAAACCACTTCTATGTGACTATCACTGTGCTAAATGCTAGGAATACAAAGAAAGAAAAAAAAAACATTTCTGCTCTCAAGAAGTCCAATGGGGGAAACAACATGTAAACAACCATGTACAGACAAGCTTTATACAAGATAAGTTGGAAATTATCAATAGAAGGAAGGTGCTAGAGTTCAGGGGCATCTAGTGCAACACATAAGTAAAAGAGAAAAATGTCTATCTTCTAAAACTTGCCCATCAAACAATTCTTTGCTTGCAGACCTCTAAAGAAAGGAACTCACTATTTCTGATCTAGCCCATTCCACTTTTGGATTGCTGTAATTATTTGGGACATTCTCTTTACATCAGCACTAAATTGCCTTTGCAACTTCCATCCATCCATTCATCTTATTAACTTCTGTCTTCTGGAGCCAAGAATAAAAAGTATAATTCCTCTTCAATCTGACCATTTCCTTAAATTTTTTTTGTGTATCTTTCCTCTCTATTCCCCTCCTGCTAAGTCTCATATTTAGGCAGTAAACATTGTGTATTATGTACCAATTACTGTGCTAAACACTGAGGCTACACAGAAAGGTAAAAGACACTCCTTGATCTCAAGGAGCTCACAGTCTAATGGAGGAGACAATATGCAAACTACATACAAACAAGTTATATACACAGTGGTGTCAACTCAGTGAGAGCCACTAATCTGTACATAAGGGTCCCTGTGACTGCATGTTGACTTAGTTTTAAAATGTAATATTTTCTGTTTTATTTTTAAATTTCCCAATTAAGAAATTTTAAATAATTTTTGATGGATGTTTTCTATTTCTTATATCACCGTTGTATCCCTACATATCTTTCACCTTCAACCTTTCTCTAAGAAGCATCCCATATAACAAATAGTAGGGGTTTTTTAGAGGGGGGAAATTAGCGTAAGTGGTTAATACATTGAGAAAGTCAGAAAACATTTGCAGTGTGTAACACATTGGTGTTATTGCACAGGTGGATCTGCCACCTCTACCCTAGTGTAGTTTGGGAATATCTTCTGATATCTCTTCATTCAAGTCTCACCTGATCCTTATAATTTTGTTACATTTACTTTTGATTTATTGGTATGTCATTGTTATTTCTATTTACATTGCTATAGTTACTGTGTATATTGTTTTTTTGGCTCTGCTCACTTCACTCCACATCATTTCATGTAGCTCTTTCCATGCTAAGCTGTATTCATCACATAAATAATTTCTTATAGTACAATAATATTCCATTACATTCACCTACCACAATTTGTTTAGCCAGTTCTCAATTGATGGGCATCTGTTTTATTTCCAATTCTTAGCTATCTCCAAAAGTGCTATTATAAATATTTTGTTTAAATATATGGGGACTTTTTTCTTATTGATAGCATCCTTGGAGTATAAACCCAGTAATGGAGATTCAAAGTATATGTATATTTCAGTCACTTTATTTGCATAATTCCTAATTGTTTTCCAAAATGGATGTACTATTTCATAGATCCACCAACATTGTATCAGTGTACCCATCTTCCCACAATGACTTTTTTGTCATTTGTGCAAATTTGCAGGGTGTGAGGTGAAACCTCAAAATTGTTTTGATTTTAATTTCTCTATTATTATCGTGATTTGGAGCATTTTTTTTCATGTGATGAATAGTTTACAATTCCTCTTTTAAGAACTGTTTTCATATTTCTTGGGGAATGGCCATTAATCTAATTCATATTTATTAACTACGTATCTGGGACACCAAACCTTTATAAGAGAAATTTGACATAAAGTTTTTGTTTTGCTTCCTCCACCTCTTTGACCACTTCCCATATGCTAGACACATCAATATTGTCTCTGCAGGAAGCTTCAAGTAGTCAATTATTCTATCTTTTGTAATTGCTTCTATCTCGTTTGGTTTAGATTACATCTCCTACCCATGGCAGTGAGAGGCACATGATCTGTTTTTCTTCTAATTTTTTTTTAATAGTATGAGCTTTAATTTTAAGGTTGCATCCATTTAGAATGTATTGTGGAGTGTGTGGTTGGTCTAAGCCCATTTTCTGCTGGATTGCTTTCCAGTTTTCCCAGCAGTTTTTATCAAATGATGAGTTTTCCCCTAGGTAATATGTTTCCTCTTTATCAAACATTGTGTTATTGAGTTCTGTTGTTTCTCAGTCTCCCTTGTCTAGTCTGTTCCATTGATCTATCTCTCTAGTTTTTTTTTTTAAACACATACCAGATGGTTTTGATGACTGACTGCTGCTTTATAATGTAGCTTAAAGTCTGGAAGTGCTATTCTTTGTCCTTACTTCTTTTCATCATTTCTCTTGATATTCTAGATCTTTTGTTTTTCCAAATGAATTTTATTACTTTATCAGGCTCTATAAAGTATTCTTTTGGCAATTTGATTAGTGTAGCATTAAAAGTGTAAATTAATTTTGCTAGTGTTGTCATTTTTATTTTATTAGCATGACCTGCCTACCTATGAGTACTGAATTTTCCTCCAGCCATTTAGGTTGTTCTTTGATTCTTTAAGGAATATATTGTAATTGAATCTATACAAATCTTTTGGTTGCTTTTGGAGGTTGACCTTTAGATATTTAATGTATTTTGTTGTTATTTGGAATGGAATTTCCTTTGCTATTATTGCTTTCTCTTTTTTATTATTATTATATAGAAATGCAGTTGATTTTTGTGGATTTACTTTGTAGCCTGCAAATTTGCTGAAGCTATCCATTGTCTCAGTATCTTTGTTGATTCCGTGGGGTTTTCCGAGTAAACTATCATGTCATTTGAAAATGGAGGTAGTTGTATCTTTGCTTTACCCATCTTTATTTGTTTAATTCCTTTCTCTTATCTTATTGCTATTGCTAACATTTCCAGTGCTATATCAAATAATAGAGAGAGTGGGCATCTTTGCTTCCCTTTTGTATTTATTGGGAAAAGCTCTATATATTATTATATTATCATATATTATGTATTATGCGTATAATGTTTGCTTTTGGTCCCTCTAGGCCAGGGGTGGGGAACCTGGAGCCTCAAGGTCCTCAAATGTGACTCTGTGATTGAATCCAGACTTCACAGAACAGATCCCCTTTATAAGAGGATTTGTTCTGTAAAACTTGTATTCAGTCAAAAGGCTGCACCCAAGGACCTAGAAGGCCACATGTGGCCTTGAGGCCACAGATTCCTCACCCATGCTCTAGGCTTATACTTTGTAAGGTTTTTAGCACAGAATGGAATGTCCAGGAGACATCTTAAACTCATAGTGTCTAAAAAAGAACTCATTATCTTTCCCCCTAAGCCTTTCTTGCTTCCTACCTTCCCTTTTATTATAGAGGTCAGCAGCATCTTCCTAGCCCCTCAGGCTCACAACTTAAGTATCATACTTGACTCCTCATTTTCTCAAAGCCTTTCCTCCTTACCATATTCAGTCTTTTGCCAAGACTTATTGATTTCTCTCCTATCATATTGACACCACTCTATACAGGCCTTCATCACCTCATCCCTAGAGTATTGCAATTATCCTGCAGGTAGATCTGCCTACCTCTGCCCATTCCAGTCTGTCCTCCATGTAGCTACCAAAGGAATTTCCTAAAGTATAGTATATAGTATATACTATCAATGTACAGGTCTGTCTTTGTCACCACTCTACTCAGTAAATTCCAGATGACTCCCAGTCACTTCCAGAATCAAACAGAAAATCATCTGTTTGGTGTTCAAAGCCTTTCTTAATCTAGCCCTCATTCTTCCTCCTACCTTTCCAGTTTTCTTATACTTTATTCCCTGCCACATACTTTTCAGTTCAATGACACTAGCCTCCTTGCTGTTGCACAAACAAGACATTCCATCTCTCACTACCAGGCATTTCTCTGGCTGTTCCTCATGCCTGGAATGGTTTCCTTCCTCACGTCTGCCTGTTTTCCCTGGCTTCCTTCAAGTCCCAACTAAAAACTCATCATCTTTTCACAATTTCTCTTAATTCTAGTGCCTTTCCTCTTTTAATCATTTCCTGTTTATTCGTACATATTTGTTTGCTTGTTTCCCCCATTAAATTGTGAGCTCATTGAGGGCAGGGACTGTGTTTTGCCTCTTTTTGTATCCCTAGTGCTTAACACAGTACTTGGCACACATAGTAGGTGCTTAATAAATGTTTGACTCTCATTCCCACCCCCCATTGTCTTTCTTTTTCTTGATATTTTATTTTGTCCCTTTACATGTCAAAATGATTTTTACATGTTTTTTAAAATTTTGAGTTCCCTTGAAAAAAAAAAAAGGGGCAGCTAGGTGGCACAGTGGATAGAGCACCGGCCCTGACGTCAGGAGGACCTGAGTTCAAAGGCAGCCTCAGACCAAACACTTGACACTTACTAACTGTGTAACCCTGGGCAAGTCACTTAACCCCAATTGCCTAAAAAAAAAAAATTGAGTTCCACATTTTCTCTCCCTTTCCTCCTCCCTTCTTGAAAAGACAAGCAATTTTATATAGATTATACATGTGCAGTCATGTAAAACGTATTTCCATATTAGTCATATTATGAAACAAAACATGAAAAAAAATAAGGATAGTAAAAAAGTATGCTTTGATCTACATTCAGACTCCATCATTCTTTCTCTGGAGGTGGATAGCATTTTTCATTTTAAGTCTTTTGGGAATTATCGTAGATCTTTGTATTGCTTGAGAATAGCTGATTCATTTGGTCTGTCATTCTACAGTATCTGCTGTTACTATAACAATGTTTTCCTGGTTCTACTCATTTTACTTTGCATTAGTTCATGTAAGTCAGGTTTTTCTGAAAGCGTCTTGCTTATCGTTTCTTATAGCACAGTACTATTTCATCACAGTCAAATGCCACAACTTGTTCAGCCATTCCTCAGTTGATGGACATCCCCTCAATTTCCAATTCTTTGCCACTACAAAAAGAGCTACTATAAATATTTTTGTATATATATAGGTCCTTTTCCTTTTTTTTTTTTTTCTCTTTGAGATACAAACATAATAGTGGTATTGCTAGGTCAGAGAGTATGCAGTTTATTAGCCAGTTGGGCATAGTTCCAAATTGCTCTCCAGAATGGTTGGATCAGTTCACAACTCTACCAACAGTGCACTGTTATCTCTATTTTCCCACATTTCCTCCAGCATTTATCATTTTCCCATTCTGTCATGTTAGCTGATCTGAAAAGTGTGAAGTGGCAACTAAGAATTGTTTTAATTTGCATTTCTCTAATCAGTAGTGATTTAGAGCTTATATTTTCTTGTGACTATAGATAGCTTTGATGTCTTCATCTGAAAACTGCCTGAAATATCATTTGACCATTTATCAGTGGGGAAATGACTCACATTTTTATAATTTTGACTCAATTCTCTATAATATTTGAGAAATGAGGCTGTTGTCAGATAAACTTGCTGTAAAATAATGTTTTCCAGATTTTCTGCTTTCCTTCCAATGTTGGCTACATTGTTTTTGTTTTGTGAACAGCCTTTTTAATTTAGCATAATCAAAAGTACCTATTTTATATCTTGTTTGGTCATAAATTCTTTCCTCATCCATAGATCTGACAGGTAAACTATTCCACGCTTCCCAAATTTCCTTATGGTATTGCCCTTTAGGTCTAAATCATGTACCTGTTTTGACCTTATCTTGGTAGATGGTGTGAAATGTTGATCTATACCTAGTTTCTGCCAAACTATTTTCCAGTTTTACCAGTGGTTTTGTCCATGAATTTTTAAAAAGCTTGGATCTTTTCTTTATCAAACACTAGATTACTGTGGTCAATTACTACTGTATATTGTGTACCTAATCTGTTTCCCTGATCCACTTATCCATATATTTTGTAGCTAGTACCAGATTGTTTCGTTTTGATGATTATTGTTTTGTAATACAGTTTGAGATCTGGTACAGCTATGCTACCTTCCTTCACTTTTTTTTTTTTCATTAATTACCATGATCTTCTTGATCTTTTGTTCTTCCAGATGAGTTTTTGTTATTATTTTTCTAGCTGCATAAAATAATTTTTGGTAGTTTGATTGGTATGTCACTGAATAAATTAACTTAGGTAGAATTGTCATTTTTTATTATATTAGCTCACTCTACCCATGATGAGCAATTAATATTTTTCCAGTTCAAATCTAATTTTATTTGTGTGAAAAGTGTTTTTTAATTATATTTATAAATATGTCCATATGGTTCTTGGGTTTGTCTTGGCAGGTAGACTCCCCAACTGTATTGTCTACAGTTACTTTAAATGAAATTTCTCTTTCTATCTCTTGTTATTGGATTTTGTTGGTAATATAAAGATATGTTGATGATTTATGCAGGTTTATTTTATATCCTGCCACTTTGCTAAAGTTGTTAATTATTTCAATTAGGTTTTTAGTTTATTCTCTAGGACTCTTTAAGTATGCCATCATATTATCTCTCACCTACACATAGATATGTCTCAAATCTATATGTTCAGCTCTTCTCCCTTTTGTGAACTTTATTACCTAACAGGACTATTCCCTGATCAATTTCACCAGCTTGATGTGCCATGAGTATCACATATTCTCTATGTTCAGAAAAGAATTCATGATCTCTATTCCTTCTTCTATTTTTCAATTCACTTTATGATAACATTACCCTTTCAGCTACTTAGGTTTGCACCATTAAAGCCATCCTTCACCCTTTGTCTTCCTTATCCTTCACCATATCCAGTTAGTTGTCTAATCTTTTTAATTCTTCCTTTAAAATATTTCTCATATCTGTCTTTTACACTTAAATCACTCTACAGTGCTTTGATCACAGTTCTTAAATCTTTCAGAGTTGTTTATCTTTACAATTCTATTGCCTGGTTCTGCTCACTTCACTCTTCATCCAATTCATATTTTCCAAGATTTTCTGAAATAATCTCATAATTTCTTATAGGACATTAATTTGCCATTACCTTCATATATTGCTATTTTTTCACATCTCCAATTAATGGACACATATAAAGTCATTATAATAGTCCATGAGAAATATGATTAATATAGAGTGTCATTTGGAAACAGAAGCATATTGAGGTACTCATTAATTCCAGGGAGTCCATCTTCTACTTATAGTTAATTTCTGAACTTCCTCCATAAAAATAATGAACATTTTTTGCCAGTATAAATCTCTATTTTATGCCTTACTGGATATTGATTATTGGTAGCTTATCAAATTTATCTATTTTGTTGCTTCTGCCAAAGAGTTTTGTACTATCTTACCATATATATAGGAGATAATCTTGTTACAGAAGCACTTTTAAGGCTACAATTTGCTCTGCCAAATTAAATACCTTCTTATAGGTCAACAATACACAGGATATTCTAAAAATCTTAGTTCAGTTTTAAGCTCTTGAAGCAGCTTGAATAGCTTAAAACTATACTACCTTTAACAATTCACATGTTGGTAAATAGATTTTGTTTTTGGTTTTTTGGGGGGGGTATATCTATTAAGATATAGTTAATTTCACTTTTATACCCTATGTTTACCATATCTAACACTTTCAGTTTTTTCAAGAAAATGTTCATGATAAGGAGCCCTAAGGCCTATATGTGGTTCATGACATTTTGATCTCTTTTGTTTCTTAATCCTAAACCATATTTTCCAACCTTTTTCTTTGTCCTGTCCAGTTCCCATCTGTGTCTGGAAGATTCAAGTTATATGTTGATTCAATTAGTGAATCATCTTGAGTTCTTATGGAATTTATCTGTCTCCTCATCCTCTGTTATCAGATTTTGGTTGCCTAAACTGCAGTCATTTTCAGCGTGCAAGGTCAGATGACCGAGTTTCCCATGATGTTTTTTACTGTCTCTGTTACAGGATGAAGTTAACTAATTTGATTCTTTTATTTTGTTGCCTATGGAGTACCTATGAGCCTCTTTTCTTCTCAGCTGCAATTTCTTTTATCTCCTTGCTTCATTTAAAGCAAAAATAAATAAAGTTTTGTATAACTTCCTTTTTCAGAAGTTTCTCAGCTTATCATTGAACAAGGATTTCATATTTGAAGTACTCTCATGCTTCTGGACAGAGTAAAAGACTGTTATTAATAACATCCTCTGCTTCCTTTGCTTTTCCTTCCGAAAGCTTTATTACTGCTTTATTTTTTATATAACAGTCATTTCCATATATTAACCCCTTCTCCTATTGAATGCCCTCTTGTAACAAAAAAATGTTAGTAAGACCAACCAGTAAACAGCCGTGTCTATCATCTTATACAAGAGTGAGGAAAACATTAAAACTTCTTAAGTGTCATATTTTCTCAATCCATTTTCTGTCACAGAATTTCCCTTTCTGTTTCATTCTGTTCTTTGGGTTATTTTTTTTTTTTAATTATGTGTTAAGCTAGTATTTCACTCAATCAGGGGAAGCAATAGAATGTCACAAAAAAATATGTCTGAATCAGAGGAATGACACTGATTTTTATTTATGGTATAAACCATTGCATAGTAGAGAGAGAAATAGAGAAAATCTGCAATGGATATATGCAGTCATTAGGAATGTGTCATTTGTTTTTAGTACTTTACATAAGATTTTGAAATCATTTTATAATACTAAGTACTAAAATTTTTTTCATTTTTTTCCAGGGGAGGAAGAAGATATATTAATTGAAAGAGTCATAGAATTATTTGCTGTTGTTGTTTGTTCTTTCTTTTCAAAGAGGACTAGGGATATCACAGGTAGATGTCTTGACTTGCTTATGAATTGGATATAAGTGAGGCAAAGTTGTACAAAGTCTTTAGCCTCTCTCTTCCAGAGTCATAGAAGTCAAGTGGCAAGACAGAAATCAAGATGACTGTTGATGATCTGGCTGACTTTGGCATCTTCAGTGTCTGACCAGGCTTTAAGTGCTCCACAGAGCCTGCTTCAGCTGTCTTCATGGCCATTGGAACAAATTGTTCTTGTCTGTCCATTCTGCCTGCGGGAGTCTTCACGTGGGTGGGGTAGTCATCCTCCTAACTCCTAACTGTCTGACAGGTTTGAAGCCTGTTGGTTACCCTCAACCTGGTTTAGCTCAGTTTTGGCCCATCTATTAAGATGGTTTTACTGGGGTGTGGCCGCTGCACATGCTACAGCTTCTTGGAGCCACAGTACGGTAGGATCAGACAGTCAGACTCTTTAGTATGCTATTGAAATATGTTGTATTTTTTTGGATGAGTCTCTGACTGGTTTGTGGTACTTGGGACCCTTGAAAGAATGTGTGCTATAGTAAAAGCAAAGAACTTTTAAAAAATGTATCCCCTGGGCCTAAGATTGTTTATTGTAGTTAATCTGAATTTGCTACCTTTGTGTTGTTTTTGTTTACATTATGGTAGGCATTGCTTATATGTTATTTACTTTTATTTACTTTGCTGGCATAAATTTGTAAATGTCTTCTGGTGTATAAATTACTCATATTTGTAATTACATACATGTATTCCATGACATTGATACACCACAATTTATTCGACCACTCACTGGTCAATGGATACTCATTTTGCTTCCTCTTCCCCCCTCTACCCCAAAATCTGACCATAAGTATTTTTATATCCATGGGATCTTTCCCACATTTTTTTCTTCTTTTTGTCCTCAACCTTAGTATATATGCCTAGCAATAGAATGTCTGGGTCAAAAGATATGGATATTTCAGTTACTTTCTTTACCTAATTCTTAATTACTTTCCAGAATGGTTAGACCAATTTCCAGCTACATCAGCAACCCATTAGTTTGCCTATCTTTCCACAACACCTCCAAACATTTACTATTCCCATCTTTTGTCATCTTTGCTACTTATTTTTTGTATGAGATAAAACCTCATGCTTGGTTGTTTTGATTTTCATTCTTTTATAATTGGTGATTTAGATCATTCTTTCAAATAGTTGTCAGCAGATTGCAGTTTTTTTGAGAACTAGTTGTTCATATCCTTTGACCATATCCTTTGACCATCATCCGTTAATTTAATGACTCGATCTTATATAGTTGTTAATTTTCTATAAATCTTGAGTAGTAGTCTCTTATTAAAGATATTTATACAGAGATTTTTTTTCACAATTGACTTCATTCTTTTGCAAGTTGTTTTAATTTTGTTCATTCATTGTCCTCAATTTCATGTAATCTCAATTAAAGAGTTTATATGTTGTAATTGCCTCTCTCTATATATGCATGTCTTATATATTAAAATTTCCCCCTTCTTTCCACAATTACAATATGAGTTCCTTAAGTGTATGGACAATTATTTTTTTTTTTATTTTTTTATTGCTTTTTTTTTCCAGTGGCCAGTGCTTAACACAGTGTCTGGCACATAGTAAGCACTTAATAAATACATATTGACCGTTTTTAAGAATTTACTTTCTAACATAGCTGTGCAATATATCTCTTGTAGTTTTCTTTTTTATAGTATCATGTTTAATATTCAGAATGTATATTCATTTTGAGTTTATTGTGGTGTGTGGTATAAGATGTTCATCTACATCTAATTTCTGCCAGACTGCTTTCTGGTTTTCTCAACAGTTGTTGTCAAATAGAGAGTTCTTCCTCAAGTAATTTATGTTACTGCATTTTATAGATACTGGGTTACTATTGTTTTATTATTTCAGATTGTTTCTAGTCCGATGTGTTCCATTGGACCGCTTTGTTTTTTAACATGTTCCAGGTAGTGTTGTCTTTATAATACAGTTTGAGGTCTGGAAAGTGTTGTTTTTTTTTTCCAATCTTTTGTTTCCTTGTTGCATGTGACCAGTAGTACTATCTCTGGGCCAAAGGGTACTTACATTTTAGTGACTTTTCTAAATTTTTCCTAGGAATAGTTAGATTACATCTCTACTCATCATTTATTAATGTCTTTTCACAACCCTTTGAACCTTGACTATTTTTTTCTTTTATCATCTTTGCCATTGTGAGTTTTTCCCTTTTATTCTTCTGCTACTACTTTAGGAATGAAAGGAGTATACTCATTGAGGACTAAAAGCAATTTTTAAGAAATAATTCCTTCCTATAGCCATAGTATTCATTTCCGACTGGCGATGAGCCTCCCCATGTGTAACTGGACTGAGTGGTCCTCAGAAAGCAGACATAATTTGTTGCTAGGCTTGTCCCTGAAGAGTTTCCGGCATGATCAAACCTTCAAGAGTCTGTACTCTACTGGTCTAGTCCTCAAAAATACAGGGTAGCCTCCATGTCTAGATGAAGCATTGGAGTCAGAATTTTATGGAGGATTAGGAGTAAAAACAATTCTGAATCTTGAAGGTTGTATCTGGCAGAAACTTTGCCCACATCCATAAAACAACCACTTTCATGTCAGTTATTCTTGGAAGTGCATTTCTATCAAGTAATTGTGCATTTTTCCAAATTCATGAATTAAACTAAACTTATGGGTTAAAATCATACTAAAGCATTGAAAAAGTAGAATGTCTAAACGTGGGCACTTTATTAGATCTGTTAATTTGAAAATTGTGTCTTGTTTTCAAAAGTTATATTCTTATTTTAGGATTGTCTATGCCCTGAATTTTAGATTTCCATGCTCTTCATACTTTTAGCCACATTAGGGGTATTTTCAAATATGTAAAATTTATCCAACATTTACCAATCTTTTTCACAGTCTGATGAATATAAGGTGAAGTGTTAGTTGTTTTGATTCTCTTTTAATGATTTGGGACATTTTTATGTGGTTGTTGATACTTATGATTTTCACCTTTGAGAACTGCCCTTCATATCCTTTGGCTTTTTAATCTGTCAGGGAATTGTCCATTTTTCTTATGTATTTGTATAATTCCTGTCTGTAGTTTGAATGAGAGATCTTTTTCAGTGATGTTTGCTATGAAGATTTTTTTTTTCTATTGAACACCTTCTCTTCTACTTGCATTTCATTTTGTTTTTGCAAAAGAGTGGTGCAGTTAGCTTGAAGAGAGATGTGGTTTATTTTTTTTTTAGTTTTTATTTTTTTTAGGCAATTGGGGTTAGGTGACTGCCCAGGGTCACACAGCTAGTAAGTGTCAAGTGTTTGGTCTGAGGCCGGATTTGAACTCACGTCCTCCTGACTTCAGGGCTGGTGCTCTATCCATTGTGCCACCTAGCTGCCCCAAGAGAGATGTCGTTTAGAACAAATACTGAGGCAAGTGCAGTAGATAGGCAACTAGAGAAAAGCAAAAGGATTATAATGCAGCACTAGTGGCTCATTTGAGATTATATAACATAAGTCTGTAGTGGTCTCAGCATAAATGCATAACCTCATTTACAGCATTCAGTAGAAAGAAGTTGAGAAGAGGATGATGGGATATCATGTCACAGGGTTCAGGTTCAATAAGATGGTGGCTGAAGAGGAGTGAAAGTACAATCATGGAAATTGAGGCAGTTGCTGAGTTGGAAAGTCAAACTACTTGACTTTAGTGAAGTACTAAACATAGTACCGAAGCTCTCAAGTAGAAAGAGACAGAGTTTGGGGTGAAGAGTAAGTCTATGTACTAAGTAGTAAAGTCTGAGAAAGAAAAAATAGTTGAGGGAATCATAGATAGCTGTCACAAAAATCTGAATGGAGTGAACCTTAAAGGAGGAAAAGTTGCTGAGTAACGGTTTCAGGAAAAGTGTCTGAATGTGTCACTGAGTAGTAAGGAAATATCTGTTTTTCATCCTGGATCAATGTATTGAAGGTGTTGAAAATTCTATACTATGTGTTTTGAGCATAAGCTTAAATTAATAGAAGCAATTTTTATTAATTTTGATAAACCTAATTCTAAATATTACTGCTTAGAGATGTCCAAAGACCTAACTCAAGCCTCTGAAGATCTCCTCACACAAGCCATTTTAGACTTGCAGTTTATAATTCATTCAAAAAAATAGACATTTAACAGTCGTGATAGAGTGCAGCATCAATTTAGGTAACAGTTCAAGTGAGTTTGCTTCATCAAACACAACAGTAATCACTTGACTTTTGGCACATCCTAGAGCAGATGTCCTTAATTTGGGGTACCTAAAACTTTTTTAAAATTTTTTTATAATTGTGTTGAAAATTCTATACTACGTGTTTTGAGCACAAGCTTGAATTAATAAATTAATAAAACTACTTTGAAAAATCAGCACTATTAATCTAGTGGAAATTTCTTTTAATGAAAACATCAAACTCCTAAATAATCTTAAATTCACTTTTAAAAGGCACCTCTCAGAGGGGTAAAGTTCCCTTGTGTATAGGAAAATGATAGCATATGAGAGGAAAAGGAATTGTTTAACAATATGAAGGGATTCTAGAGAGCACAGTGATAGGGAAGGGCACGTTCAGAAAGGGACTTGGAAGGGGGAGGGCTGAGGTGGTTGCTGATGCTTAACAGGAAAGTAGTAGCCCCAGCAGAAACCTAGTGAGCTTTTACCTATAAATCACTGATACTGAGAAGGGAAGGGGAGGAGTATTTACTAGTTATTGAACTATATAGATGTCTCACTCTTCCCAGTAGCAATGGTGGATGTGCCACTGGACCTAAATGTTATATTAATTTTATTTGGTGAAATGGGGTAGGAACCTCTGGTTCTAGAAAGAACTTAGTTGCCAGGTTGCTTGGGGGTAAATGGAGTCCATGTGGCAATCTGTTACCTTACTGCTCCTACAGCTGAGGCATAGTTGATTTACCTGTCTTCCATAGGTAGAGGTAACTCTGTCCTCGTCCCCTGTTGGGACAGTGATTTGATTATCACATTTGATTTCACACACTGGGAAAGTGTGTGAAACTCTGGTCCTGGACCAGCTACACTGGGCAGATAGGGTCCTGGCGGCCAGATCTCAAGGGGCATAACATTCTCAGTGGCTGTAGAAAGCTAAGGCACAATTGATTTGCTCACAGTCCCATTAGCATCTAGAATAACTTTTCCTCAGGTAACTACTGTCATTTGAGAACCAGCTTAAGTCTGGGTAGGCTTGTCAACAGAAAGCTGAGTATCAAATGATGGAATTTGTTTTGCCTTAGCAAATAATGAAAGATAATTCACTGAGGCATAGAAGGTTACAGTCTACTTTCAACAGGGTGGAGTGCCAGTACTGATGCAATCTTGGATTTGTTAAAGTATATACTAATATAAATGAACTTCTGTGACATACTCTGCAGGTAGTACTTATCATTCATCCTGTGTTCTTTCCTTCTCAGGAAACGATGCCCCCTCCAACCCATACTGCATTCTCTGGTCATCATCTGCCATTTGTTGGTTTTACATATACTAGTAGCTGGTAAGTTTGAAATGTTTAAAAAAAAAGTTTTACTAGGTTAAAAGCAAAGTGATATGAATTTAAGTTTTAAAAATCTAAGATGATCTACTGGAAATCCTTCTAATTTGAAAAATGTTGGTGATATAACAGTATCTTAAAGGTTTTATTGTTTAATGGATTAACTCAGTTTCAGTATTTATCTCAGTCTTCTCACAGAAAAGTTTGGGTAGATATTTTTAAATTTCTTAAAATGTTTGGACGTACTTCTAATTCATTTGTTAATTTATTAAAAATCTATAAGGAAAATTTGCATTGAGGTTAATGAATGTTGAGAGTAGAGGGTTTTAATGAGTTCTTAATAAAATTTCTCCCTCTTCACAACAGATATAGTGCATAACCTACAATTATCTCCACTGTATCTTATCCCATCATATGTTGTTTCCTATTAACTGTAGGTTCATAGTAAAACTGACTCTACCAATTCCTTTCTTTGCCTTTCCAAGGAGAAATTGTGGACTTTCCTTCCATTTTGCTACAGCTTGATTTTTTTTCCCCCTTCATTTTGTTTATTGGGAGAATGTTAAGATTGATATGATTCAGTTCCTCCAGCTCTATGTTTCACTCTTTGGCTGTTGAACAGTGTGATCTCACATTCAGAGAACCAATAGTCGTGTTATATTTTATACTCAATACTCAAATGTATCCCGTAATCTCATTGACTCAATTTTCTTCAACCGTGCAAATCACAGCCCAGCTGTAACCCACCCATCCTATAGTACTCTTGTCCATGTTATTTCAAAAATCCATCCCAGGGTGTCTGCTGAGCATAATGGAGGCCCTCCTTGCTTTACCCTAACGTTACAAGAGTATCAATACCTCAAGTATGACTTTAGATATATACCTGTTATCCCTCATTCTTGCCATCTGACCAGCCAGTCTTACCTTTTTAAGCTTATAGGTGCTCTAAAAACTGTTTCTTGTCATCTTCTTATGCCTTTTCTGCTTCTCTGCCACTGCCTCTGTTGAATCAGAAAGGGCCTGCACAGTATTAGGGACTGTTATGTACTTTATTTTGTTTCATGGATTGTTATGAATAAAAAGTTCATTATCAAGTACTTAGGCAGTACATCAGAAAACAGACTTTGTCTTGTGTTAGGTCCATACTCTAAGCCTTTCCATTGCAAGCATAGTAGAACCCATTGGATCTTGCACTCAGCAGGCAAAGCCTTTGAGAACCCAAAGTTACATCTATGCCACAATGATGCATTTGACTAGGGCTTTTGTAGAAGTGACTATTAAATCAACATTTTTACAGGGTGTCCTAAAAGTCTTAATGCAGTTTTAGGTTTTTAAAGCTTTGTACGTTCTGTCCTTGATGACTTATGAGTGTAGAAATATATTTCATCCAACAGGAATTAAGGGAGAGATTAGTCAGAAGCAAAGCAAACTCTTAAAGATGGGACAAGAAACAAAGAGAAGGAAAAGCATAAGAGAAGAGGATGGAAGAAAATACGTAATTAACAATCATAACTATGACAATTAAATAACTAATAAAATGGAAAAGGATAGTAGAATGGATTCAAAACAAAATCTAACAAAATGTTGATTATAAGAAACCCATTTGAAGTAGAAAATAAACACAGGGTTTAAATAAGGTACTCGAGCAGAATCTATTACGCTTCAGCTGAAATGAAAAAGGAAGGGGTAGCAATTATGATTTCAGATAATACAATAGCAAAAAATAAAAAAGACCCAATTAAAAGAGATAAATAGGGAAACTACATTTTGCTAAAATGTACCGTACCAATGCTTCTTAAACTGTGGGTATTGATAATGAAAATAAATACTGTGCAGAGAAAAATAATTTCATACAGAAGTTTACTCGTCCCCATATGGATATAGGATCTTATCGATTTGAATATTCTCTTTAGTAACAAAGATAGCAACCTAATCATGCTGGTCCTTCTGTGGAACTCTTTTCCATGTCCTTCCATAAGTTTGCCAAGAGAGTCTCTAGACATTGGGAGACCATCTTTATTTTTTCCTGACAACACAAAATATCAGTGAAGTGCCACTTGTCACTGTAAAAGAAGTGTGATATATATTGGAAAGAACATTGGCTTTGGAAACAGAAAACTGCCTTTCTAAATCATCAGTCTGTCTTCCTTTTTCTATTATATATTTCCCTGACTTTTACTCCAGTTCTTCTTTAGAGTTTCTCTTTGTTTATATGTTGTAGCCTTATTAATACTGGAAAAATGTGACCAAGAAGTCATTAAGACTTACTATATTATATGCCTACTTTCCCATTGATGTGAAATTTTTATGAAAATTATTCATAGACAAGCTTTCAGAAGCAGTGTTCCCTAGAAAATCACATCTTCATCATCAGACCATTGACCAAAAGATGTAAAGATTGAAAGATCTTATTACTTATTGTTTATCACAAAAAATATTGGACATAGTAGAGCAAAATATCGTCTTAAAAGCTGTATTCCAACAATGTGGCTCAGAATTATTCAAGATTTCTTTTTTATTATTATTATTATTTTTATTTATTTTGAACTTAAATACAAAAAGACCAAAAAAAAAAAAAAAAACCAAACCCCAAACCATTTCCATGTTACACAGCACCAAAAAAGAGGATTCAATATAAACCCATAAATTTCCATTTCACGGTTTACTTTTTTTTTAAAGTTGTGTAATGAATATTACACATTGTTCTTAAAGCTACCCTGCTTTTCTATTCTTCCTTTAAGGGTTTTTTTTTTCCTACTGTGCATTTTTTTCTCTTCCCTCCTCTTACCCTAGAGAAGGCTACCATTAGACACAAATGTGTGTGTGTGTGTGTGTGTGTGTGTGTGTGTGTGTGTTTGTGTATATATAATACCGTACTATACATACTTCTGTTTATTAGTTCTTTCTCTGGATATGGATAGCATTTTCCTTTTTAGGTCCTTTGTAATTGATTTAAGTATTTATAATACTCAAAATGACTTAGTTCAAACCTGTTCTTAGAACAATATTGCTGTTACTGTGTACAACATTCTCTTGGTCCTGCTCATTTTACTCTTTCTTATTTCATGCAAGTATTTCCATGTTTTTCTAAAATCAAGCAACTCATCATTTTTATAACAGAGTAGTATTCTCTTACAATCATATATCACAACTTGTTTAGCCATTCCCCAGTTGATGGCCTCAATGTCCATTTCTTTGCCACCACAAAAAAAAAAAAAAACAAAAAAACAAAAAACAGCCCAAACCAAACAAACAAACAAACAAACAAAAAACTAGAAAAATTTTAGGACATACAAGTTCTTTTCCTTTTTTCTCTAATCACCTTGGGAAACAGACCTAACAGTGGTATTGCTGGGTCAAAGGGTATAGGCAGTATACTCTTTGAGTATAATTCCAGATTGGTTGGATCGGTTCCACCAACAGTGAATTAGTGTTCCAGTTTTCCAAATTCCCTCAGACATTTGTCACTTTCCCCTTCTATCATTTTAGCTGATTTCATAGATGTAAGATGATATCTCAAAGTTATTTTAATTTGCATTTCTCTAATCAATAATTATTTAGAGCATTTTTTCATATGACAATATATAGTTTTGATTTCTTTATTGAAAAACTGCCAGTTTATATCCTTTCACCATTTATCAATAGAATAACACTTATTCTTATCAATTTGATAAAGTTCTTTATATATTTGAGATATGAGACTATCTATATGTCTATAAAATTTTTCTCCCAATTTTCTGTTTTCCTTCTAACTTTGGCTACATTAGTTTCATTTATTACAAAACCTTTTAACTTAGTATAATCAAAATTATCCATTTTATACTTCACACTGCCTTCCTCTTTCTTGTTCATAAATTATTCTTCTATCCACAAGTCTGATAAGTAATGTGTTCCATGGTCTTATAATTTTCTTTTATCTCCCTTTATATCTAAGTCATGTATTCATTTTCACCTCATCCTGTTAAATGATATAAAATATTAGTCTATGCCCAATAATCTGCCAGATTGCTTTCCAGTTTTCCCAACAATTTTTATCAAATAAATGTTTATCCCAAAAGCTTAAATCTTTATATTTGTCAAACTCAAGTTTACTATAATGTTACATTTGCTACTGTGTATTGTATGTCTACTCTGTTCCACTGATCTACCTTTCTGTTTCTTAGACAGTACCAGATAGTTTTGATAATTACTGCCTTCTTGTATAGTTTAAGATTTGGTACTGCTAAGCCTCCTTCCTTTACAATTTTTTTCATTAATTCCTTAGATATTCTCAACCTTTTGGCCTTCCAGATGAATTTTGTTATTATTTTTTTCTAGCTCAGGAAAAATTTTTTAGGGGGAATTTAATTGGGATGGCATTGAATAAATTGATTAGTTTAGATAAAATTGTCATTTTTATTATATTGGCCCTGCTTACCCATGAACAATTAATATTTTTCTAATTATTTAAATCTGACTATATAAAAGTGTTTTATAATTATGTTCATGTAATTCCTGGGTTTGTTTTTGAAAGGTATTCTCGTATTTTATGTTGTCTACAGTTATTTTAAATGGGGTATCTCCTTCCCTCTCTTCTTGCAGGATTTTGTTGGTGGTATATAGAAATGCCGATTATTTATGTAGGTTTATTTTATATCCTGCTACTTTGCTAAAATTGTTAATTGTTTCCACTAACATTTTAGTTGAATCTTTAGGATTTCCTAAGTATATCATCATATCATCTGCAAAAAGAGATAGTTTTGTTACCTCATTGCCCATTCTGATTCCTTTGATTTTTTTTTCTTCTCTTATTGCTGTTTCTAGCATTTCTGATACAATATTGAATGATATTGGTGACAATTAGCATCCTTCTTTCCTGATTTTATTGGGAAGGCTTCTAGCTTATTCTTGTTACAAATAATGCTTGCTGATGGTTTTAGGTGGATGCTTCTTATCATTTTAAGGAAAAATCCCTTTATACCTATGCTTTCAAGTGTTTTTAATAGGAATGAGTATTGGATTTTATGAAAAGCTTTTTCTTCATCTATTGATAGAATCATGGGATTTTTATTACTCCTATTATTCATATAATCAGTTATGTTAATAGTTTTCCTTACATTAAACCACCCTTGAATTCCTGGTCAAAATCCCACTTGGTCAAAATGTGTAAACTTTGTCTAATATACTGTTGTAATCTACTAGCTAGTATTTTATTTAGGATTTTTGCATCCATATTCATTAATGCAATTGGTCTTTCTCTGTTTTTACTCTTCTAGTTTAGGTGTCAGTACCATATTTGTTTCATAAAAGGAGTTTGGTGTAGGACTCTTTCTTTAATATTATTCCAGATAATTCATTTAATATTGGAATTAGTTGATCTTTAAATATTTAGTCGAATTCACTTATAAATCCGTCTGGTCCTGATGCTTTTTTCTTAGGAAGCTCATTTATGGCCTATTTAATTTGTTTTTGTTTTTGTTTTTGTTTTTCTTCTTTTTTTTTTTTTTTTTTTTTGGTTCACAAAGCAATAAGGGTTAACTGACTCACCCAGGGTGACACAGCTATTAAGTGTTAAGTATCTGAGGCTGGATTTGATCTCAGGTCTGTCTGACACCAGGGCTGGCTCTATCCATTGTGCCTAGCTGCTCCTTTTTTTTTCTTAATTTATTTTCAAACTTGAATATTAAAACATAAATACACATTAAGAAAAGAAAAAATATTATAAACTTAAATACTCAAACTTATATAGAAAATAAGTTAAGGAAAAAAGCATTGCTATATGCACTGTAGAACATAAGAGAATTCAAATTATTATACAATAAATTTCCATTTAGGGGCAGTTAGGTGGCACAGTAGATAGAACACTGGCCCTGAAGTCAGGAGTGCCTGAGTTCAAATCCAGGCTCAGACCAAACACTTGGCACTTACTAGCTGTGTGACCCTGGGCAAGTCACTTAACCCCAGTTGCCTAAAAAAAATAAATAAATTTCTGTTTCAAGAAAGCCTATATAATAAATACTACACATTGTGTTTTGAGCTGTCCATCATTTCTTTTCTTCCTTGTAAGTTTTCTTTTGTTCTCTGCTGTGCAATTTTTACTTTGTTCTTTCCCCCCTCCCAGTGCCCCTTCCCTCAGCCTCTCCTCCCCTCCCCCAAGAAGGCTATAATTAAATGTGCTAATGTGTGTATGTATCCACATATATACATATGTACACATGCATATACATACACATATATACACATAAATATATACATATATACATACATACACTTACATATACTTAAATATCTATAATCACTCATACGCACACACACACACATTCATGCATCTGTGTAATACTGTTCTGTATTTATTTGTCTCTGTTTCTCTGAGGGTGGATAACGTCTTCCTTTAGAGGTCCAAGTCTTTCTCTATTTTTCTAAGTCCACCAACTCATCATTTCCTGTACCACAGCAATATTCCAACCTTATACTGTCTATTTATTTTAAGTAGTCTACAACAATATTGATTAGTATGGCTGACATGGTATAGTTTCCATTTTTGTCTCTTCTGATTAAATCTATTTTAGCTTTAACTTTTTCTGAGATCATGATTACTACCCCTACCTTTTTCCCCCTAATAAATTCTGCTCCTGAC
Organism: Vombatus ursinus; assembly: GCF_900497805.2. NCBI lineage: Eukaryota > Metazoa > Chordata > Mammalia > Diprotodontia > Vombatidae > Vombatus > Vombatus ursinus. The sequence goes on from NW_020954576.1 coordinate 23,812,184, forward strand.
CTTTATTTTATGTTTGTATCTCCTGATTCCTTTGCTTTACTTCTACCCCCTAGCTTGCCCTCCTATTACTTAATTTACCCTGCCCCAAAGAACCCTCCCTTATCCTCTCCCTTCCATGTAAAATTCCTCCCTTTTCCTTTTCCCCCTCCCTAAGCCTTTTATTTCTTTTTGAATTTAGAAGATTTTGTTGTTTTTCTAGCTTTATGTGTATTATTCCCTCTTTAACCCATTCCTAATGAGGGTAGGGTTCCAGAACTACCAGCACTTCTTCCCTGTCTAATTCTGTGTCAGTTCTTTCTCTCACACCTCATTTGTATAAGATAACTACTCTTTTATCTTTTCCTAAATGGTTTTACTTTTTTAGAATCACATTATACTCAGGTTTACCCCAATCTTTCTTTTGAAATCCCAATGACTAATAACAGTCTTAGACATACAATTTTCATTTCCTCATAGAAAAAGTGAACAATCTGTCCTTACTGAGTCCCTTGTGATTAGTCTTTGATGTGCATCTTATATTTCTGTTGGATCTTGTATGTCAAATTTTCTATTAAGTTCAGGACTTTTTGCAACAAAATCCTGAAAGTCTGGCAATTCATCAAATGTCCTTTTTTGTTTTCATTCAGGATTATGCTTAACTTTGCTGGGTATGGTATTTTTGGCCAGAACTCCGATATATAGTTTCACAAGACCTAAGGTCTTTTAGTGTAGCCGCTGAGAGGTCTTGTGTGAGTCTAATTATGTCTCTGCCGTATTTGAATTGTTTTTTTCTTGTCGCTGAAAGTTTCAGAATCTGGCTGTGATATTCCTATAGGTTTTGTCACAGCATCTCTTTCAGGTAGCGATCAGTGGATTTTTCCTATTTCTACTTTCCTCTCTTGTTCTAACACTTCAGGACAATTTTCTTATTTCTTGCATTATTGTATCAAGATTCTTTTGTTAATCATAGCGTTCAGGTAGTTTATTCTTATGTTTTCTCTTCTTGATCTGTTTTCCAAATCAATTGTTTTTCTTATGAGATGTTTCACTTTCTGCTGTTTTTAATTCTTTGTATTTTGTTTTGTTACTTCTTGGTCTCTTATAACATTGCTGGCTTCCCCTTGCCCAATTCTAATTTTCTTTCTTTCTTTTTTTTTTTTTTTTTTTGCTTAGGCAGTTGGGGTTAAGTGACTTGCCCAGGGTCACACAGCTAAGTAAGTGTCAAGTGTTCGGTCTGAAGCCGAATTTGAACTCATGTCCTCCTGACTTCAGGGCCGGTGCTCCACCTAGCTGCTACCCCAATTCTAATTTTCAAGGAGTTGTTTTCTTCCTTAAGATACTGGATCTTTTTTTCTAGTTGGTTGACTTTCTTATCATATTCTTCTTGTTTTTCTTAAATTGTTCCTATTTTTTATTTTAATTTTTCCTCAACCTTTCTCATTTGATTTTTAAAGTCTTTTTAAAGTTCTTCTATGAATTCTTTTTGGGCAGATGACAATTTGACTTTACTTTTTGGGGCAGGAGAGGCTTTTTTCACTTCAGTGTCTTCCTCTGAAGAAGAACTCCAGTCTTCTCTATTCCCATAGTAATTTTCTGTGGTTGGATTCTTTCTCCTTAGTAGCTAACTTTTTGTAATTACTCCTAGCCCTGGGGTATGGGGGATGGTGCCTCTGGCCTTAGATCCTCCTTCAGTTCTCCCCTCTGGCTTGGAACTGAAACCAAGAACTCCATCCTCTTCTATGGGCCCACAGCCAACAGTGTCCTGCCTCACTGCTCCTGCATTTGCCAGGCATGTGTTGATTCCTTCTCACCCAGGGCCATGTCATGGCAGCACGGCTGGGTCTGGCATCCTTTATTAGAAGAGGTTCCCTCAGTTTTAGCCCACTCAGATGCCTGACTGCCTACAGTGTCTGGGAGAGGAAAATTCCTGTTGCTGAGGCCAAGGCTACCTCCCAACCCACCTAGACCCAGGGCTTGCCACTTGCTGTTTTCAGTGGAACTAGCCTGGAGGTGTTTACTCTTCACAGGGCCCAAACCTCAGCCCTCAAATCTTTCTTCAGATCTTCTCCAGTTATCCTAGGAGGACCACTGTTCTGCCCCAACTCTTGTTTATTTTTACAGCTCTACATTAACCCTGAGGTTATTTTGTCTTGTTTGTGGGGGCTACACTAAAAGACCACAGGTCTTGGAACATTATATATCAAATTGTAATACAGTTTGAGATCTGGTATAGCTATGCTACCTTCCTTCAGTTTTTTTAATAAAAGAGTAAAAACTGAAATTCTGACCAAAAATACCATACACAGCAAAGTTATGCATAATCCTGAATGAAAACCAAAAAGTACATACAAAGCAGTAATCATCAAAATAAAACAATCTGGTACTAGCTACAAAATAAATGGATAAGTGGATCAGGGGAATGGATTAGGCACACTACATACAGTAGTGACTGACCACAGTAATCTAGTATTTGATAAAGAAAAGATCCAAGCTTTTCAAAAATTCACTGACAAAAACCACTGGTAAAACTGGAAAATAGTTTGGCAGAAACTAGGTACAGATCAGCATTTCACACCCTCTACCAAGATAAAGTCAAAACCGGGTACGTGATTTAGACACCTAAATGGTGGTGTAAATACACATTTAGAGGGGAATAATGAAATAAGAGGGTGAGGGAATAGGATTGAGGGGTATAGAAGGATATTTTAGATTGACAGGAATGGGATAAAGAGGGAATAACATATATTTGGAAGGCTATAAAAGTTTTCTAAATCCAGATAGATATAAGAGGGTAAGGAGAAAACATAGGGGGAGAGGATAAGGGAGGGATCTTGGCAGGGAACGGGGTAGGTTACATAACAGTAGGGCAAGCTAGCAGATAGAAGTAAAGTCGAAGAGTCACAAGAGATAGAAAATGAGATACACACAAACATGAAATAAAGATCAGGAGTAAAATTTATTAGGGGGGAAAAACAGGGTCAATAGTCCTGATCTAAGACAAAGTTAAAGCTAAAATCAATTTAATGAAAAGAGAAAAATAGGTGAACTACATACCATATTAATATTGTTTTAGGCTATTTAAAATAACTAGACAGTATAAGGTTGGAATATTGCTGTGGTATAGGAAATTATGAGTTGGTGGAATTAGAAAAATATGGAAAGACTCTGACTGATGAAAGAAAATGTTATCCACCTTCAGAGAAACAGCAAACAAGTATAGTATGGTATAACATAGATACTTACAAATGTATATGTCTATATATGAGTATGATTTTAGATATCTGTGTGTGTGTGTATCCATACTTAATTATAGCCTTGGGGCGGGAGGAGGGAAGGAAAAGAACAAAATAAAAAGTGCATGGCAGAGAACAAAACAAAACTTACAATGAAACAGAGAAAAGATGAACAGCTCTGAACACAGTATGTAGTATTTTTTATTTAGGCTTTCTTGAAATGGAAATTTATTGCTGTATATTTTGAATCATCTCTTACATTCTGCTGTGCACATGGCAATGCTTTTTTTTCCCTTTCCTTATTTTCTATTTAAAGTTATATGTTTCTTTTTCTTTTCTTTTTGTGTATTTAAATTTAAAATAAATTAATTTTTAAAAAAAGAATCCCTCCCTTGTCCTCTCCTTCCACCCTGCTACTTTTTGATCTACACACCCTTTTAAAAGTCCTTCCCTTATTCTGTCCACTTACCTTCCTATTTCTTTATAAATTTAAAAGAATTTTATACCCTTCTAAATGTATATGTTGTTCCCTCTTTAACCAGATGAGAATAAGGTTCCAGTACTACCAGCTCTCCACCCCCCATGCTTTCGCTGTAATAGTTCTTCCATTTACACCTCTTTTGTGTGGGATAATTGCTTCATTTTACCTCCCCCTACCCAGTTTCATTTTTTAAAATCATCCCATCATATTCAACTCAACTCCAAGCCTTCTGTCTATGTATGCTCTTTTAAACTACCCAAGTAAGATAACGTTTTCTCATAGAAGTATATAACACTTTCTGATACGAGTACATAACATTTCTCATACAAGAAGTAAACAATTTGACCTTGTGGTGTCTGTTATAATTGGTCTTCATTGTTTACCTTATGCTTCTCCTGGATCTTATATGTCAAATTTTCCATTGAGTTCTGGTCTTTTATTGTCAAAAATACCTGAAAGTCTTTCACTTCCTTAAATGCTCCCCCTCTTTTTTTTTTGCATTCAGGATTATACTACTGTGCTTTGCTGTGGGTAAATTATTCTGCAAACCCAGCTCCTTTGCTCTTCAAAATATAATGTTCTAAGCCCTTCAGTCTTTTAATGTAGAAGCTACTAGATCTTGTGTTATCCTGACCATAGCTCCACAGTATTAAATTATTTTTCTTGTTGCTTGTATTTTCTCCTTAACCTGGGAAATTTGAAAGTTGGCTATGATGTTCCTGTAAGTTTTCATCTTGGGATCTTTAAGATGGTGATAGATGGATAGTTCTTATTGCTATTTTACCATCTTGTTCTAGAACTTCAGGGCAATTTTCCTTAATGATTTCTTGCAATATTATACCTAGATCCCTTTTTTATTTTAATCATAACTTTCCAGTAGTCCAACAATTCTTAATATTATCTCTGTCTGATCTGGTCTGTAAATCTTTTTTTTTTTTTTTGCTTTTTGGTGAGGCAAGTGGGATTAAGTGACTTGCCCAGGGTCACACAGCTAGTAAGTATTAAGTGTCTGAGGCTGGATTTGAACTCAGGTCCTCCTGATTCCAGGGCCAGAGCTCTATTCACTGCACCACCTAGCTGCCCCTATCAGTTTTTCTAATGAGCTATTTCAGTCTCTTACATTTTTTCATTCTTTTGATTATGTTTTATTATTTCTTGGTGTCTTACAGCATCATTAGCTTCCCCTTGCCAGATTCTAGTCTTTAAGAGGTTATTTTATTAAGTTTTTAAATCTCTTTTTCCAATTTGTTGACTTTTTTCATAATGTTCTTGATTTTCTTATTTTTTTCCCCTAACTTTTCCTCAACCTCTCAAGTCCTTCATAAGATCTTCTTCTTCTTCTTTTTTTTTAATCAAACCTCAATAATATGGAAATATTCAGTGGTAAAATATTATTGACTTCTATTTTTAGGTCTATGATTTTGGAATCCTTTGTAATTAGACAAAAATCATCCCAATGAAAACAAAATCTCTCTTATTCCTAATGTGTTCTTCCTGGTAATGGAAAATAGCTCATCAGCCATCTTTGGTATGGTAAACATCCATGTAGTAGAAGACAGTTGTTATCAGCCTTCTTTCATCTGCATATTCCTGATTCCTCACATCTTTTCTCATAGGTTTTCTTTTCCATTGCTTTGATCATCTTTGATCCTCCCCCTCTTCATTCTCTCCAAGTTTTTCATTTCCCAATTTCAAGTAGCTTCAGTGCTCTAATGAGGTCCTGGCTAATGCTGTATACTATGAAGGAAGTAAAATCATCTTTCTCCCTGGGAATGCATAATTAAAAAACAAACTAATTTCTCCATTAAAAAAATCTATAACAGAATCCAGGTTTTGTTAAAAATAAAAAAAGAAAGAATAGAATAGTCTAAAAGTAAATAATCCACAGGAAGTCTGAGGACTATTTAAAAATATCTTATTGAAAGCCAAGGAAAATAAAAGCCCTGGAAATGAATCAGAAGGCCTGAATTCTCTTCCCATTTACATCATTCATTAACTGTGTGACCTTGCTCATATCCCTTCATATCCCAGAGCCTCAGTTTCTTTTTTTTATGATAATTTTTATTTTTATTTATTTTTTTGTTTTCAACCTTTACTTCCACAAGATTTTGAGTTACAAATTTCCACCCCATCTTGCCGCTCCCCCCACCCCAAGATGGCATGCATTCTAAATACCCCTTCCCCTAGTCTGCCTTCCCTTCTATCTCTCCCCCCCTTCTCTTATTCCCTTCCCCTTCTATTTTCCTGTAGGGCAGGATAGATTTCTGTAACCCATTTCCTGTATTTCTTATTTCCCAGTTGCATGTGAAAATATTTTTTTAAAACATGTGTTTTTAAAACTTTGGGTTCCAAATTTTCTCCCTTCCTCCCTCCCCACCCACCCTCATTGAGAAGGCAAGCAACTAAATATAGGTTGTATATGTGCAGTTATGCAAAACACTTCCATAGTAGACATGCTGTGAAAAACTAACTCTATTTCCCTTAATCCTATCCCGCCCACCCCTCCTCAGAAGTATTTGCTTCTGATTACCCCCTTTCCCAATCTGCCCTCCTCTCTATCATTCCCCTACTCTCTTGTCCCCTTCCCCCCCCCCCCATTTTCCTGTAGGGTAAGACAGATTTCCATACCCAATTGAGTGTGTATGTTATTCCCTCCTTAAGTCAAATCCTGTGAGAATAAGATTCACTCATTCCCTCTCACCTTCCCCCGTTTCACCTCCACTGTAAGAGCCTTTTCTTTTCTGTTGGGTTTTTTTTTTTGTGGGATGATTTACCCCATTCTACCTCTCCCTTTCTCCTTCTCCTAGTATATTCCTCTCTCATCCCTTAATTTTATTCTCCAGATATGACCCCTTCATTTTCAACTCACCATGTGCCCTCTATCTTTCTATCTATCTATATCTATATATACATATATATAATTTTTCCCCTCCAACTACCCTAATACTGACAAAAGTCTCATGAGTTACAAATATCATCTTTCCATGCAAGAATGTAAACAGTTCAACCTTAATAAGGCTCTTATAATTTTCTCTTTCCTGTTTACCTCTTCATGTTCCACTCGAGTCTTGTATTTGAAAATCAAATTTTCTATTCAGCTCTGGTCTTTTCATCAAGAATGCTTGAAAGTCCCCTATTTCACTGAATGACCATTTTTTCCCCTGAAGGATTATACTCAGTTTTGCTGGGTAGGTGATTCTTGGTTGTAGTCCTATCTCCTTTGCTGTCCAGAATATCATACTCCATGCCCTGCGGTCCCTTAATGTAGAAGCTGCTAAATCTTGTGTTATCCTGATTATGTTTCCACAATACTTGAATTGTTTCTTTCTGGCTGCTTGTAATATTTTCTCCTTGACCTGGGAACTCTGGAATTTGGCTACAATATTCCTAGGAGTTTTCCTTTGGGGATCTCTTTCAGGAGGTGATCGGTGGATTCTTTCAATTTCTATTTTGCCCTCTGGTTCTAAGATATCAGGATAGTTTTTCTTGATAATTTCTTGAAAGATGATGTCTAGGCTCTTTTGTTGATCATGGCTTTCAGATAGTCCAATAATTTTTAAATTCTCTCTCCTGGATCTATTTTCCAGGTCAGTTGTTTTTCCAATGAGATATTTCACATTGTTTTCTAATTTTTCATTCTTTTGGATTTATTTTACAGTGTCTTGATTTCTCATAAAGTCACTAGCTTCCAATTGCTCTATTTTAATTTTTAAGGAAGTATTTTCTTCAGTAAGCTTTTGGACTTCCTTTTCCATTTGGCCACTTTTGCTTTTTAGGGCATTCTTCTCCTCATTGGCTTTTTGGACCTCTTTAGCCATTTGGGTTAGGCTATTTTTTAAGGTGTTATTTTCTTAAGTATTTTTTTGGGTCTCCTTTAGCTAGCTGTTGACTTGTTTTTCATGATTTTCTTGCATCACTCTCAGTTTTTCCTGTACTTCTTGCTTCTCAAAATCCCTTTTGAGCTCTTCCAAGGCCTGGGACTGATTCATATTTTTCTTGGAGGCTTTGGATGTAGGAGCTTTGGCTTTGTTATCTTCTTCTGGTTGCATGTTTTGATCTTCTTTGTCACCAAAGTAAGATAATAGAGTCTGACTCTTTTTGTGCTGCTTACTCATGATACCGGCCAATTCCTTGAGTTTTAAACTCTTTGTTAAAGTAAAAGTCTGCTTCCAATGTGAAGAGTGTACTGTCTCAAGCTTCGGGGGTTTGTACAGCTGTTTTCAGAGCTACTTCTAGGGACCTGTAAATTTTCAGTTCTTCCAAGGTGCTATGATAAGGCGCAAGGTGTTTCCTCTCCGCTGCCACAACAAACTTCACCACGCCAGGATCACCCCTCCGAACTGTGACCTAGATCCAAGCACCAGTAGAGCAAGAGATTCCTGCCTCAGCACTGGCAAAGAGATCCTTGCAATCCCCCTCTGATCAGCCACTTGATTCCCCCTCAGTCTGTGGGCCAGAAGCTCAGGAAACAGTCACTTCCCCAGGCCGAGCTCGAGACTTGTGGCTGAGACCTAACTGCTCTCTCACCACAGTCACAGACTTTTCCCACTGACCTTCCACGTTGTCTTTGGGTTCCTGGGTTGAGAAGTCTGGAAACCACCACAGCTGCCCGCGATTCAGTCCTCTGAGGCCTGCTCCAGGGTTGCTTCGACCTGGGCACCCACACTGAACTGTGCTCCTCTCCCCGCCCAGTGCGATATACCTTTCCAATCAACCATTCAGGTTGTCTGTGGCTGGAAATTTGTTTCATTCTGTCTTTTTGTGGGTTCTGCTACTTTAGAATTTGTTTAGAGCCATTTTTTTAGGTATTTGGAGGGCTTTGGGAGAGAGCTCAAGACAGTCACTGCTTTCCCTCCACCATCTTGGCTCCGCCCCCCCCCCCCCCCCCCCAGTAAGATGTTCTAAGAACTCTTTTTGGACATGTAGCAATTTCACATTTTTCTTTGAAGTGAGAGGGGCTTTTTTAACTTTATATCTTCTTCCGAGTATAAACCCAGATCTCTTCTATCCCCATAATAGCTATCTTTGGTCAGGTTCTTTCTCCTGTGTTAACTATTTGTGTGTGTGTGTGTGTGTGTGTGCGCGCGCGCGCGTGCGTGCGCATGCATCCTCATATATGTGGCTTATTAATATAGTCTATTCTAGTCCCAAGGTGTGGGGAATGATGCCTCAGACTTTAGGTTTTTCATTCTGTTGTTTTCTGAGCTCTGCCAGGGGCCCTACCTCAGGTACTCCTCTCTGCCCCTGAGCCAAGGCTAGTGCCCCCAGCTACACTGTCACTGCAAATGCTCTTGCTCTTGTCAGTCAGTCCCTTTCCTGGCTGCAAACTTCATCTCACCCCTCTGCCCTGGAACCAAAACCAGGATTCGACTCTCCTGCTAATGCTGACAGTGAGCAGGGTCCCTGCTCCTCTGCTACTGCACTCAGTAGGCATGTGCTCACTAATCCTCACCCACCTGGGCCTGGTGTCCCACAAGAGTGCAGGGTCCTTCAATCCTCCCCTGATCAGCTATCCCACCACCACACTGTAAGGTAAAGTTTCCTGAATCCCAGTTGCTTCCAGGGCTTGTTGTTTGTTAATTTAGGGGAGTCTGCCTGGAGATGTTTACACTTCATTGGGCCAAACCTAGGCTCTTGGAGGTCAGGTGTTTCCTGAGTTGTTCTCCAGTTGTCTTAGATTATTTCTGCTGCTGAAAGTTCACTTTGAGGCAATATTTTATCTTGTTTGAGTGAGAATTTTGGAGAGCCCAGTATTTCCTGTCTTATTCCACCATCTTCCCTAGTCAAGATTTCTTGAAAAACACAAGAGATAGCATCGCCAGTTACATTTAGCTCTAGAACCTCCAACAGTCTTCTCTGAGAGAGCCAGAACCACTCAACAGAGTTTGGCATAAGCATCTTCACAGGAAAAGAAGGTTCATGGGATGCTTAGGCATGGATTAATTGGTAAAGAACCTTCAAACAGAGAGAATCACAGATCCATTTGTGTGTTTGTAGTTAAGGAACCATTATGTATTTGAATATCATTCTAATCAATAGAATTATGTAACAAAACATTGATGATATTAGCTGAAATGCTTTCACATAACTATATTGATAGAAATTCTTGTTATTCTTTAAAGAGCCAGACTTTTTTTTTTTAGGCAACTTTATATGTCATTTAAAAAAGCCAATTTAAGGAACTATAGAATTTTGGTATTTTCATTAAAATGTTTTACTAGGTAAATGAGGTTGCTTTTTTTATTTAAATATTGCTGATTGTTCTAGAATGTTAAAAAGTTAAATTCTTTTATGAATGATGAATAACCTTGTTTTTACTTATCTTCAAGATTTTCATCTCAAAATGATGCCAAGTTATTTTCTCTTTTCTTCAGTGTTCTTTCAGATCGAAGTTGTTTAAGAGTTACAGCTGGACCTCCCTCAGTGGATGTTGATGTCAATATTCAGCGAACTTTGGAGGACAGTTTAGCAACTGAAGCTTATGAACGGAGAATAAGACGTCTTGAACAGGAAAAACTTGAGCTTAGTAGAAAGCTTCAAGGTAAAGAATGTTTTAAGGTAGTGCTGCCACTGTTTTGTACTCTTATGTGATAGATAGTGCTAGATACAGAAACAAAAATTAAATAGTCACTGTTCTCAAGGAGCTTATATTCTGAAGAGGGAGAAAACAGGGATATGTGAATATATAACAAACATTTTCAAAAATAAACAGAAAGAAATAGGAAAGGATAGAGGAAAGTATTAACAGTTAGAGGTATCTAGAAAGATGTAGACTGGAGCTGAACTTTGAATGAAACTAGTTCTATTCTAAGATCAGAGCTGTGTAGCTAATATAGTGTATCCATGGAGGACAGCCTGTGGAAAGGAACAAATATAGAACCCCTAACATGGGGAAAAGTATGAAAGCCAGTAAAGCTGGTCCATGAAGTAGAAAAAAAGAAAATATCTATCTGTTGTTCTGTTTTTCCTATCAGCTCAGGGAAAAGGCGAGGAAATAATCAAGGGAATTATGTGCTTTTCCCTGTTTAAAGAGAGCATGAATGGTGTGAGGGCTTTCTGAAATGGAGGTTTGAGGAGGAACTCAGTGATTTGAGAAAGAGACCTTCGGTGTGAGGAAGACGCCAATGTGAGAAGGCCACTGGGGCCAAAGTAGAGAGATGGTCCTATGAGTTGTGGATTAGGTCAAGTTATGTACAGGATACCTTCCCAGTTCGTTAGGCATATGTTCTTAAGATGGCAAGAATGAGAACATTTGTGAATTTTGTTCTAGAGTCATAATACTTTTATGTCTGGACTTTGTCATTAACTCTGCAAGGATTTTTCCATATGTCTGTTAATGTAGTTCATAAAATGCATGTGAGTCACTGTTATCTTATTTTTCCTTCTTTCTTTTTAAAGAATCAACACAGACAGTCCAGGCTCTGCAGTATTCAACTGTAGATGGCCCATTAACTGCAAACAAAGATTTAGAAATAAAAAACTTAAAAGAAGAAATTGAGAAGTTGAGGAAACAAATAACAGGTAAATTTCCATAGTTCATTATTAATATTTTCTTGTAGACAGAAATAGTTCTCCAGAGTGCTTATCAATTAAGAAAATGGTATCTCTCTATTAGCAAATACCATTCTTCCAGTGTTGTACTAATATCATAGTGAAATTATGGATGACACTTAGTATTTATAGCAGTATCTCCTATAATCCTTTAATATTGTCAAGAAATAGTAATTTTTTTCATTTAAGATACTTGTACATTTTTATATTGATTTTTTTATTTATATCATGTGTTGTAAACCTGTATATGGTAATTTTTTGATCTAGTCCAGCATCTTCATTTTATTCATAGAAATTAAGACCCAAACAGATGAAATGACTTAAATAGGATCTCAAAGCTGGCTCATGTCAGAGTTATAAATCAGAGCTCAGGTCTCTCACTTACTGTTGGAGTTTGCTTTTTACTCTGCTACAATTTGCCTTTTCATTATTAAGCCTTTTAAGCATATAAGTAAATTATCATTTGGTAGCAGTGCTGTTAAGAAAAGATATCCGTAATTACATAACCATTCTATAGATTTCTTTCAGGTCATCTTTTTTCTACTAGTCAATAAATATGTGTCTTATCACCTTCTACATATGGTGACTCTAAACACTTAGTGTAGCAGTATTGTCAACAGGATCCAATCAACAGTTAGGATCCTCATACAGGTGGCTCTCAATTACCTAACATTCTTTTCCTTTCTGGCATAACCCAGGCTTTTTATCTGGGAGTATGTGTCAATCATGATGTCACTCATGTTTCTTTACCTCTGACTATCAGTCACACTTCTTCCCTTCTGAATCAACTTGTTGTTTCAGTTGGTTAACATTTAATTAAATATGTACTATGGGCCAGTTATTGTGCCGGTCGCGCCGTGCACTCTCCTCCTATAAGGAGCAGGCTGCCAGGGTCATACTTACCAGTCTTCGGAGCCCACCCACGAGCTGATCAGGAGGTGCAAACACTCGAGCTTTATTCAGAGGCTATCACAGCAAGGCCAAGCAGGAAAGCAAGAGCAAGAGAGCAGGAACAAGAGAGAGCAAGCTCTGACCCCTACCGCCCCTATATACCTTCCTAGCCCCTCCTCCTCAGCCCGCCTACTAGTCATTGATTGTAGGATCAGATATCGGAAGGGGATGTCTGGGGTTAGCACTGCACCAAGGGAGAGGATGTGACGGGAAGCTAGGCTCAGATACTGGAAGGATACGTCTGGTGTTAGCGCTGCACCTAGGGAGAGGACATGACACAGGAGGCTAGGCCCGGATACAGGAAGGAGACGTCTGGGGTTAGCGCTGCACCTAGGCAGAGGACTAGACAAAGGGAGCTTGTTCTCTGCCGTCCCACTCCCACGTGGCACAGCCCCCTGCCTCAGGAGCACATGCTCTGGCTACTTCCCCATATCCTGTTCCTACCCCAGTTCACCACAACTCCACATGGCACAGCCCCCTGCCTCGGGAGCGTGAGCTCCGGTTACTTCCTAATATCTTGTCCCTGCCCCAACTTGCCATAACCTCCACGTGGCACGTAGCCAACATCAGACAATCCCTCACAAGTTATTACGTTGGAAACAAAGATTCAACGATAGAAAATAAAATAATCTGCCTCCAAGTAGCTTATGCTCCACAGAGGAGAGAACTTTACATCCTCTGCGTATATAGACAGACTAAACACTGTGGTGAGATATATATTTTCTTTCCTCTCCCTGACTGTCATGTAAGTTAAGCTAGTTTTTCTTCAGAGGGTATTTAAACCATCCTTTAAGCCATCCCTAATTGGCTCAGGGGAATAAAGGCTCATGCTGTTGACATCACTATCTGGTACCTTGAGTAGTCAGTCAGTAAGCATTAAGTGCCTAATATGTGCGAGAAACTGTAATAAATACTGGATTCACAAAGAAAAGCAAAAGACAAACCTTGTCTACAAGGAGCTCAAAGTCTAATGTAGGGAGAAAACATGCAAATGATTATATACAGACATGATGTAAACAGGATAAATTGGGCATATTTTCAGAAGGAAGGCACTAAGTTTAAGGAGGGCTAGGAAAGACTTCTTGAGAAGGTGGCACTTTGGCTGAGATTTAAGGGGCATATACACACATACACATATATACATATATACGTACACACACACACACACATATATATATATGTATATAAGATATATTACAAAGGTAGAATTGATAGGACTTGGCAACCAATTGGATGTGGGGAAGGGAATGAGTGTGAAGATTTGAAGATGATGCCTAAATTGTAGGCTTGAATTACTGGAAATATGGTGGTATCCTTGACGGTAACAGGAAAATTAGGAAAAAGGGGAGAACTTGGCCAAAAGGGCGATGGAGGAAAGATAATAAGTTTAATTTTGCACATATTGAGTTTAAGATTGTCTGTGAGACATCCAATTTGAGATACTCAAAATGGAGTTGGATATTCAAGACTGGAAGTTATAGAAGTTAGGGCTGGATACATAGATTTGAAAATCATTGGCACACTGATGATAGTTGAATCCATGGTATCTGATGAGATCTCCAAGTGAAAGAAAATAGAGGAAAAAGAAAAGAGGGCTCAGGAAAGAACCTGGGGGACATTGGTGGTTAGTGGATGTTACCTGGCTGAAGATTTGCAAAAAGAGACTGAGAAGGAGTATCCAGACAGGTAGGAGGAGAACCAGGATAGTATCACAAAAACCTGGAGAGAAGAGAATATCCAGGAAAAAAGGGTAGTCAGAAGTGTCAGAAGCTGCAGAGAGATCCATAAGGATAAAGACTGAGAAAAAGCCATTAGATTTGGCATTTAACAGAATGTTTTTAACTTATGAGAGAGCAATTTCAGTTGAATAATGAGAGTAAAAGCCAGACTGCAGAGAGTTAAGAAGAAAGTGAGAGGAAAGAAGTGAAGTCATCTTTTGTAGATAGCCTTCTCAAAGTATTTATCCACTAAAGATATGGGATGGTAGCTATTTGGGATGGATGAATTATGTGAGGTTTTTTTGAAGATGGAAGACACACAAACTTGTTTGTAGGCAATAAGGAAGCAGCCAGGAGACAGGGAGAGATTAAAGATAACTGAGACATAGGTCTCTGCCTACTTTCTTCCAAAGTACTTTCCAGTTTTCCCAGCAATTTTGAACTCAGATGGTGAGTTCGTACCCCAAAAGCTTGAATCTTTGGGTTTATCAAGCACTAGATTATTGTAGTCATTTACTTCTGTGTATTGTATACCTAATCTATTCTACTGCTCCACTACTGCATTTCTTAGCCTGTAACAGATTTTTTTCATGATTACCACTTTGTAATATAGTTTGATATCTGGTACTGCTAGGCCTCCTTCCTTTACCTTTTTTTTCTCTTTGATTTCCTTGATGTTCATGACTTTTTGTTATTCCAGGTGAATTTTGTTACTATTTTTTCTAGCTGTATAAAATAATTCTTTAGTAGTTTGATTGATGTGACACTGAATAATAAGTAAATTAATTTAGGTAGAATTGTCATTTTTATTATATTGGCTTGATCTACTCACGAATAGTTAATACGTCTCCAATTGTTTAGATCTATTTGTGTAAAGAGTGTCTTGTAATCAATCTTGTTCATATATTCCCCGAGTTTATTTTATATGGCCTATAGTAATTTAAGTGGAATTTCTCTATCTCTTTCTGATGAGTTTTGTTTGTAGTATATGCTAGTGATTTATGTGGGTTTATTTTATATACTGCAACTTTGCTAAATCTAGGGTTCTCTAAGCATACCATCATATCATCTGCAAAGAGTGATAATTTTGTTTCCTCATTGCCTATTTTTATACCTCTAATTTCTTTTTCTTGTCTTATTGCTATAAATAGCATTTCTAATACAATATTGAATAAAAGTGGTGATAATGGACATCCTTGCTTCTTCCTTGATCTTATTAGATACAATGCTTGCTCTTGGTTTTAGTTAGATATTATTTACCATTTTAAGCTTTCTAATGTTTTTAATAGGAATGAGTGTTGTTATTTTGTCAAAAGCCTTTTCTTCATCTATTGAAGAATAATTATGTGATATTTGTTGTCTACATACTCTTTTGTTAATATAAAAAAAATACAGTCAAATAGTTGGTATCTGAAGTTTGTCATTCAGGTTCAATACTATCTAGCGTATATGGTTCAGTAAAACCATTTTATTAAGACTTTTTGTTGGTTCCACAGCAATACCTAATTAAAAGTACTTATTGCATCTCTACTTAAATTTAGAATGCTCTTATTCTAAACAACAGAGAAGGTCAATGTAACTTTTTGCTGCATTAAAAACTGAATAAAACAGCTCAAGTCAACCTTTATTAAATAAAAAAGATAAAACAGGGAACATAGGAGAAGCTTTCTTATATTTTAATTCTTTTAAAAGAAAAAAGAAAAGGTAAGGAAAGGGTAATACACTATACAATATAACCTCTTTTCTCCTTTGCCATTGCCACCACTCTGGTACAGGCCCTAATTGCCTCACATCTGGACTGTTGAAATAGCCCCTCAACATATTCAGCTGAGTGACACTGGCCTTTTTTCTATTCCTTGCATAAGACTCTCCCATATTCCTACTGTGGATGTTTTTACTGGTTAACCCCCATACTTGGAATGCTCTCCCTCATCTCTGCCTCCTGGCTTCCTTCAAGTCTCAGCTAAAATTCCACCTGATAACATGAACCCTTTCCCAGTTCCACTTAAAATTAGAGTGTGCCCTTGTTGTTTATCTCCAGTTTATCCTGCAAATCACTTCCTTGTGTGTAGTTATTTACATATTGAATGTTTGGTGTGGTAACCTGTAATTGAAGTGTTGTCTTTCAGTCTTTGTGGATCAACATTGTATTAGATAGGGCAGCTAGGTTGCACAGTGGATAAAGTGCCAGGCCTGGAAGACTCATCTTCCTGAGTTCAAATCTAGCATCAGACACTTACTAGCTGTGTGACCCTGGGCAAGTCATTTAACTGTTTGCCTCAGTTTCCTTATCTTCAAAATGAGCTGTAGAAGAAAATGGCAAACCACTCCAGTATCTTTGCCAAGAAGGCCCCAAATGGGGTCACAAAGAGTCAGACACAACTGAAAAATAACTGAAAAAAAATCGATGATTGTGGTTTACAGTTTTGTCTGCAATAATGCTTAAATTCTTTTATATTTTATTTATTGAATCTCCAAAGGTATTTATATTTGTAGTATGAGAATTTCTCATATCTTTGTTAATAAAGAATAACCAGCTTCTTTTGTATAATTCTGACCACTTAATCTTATTTTCTACATGTTTGGAGGAGTGTTCAATTGCTGGAACATTTCTACCGTTCTTTTGCAGAATATATATTGATCTATAAATCTGGCTCCTTAAGAATGGGCTTTCTTTTCTTTTTTTTAGCAGTGACCTAATCTTGTATTATTTCACAAATCTCTTATATTTCTTAAACGTATCTGTATAATTTAGATTTTTGTTTGATGTTCGTATTCAAATTTGTGTGGATATTATCCTTGGAGGGTATTGAGATTCATTAATGGGTTTTATAAGCTTGATTTGGGTATAAAACACTGTCAGTTATATTTGATAAGTCTACTCGGTAGCATTTGTTATTTTTCTGTAAAATTGTGTTTGTCTAGTCAAGAAATAGTTCTATAAATATTTAACATGTTTATCACATACAGTATGAGAAAATCTATCATTCTTTTTCTTTCTTAACAAAGAAGTGTGATAAGTGGCAGCTAGGTGGCGCAGTGGATAGAGAAATCAGGAGGACCTGAGTTCAAATGTGACCTCAGACCAAACACTTGACACTTACTAGCTGTGTGACCCTGGGCAAGTCATTTAACCCCAATTGCCTAAAAAACAAACAAACAAACAAAGAAGTGTTATAGCTGTGTTGGGGGGAGGTAGTGTATTGTGTAATATTGTATGAGTTTTTATTTGGATTCTTTTCAAATCCATTGTGGTCTATTTTTCTAGTCCAAGATGTATGTAAAAAATATTGTTGTTGTTGTTGTTTTAATCTAACTTAGTGGAGTTCGAATAAAAATGGTCCAGGAACAAATCACTGCCCTTTTATTTTAAAGAATTCATTTGCAGGCCTGTGGACCATTGTAAAGTTAGATAAAATGACTGCTTGTTGTAACTGAATAAAAGCACTGGACTGTAAGTTCATCTGCTTTAGGCTCACTTAAAGCATCTTTGAAATTACTTTATTTCATACGTGGTGACAGGGATGATACATGTACTTCTCTCTGTTCTTAAACAATTTTTTCCTTCCACTGGGTTTCTATATTTTGAAAGCTTTTCATTGCATATTGCTTGAAAATTATGACTCTCTGTTATGGTGCTATTTAAAACATTGTTCCTGAATATTTATGGGTCCTTCCACCTTACTAGCTCTTACTGAAAACTGACTTTCCTTTGATGACCACCTCCCTGGCTGCCCTTTCCAGTACTGCCTTCACCTTCACTCATGCTCAATGATCAAGGTAGAAAAATTGGAATACTCCTTGCTCCCCATTACCACTTCCAGGTTCTACCCATTTCTCCATGATTTAGTAATCTTTCTTCCTTTAAGGTTCATGGTATTCATATCTACTACCCAATCAAAATCTTGGCTGCTATTATCTACAGATGCCTCCTCTTCCTTCCTCAGTAAGTTGATTGTTTGACCCAACTCCTGCCCTTATGAGTAGGGGACTTTAGCATACAAATATATTGATTCTCCCTCAAATACTCTAACCACTCAGTTCCTCAACCTACTCACTTTCCATGAGCTACTCCTCCACCCCATGTCAGCCACACATGAAGATGGTCATACCGTTCTTCTTACCCTCATCCACAAATGTACTACATTCATTCAAAAATTCTGGAATTCCCTTATCTACCCATAAACTTTTAGCTTTTCACTTCTCCCTCTGCCTTCCTTTATATAACCCTGCCTTTCATCCTCATCATGACTTTCAAACCCTTGACCCCTCATTTCTCTCCCAAGTCATCTCCGCATTCTCTCCTCTTCTCTTCGTATTGACTTCTTGGTGAGCTAGGTCAACTCTACATTGTCTTCTCTTGAATCCTGAGCTACCTTATTTGACCAATTATATCCAGCCAAACTTCAGCCTTGAATCACTCCTACCATTTTTTACCTTCATACCTGCCCATGTGCTGCTAAAAAAAGGTAG
The DNA here is from genome assembly GCF_900497805.2 of Vombatus ursinus. Classification (NCBI taxonomy): domain Eukaryota; kingdom Metazoa; phylum Chordata; class Mammalia; order Diprotodontia; family Vombatidae; genus Vombatus; species Vombatus ursinus. The sequence continues at coordinate 23,830,570 of NW_020954576.1, forward strand.
AGAGAATTGCTCAACCATTCCTTCTGGGTCCACTACAGATTTATGTTTCATAACCTCAACTGGGCCCTCACTGATGCTTGGCAATTGTATTATACCTCTCTTATCAACTCACTGTCTCACTCTCCACAGCAGCTCTTCCAAACTTTTTTTCCCTCCTCAAGTCTCCTATGATGGCTCCCTCTCCCCCTCCTCTCTCAGGTGAGATCATTGCCTCATATTGTACAGAAAAAAAAATTAGACTGTTGCTATGAACTCCCTCTTGTCTTCTGTTTCTCATATTTCTCATTCAGGTACTTTCTGCCACTTTCTCCTCCTTCATCACTGTTTCATATGATGAAGTGGCTTATTCCTTACCAAGGCCAACCCCTCTGATTGTTTAAGCAATCTCATTCCATCCCATCTTTTCCAATAGATTGCCGCCTCTGTCATCCCCACTCTTAATTTCAATCTCCTCTTCTCTATTGGCCCATTTTCTATGGCCTACAAACTTTCCCTGGTCTCCTCATATTGAAAAAATCATCACTTGCTCCTTCCATGCCTATTAACTATTGTTTTATATCACTTCTGCCCTTTGTAGATAAACTCCTAGAAAACAATCTATAATGGGTGTCTCCACGTGTCTCTCCTGTCCCTCTCTTCTTAACCCCTGAAAGTTTGGCTTCTAACATTATCACTCCACCAAAATTGTACTGTTTAAAGTTACTTATGATCTTAGTTGCCAAATCCAATGATTTTTTTTCAGTCCTCATTCTCCTTGACCTCTCTGCAGCCTTTGACAGTGTTGTTCTCCCACTTGATACTCTATTCTCTCTAGGTTTTCAGGACACCATTCTCTCCTGGTTTTCCTCCTACCTAGCTGATCTCTTCTTCTCTTTCTGTATATACATATTTGTATATACACAAGATATGAAAGGAAAAAAATACATGTTTGATTTTTTTCTCCCCCACTAAAAGCTCCTTGAGAGCTGTGAATAATTTTGCTTTCATCTTTGTATCCTCAGCACTTAGCACAATACCTTCTATGTAGTAAATGCTTAATAAATGCTTGCTAATTTATTGGTTGCTCCTAAGCAAAATCAGCGTAAGGTCATTTAAGTATCAAGACAACAGACAAAAAAGGAGAAATACCTGTAAAAGATTTTTTTTACCACAAAATTTTTACCATTGAGATAAGTAGAGATACCATATTTTGACCTTTAACATCGTAGTCCCAGATATGTATTTTGAGAGACTAGACATCTCACTGAAGAAAACAAAGACTGGAAAAGCAAGTGTATTAAACCAAGTATATACAGAGACCTTTGCTAAAGATGACACAGTTCTCAAGGTATCTGAAGGTTAAGGGTATTAGAAAGGAACAGGTTCCCTTGAAGATGGTAGAGTAAGCAACTCTGTCCTCATTACAACAAAAAATACAAGTAGAAAGTCCCACAACTCTCCTTTAAAAAAACCAGCAATGACAAGGTAACATCACATCAAAAGGAGTAAGTAATGATAAAAGAAGAACAGGAACCAGTCCAGTATTATAGACTACAAAGGGGGAAATCATAAAAACAATTTTTATTGGAAACTAATTATTACAAATTAATGCATTGAAATAGAAGATAGAATCAGGCAGCATTATAGCACCCTTATCTCACCTAGATAAAGGAAGGGTAAAGTAAGCAAAAAAATAATAATGAAATGAAACTCTAGTAGGTTAAGATTGGACAAGACCAAGAGAGAAGAATTTTAACTGTAGAGAGATTGAGTTCAGATTATTGTAGTGTAAGTAAACGTAATGGTAAAGACTAAATGCCAAATTTAAAGAGGAAGTAAATGTGCTTATATATATATATACATATATGTATGTATGTATGTATGTATGTATGTGTGTAGATATGTCTCACTGCCAAACTCATTTTTTTAGACCGCTATGGTCCCTAAACCCAAACTATGTAGAAAGAAAGGTAACTATAGATAAATTAATTTGCATCACAAATGTTGGTGTAAACATGTTGAATAAAACCTTTGCCCCCCCCCAAAAAAAACACCCTACAGCTGTTAACTCTTATTTTTTGTTATTGCCTCTGTGTGTGTGTGTGTGTGTCTCTCTCTCTCTTTTTTTTTTTTTTGGTTAAGAATTATCTCCTTACCCATAGTTCTGAAAAGTAACTGCTCTAATTCTCTTACGATTTTTAATGGTATGACCTTTAACATTCATTTTGGGCATATTGTGGTATAAAGGGCATTCCAAAAGTCTTAGTGTAATTATAAGCTACTGGAGTTTTAAAATTCACTAAGACTTTTGGGATACCCTGTATATCTCAATATATTTTTATGATCATTTCTGACCTTTAATTCTCCTGCTGGCGATAGTTGTGAGAAGTATCTCCTTCTATCTTCATCTGTTTTTTAAAAAATTAAGTTATTTTTCATAGTTAGGCCACATATCTGTTTGGACCACACTGTGACATATGTTCTAAAATGCTATTCTAAATTTCTTTTTTGCCAAATTGCCTTCCAGTTTTCCTAGCAGTTCTTATTGAATGGGGAGGCCCTTCCCAGGTAGGTCATGTTCTTGGGTTATCAAAAACTGGGCTACTGAGTCCAGTTACTTCTCATTCTTGCTTCCGTAGTCTCTAAAATGTCAATATATATTCATCATTCCTACTTTTTTTCATTACTTCCTTCGAGATTCTAGCCCTTTTGCTCCTCTAAATGAATTTTATTATTTTATTCAAAGTAATCCCTTCATTAGTTTGATAAAACTGTAATTCTATAAATTAATTGTTAGCATCATCACTTGAGCCTTCTTTTCTCTCTCCATACCTCTCAGTGATCTCAACTCTCATGTATTCAGTTATCATTTCTGTTCTGATGACTCCAAAAATCTGTATATTTGGTCTAAATCTCTCTTCTGACTTCCATTCCTGCATCACTAATTACTTCATAGACTCTTCTCCTCTCCCTTCCCTATACCTTCTCTCTCCTTTCTCTTTGCTCCCCTCTTCCTTCTCCCTTTTCCCCTCTGTCCTTTTTCTATGTTACACACACACAGTAATATAAATTAGTTGCTAAATCTTGTCGTTATATGTACACATCTCCTGCATATGTTCCCTTCTCTCCTTGTTCATAGTTACAGCCTAGTTTGGGCTTTTATCACTTTTCATTTAGACCATTTCAATAGCCTCCTATTTGATGTCCTCGATTTTCCTTTCTCCCTTCTAATTCATCCATTGTAAAATAATTTTTTATTTTATATTGCTAAAATAATTTTTTAAAGAAAGTTTGACTTATAGATCTAACTCTAATTAGCAGTTTTTTGCTCAAGAATCTTTAATAGCTTTCTATTGTCTCTAGATAAAATATAGACTCCTCAGCATGGCATTTAAAGCCCTTTAATATTTACTTGAGCATACCTTTCTAGATTTATTTCACATTACTCATTTTCATGTGATGTTGCATTGAAACTGATCTATTTGCTATTTCTCAAATTCAGCATTCCTTCTCTAGTGCTGAAAAATATTTATTACCTTTTCATTTCTACCTCTTAGAATTCTTAGTTTTTTTCAAGACTAATTTCAGTGCCGCGTTCTATAGGAAATATTTCTTCAACTCTCTTAATGAGTAGTGCTCCCTCCTTCCTCGTTATCTTGTACTTTCCTCAGTGCCTGAGGCACCCTTACTCTGGAATTATCCCTGTGGTCTGCTCACCCTGGACTATTTCTCCACAAGATCCATCCTCATCCATTTAATGAGTTTTTCCTGGATCCTCTATTCTGTGGAAGAACCAAGGTTAGGCGGCCTTCATTCTCATCTTGGCCCTGTTAGTGACTTTCTGGATTTCAGAATCATATTCCCATGCCAACTCCATACCCCTTTTTAACTTTTTGTGTTGTTTTCCCCCATTAAAATATAAGCTCTTTGAGGACAGGGGCTGTCTTTCTTTTTTGCTTTTATTTTTATCACTAGGGTTTAGTATAGCGCCTGGCATGTCATTAGTGCTTAATAAATGCTTATTTCCTTCCTTCCTTATAATTACTTACTATTTATATATTCTGTTCCCTAGTAGAATATGTGGTTCTTAAGGTCAATAACTGATTTGTTTTGTTTGTCTTTTTATCCCTAGCACCTTACTCAGACCTTTCACATAATAAATGCTTATTGAATTTAATTAAATAAATAAATCCATTTGTTATGTATATGGAAGTACTTATTATCAACTCTAAAGAAAAGAATCTTTTCTTTGTTGATGGATTTTTAGTTTTTAAGAAGCACAAAATGTTTTGTTCTTAACTATACTAAATCCTAATATTTAATGAATTTATACCTAGGCTTTGGAGTTAAAACCGATCTTAGGATATCATCTGAGCCTGTTTTTTCCTTTTGCAAACAAGAGAACTGAGGAGTGGAGAAGTCAAAGGACTTGTGCAAAGATTTCACCCTTTATCCTCTTATTCCAAATTCAGTGTTCTTCCTATTTAAACTATGTTTTTATTCGTGCCTTAAAGCTGTGTTGCTGTTATTTAGCAATGGAATAATAAGCATTTTATTTATCATGTAATTTTATGTGGCATCCCTCTGTTTGACTTCAACATTTCCTTTAAATAAAGAAATTTTAAGAGAGGATTCTGAGAAGATGATGGAGTAGGTCAGAAAATTCCAAGCTTTCCAGATTTCCCCGATGAATGAGATAAAATAGTGCCTCAGAGCGAACATAGATCGTAAAAATAAATAAGAATAGGGGCAGAACAGTGGTCCTCCTGCAACAGTTGGAGAAGATTTGAAGAAAAATCCCAGGATGAGGTTTGGTCTCTGTGAAATGTAAACACCTCCAGGCTGGTTTCACTTAAACAACAAATGGGGAGCCCTGGAAGTAGTTGGGTTGTGAGCCAACCTTAACCCCAACCACAGAAACTTTTACCCCAAGAACAGTGATCAGTAGGGCATCTGAGTTGGGCATCTGAGCTGCGAAAGATTGAGGGAGCATCTGCTGACAAGGAATGCCAGATCCAGCTGTGCTGAAGAGACATGGCCCTGGCCAAGATGGAACAGAAGCAGTGGGGCAGGGACACTGCTGGCTGTGGGCAATTACTGGAGGCTGGAGATCTTGATTTCTCTTTCAGGCCAGAGGGGATAACTGAAGAACCTGAGGACAGAGGCACCATCGTCCATTCCCCAGAACTAGACATGGTTACAAATTTAACAACAAAAAAAAAAGAGCAGGCAAAAGAGAATTCAATTATAGAAAGTTACTAGGGGAATAGAGAAGACTGGGGTTCATCTTCAGAGGAGGATACTGAAGCAAGGAAACCCTATTCTACTCCAAAGAATAAAGTCAAATGGTCACCTGCCCAAAAAGAATTCATCGAAGAATTTTAAAAAGACTTTAAAAGACTTTAAAGACTTTAAAAATCAAATGAGAGAGATTGAGAAAAAACTATAGAAAAAAAGAACAATCCAAGAAAAATAAGAAGAATATGAAAAGAAGTCAGCTGATTAGAAAAGAAGGTCCAGAATCTTATGGAAGAAAATAATTCCTTGAAAATCAATATTGGACAATATTGAAACCCCAGCTCAAGGAGCAAATGTTATGAGCAACAAGAAGAAAGTACCTAAACATAGTTTAAATAGGAAAAAAACTGAATTTGGAGTAAGAGAATATAGGGTGAAATCTTGGCAGATGCCACAATTAGAATCACGTAAGACCTAGCAGTAGTGACATTAGCCCACCATATTTTATATATATAAATATATATGTATATATATGAGGTTTTTAAAATTATATATATGAGTTCTTTTGCTCTTCAATAAATACACATATATACATACATACATACATACATACTACATACAGTCACTATATATTGAAGAGCAAAAGAACTCGGATTCCCACTAAAATATGATGCCCAGCAAAGCCAAGCTTAATCCTGAATGAAAAAAAAAAACCAGACAGTTAATGAATTGTCAGACTTTCAGGATTTTGTTTAAAAACAACAACAACCTGCACTTAACAGATTTGACATACAAGAATCAAAAGAAATATAAGGCACATACCAGAGACTAATTACAAGGGACTCAGTAAGGACAAACTGTTTACCTTTTTTATAATGAAATGAAAAACATATGTCTAAGATTGTTACTAATAATTGGATAGTTCATAAGAAAGATTGGGGTAGATCTGAGTATGATGTGATTTTAAAAAGGAAAACTGTTTAAGAATAGCTAAAATAGTAATTATCTTATACAAATAAGGTGTGAGAGGAAGAACCGACACCGTGGAATTGGATGGAGGAGGAGGGCTATCAGTTCTGTAAACCGACTTTCATCGGGAATAGGTTCAAGAGGGAACAGTACATATATATCTGGAAGAGTATAAAAGTCTTCTAAATTCATAAAGAAATAAAATGCTAAGGGGATAGGGAGGGAGGAGAGGAAAAGGGAGATCTTTAGAGGAGAGAGTGAGGAAATAGGTTAAAGAGGAGTATAGAAGGGTTTTTAGATTAATGAGAATGGGAGGATAAAGGAGGGATCCTTGGAGGGAGGGTAGATTAAGTAATAGGGGGGCAGGGCAAGGTTGCAGGAGGAAGTAAAGTAGAGGAGTCAGGAGAGATAGGAAATAAGAGATACACACAAACATAAAATAAAGATCAGGAGTAGAATTTGTTAGGGAAAAAGTAGAAAGGGTGTTAATCATGATCTTAGACAAAGTTAAGGCTAAAATAGATTTAATCAAAAGAGAAAATTAGGGAAACTACAGTGTCAGCCATATTCATCAACATTTATTTGGACTATTTAAAACTACCAGGGATGGGGAAACTTTGGCTACATGTGGCCCTCTAGGTCCTCAGGTGTCACCCTTTGACTGAATTCAACCTTCACAGAACAAATCCCCATAATAAAAGGATTTGTTCTATAAAACTTAGGCTCAGTCAGAAGGCCACACCCGAGGACATAGAAGGCCACATGTGGCTTCAAGGCCACAGGTTCCCCACCCCTGAACTAGAGAGTATAAGGTTGGAATATTGCTGTGGTGTAGGAAATGACGAGTTGGTGGATTTGGAAAAGTATGGGAAGACTTGGACATATTTATGAAAGAAGAGGTTATTCACCCTCAGAGAAACAGAGGACAAATAAGTGTAGTGCAGTCTTACATAGATACATATGAATGTATATGTCTATCTATGAATATAATTATAGATATCTATATGCATGTATAAGTAATTGTGTGTATATATGTATGGGTATATGTATGTTTATATGTGTATTTCTTTGTGTGTATATGTGTATGTGTATATTTTTTATATATTACATACACACAAACCTGTGCTTAATTGTAGCCTTTGGGGGTGGGGAGAAAGGAGGGAAAAAGAACAAAGTAAAAAGTGCACAGTGCATAACAAAAGAAAACTTGAAGCAAAGAAAATATGGATATCTCTCAATACATTGTATAATATTTATTATATATTTATTATTTATTTATATGGACATTTATTGTTGCATATTTTCAATCCTCTCTTATGTTCTGCTGTGCCCATGGCAATGTTTTTTTTTTTTCTTTTCTTATTTTGTATTATTTTAGTTTTAGTATTTAAGTTTCTTTTTTCTTATTTGGTATTTAAGTTTAAAATAAAATTTACAAAAAAAGAAATATTAAAATCTTACTTTGATCTTTGTGGATAATTACATTATTTTGTTTATAAAAAGAACAATATCTTTCATTTTAGATTCTGATCATCTAGAACAGCAGTTGGAAGAAGCTAGTTCTATGAGGCGAGAACTAGATGATGCTTCTAGACAAATCAAGGCTTCTGAGAAACAAATAAAAATGCTAAAGCAAGAAAGAGAAGACCTTAATAAGGTAAAAAACAAAATTTTATTTTCATATCTTTCTGAATTCTCTAGCTTTTTCAGATAACATATTTAAACTATTTCACATTTCCACTGCCCTGCTTCAGCGGCTACTCACAGCTTACCAAAAAAAGTCCAAGCCTCTGATAGAAGGTTTAGTATGAACCTAAGCCTTCAGTCCAGCCTTATCTCATCCTGCTCTTTTACATACTCTGTGCTTTAAACAAGCCTGGCTGGTCTACTTAGTACATACTTCTGCATTTGCTAATGTTCTTTGTATTCTGGAATTCCTCATTGTCTTGAAAATTAGATCACATACTCCAAGCACTTAATAAGTGTGTTGGATAGAAAAAATCAAGAGGAATAAAAATAAAATTTCTTTATAATTTACTGATATGAATATTTAAAAATGCTATAATTTAGTATCCTTTTAATATATTTTTGCTGAGTTTTAAAATGCAATGCAAATTTAAAATTTCACATGTTGCATCCTTCCTTCCTCCCCAAAAATAACATACGTGCATTTCGAAATGAATTTCTAAAATCACCTATTAAACCCATTTATCATTTGAAACAGTATTTAAGCTAAGATATAAAGAAAATTTCATATTCTTTTATTTAAATTCCCAAGTATCTTTCTTTTTTTTTCTTTTTTAAAAATTTATTTATTTTTAGTTTTCAACATTTACTTCCACAAAATTTTGAGTTACAAATTTTCACCCCATCTCACCCCTCCCCCTCCCCCAAGATGGCATGCATTCTGAATATCCCTTCCCCTAGTTTGCCCACCCTTCTATCTCTCCCCCCCTTCTCTTATCCCCTTCCCCTTCTACTTTCCTGTAGGGCAGGATAGATTTCTGTAGTCCATTTCCAGTGTTTCTTATTTCCCAGTTGCATGTGAAAACATGTTTTTTAAAACATGTGTTTTTAAAACTTTGGGTTCCAAATTTTCTCCCTTCCTCCCTCCCCACCCACCCTCATTGAGAAGGCAAGCAACTAAATATAGGTTGTATATGTGCAGTTATGCAAAACACTTCCATAGTAGACATGCTGTGAAAAACTAACTCTATTTCCCTTAATCCTGTCCTACCCACCCATTTATTCTATTCTTTCTTTTGACCCTGCCCCTCCTCAGAAGTGTTTGCTTCTGATTACCCCCTTTCCCAGTCTGCCCTCCTCTCTATCATTCCCCTGCTCTCTTGTCTCCTTCTCCCCCTATTTTCCTGTAGGGTAAGACAGATTTCCATACCCAATTGAGTATGTATGTTATTCCCTTCTTAAGTCAAATCCTGTGAGAATAAGATTCACTCATTCCCTCTCACCTTCCCCTGTTTCCCCTCCACTGTAAGAACCTTTTTCTTTTCTGTTTTTTTGTGAGATTATTTACCCCATTCTACCTCTCCCTTTCTCCTTCTCCTAGTATAATCCTCTCACACCTTACTTTTATTCTCCCGATATGACCCCTTCATCTTCAACTCACCCTGTGCCCTCTATCTGTTATCTATCTATCTATATCTATATCTGTATCTATACATACATATAATTTTTTTCTCTCCAACTACCCTAATACTGACAAAGGTCTCATGAGTTATAAATATCATCTTTCCTTGCAGGAATGTAAACAGTTCAACCTTAATAAGTCTCTTAAGATTTCTCTTTCCTGTTTACTTCTTCATGTTCCACTTGAGTCTTGTATTTGAAAGTCAGATTTTCTATTCATCTGTGGTCTTTTCATGAAGAATGCTTGAAAGTCCTCTATTTCACTGAATGACCATTTTTTCTGGGAGACCGTGGTAACAGTTCCAGGGCAGAAAAGAGTGCTTGTGCATTTGTATCTGATGGTCCTATCTTGGAGGGCAGGGGGGAAGAAATTTACATAATAACTTTGTTATATATTTGGAGGGAATAGCAAGTGGTAGATTGTAGATTTGCAGTTTCATGTGCAATCATCTTTTTTATTATGCTGTGTTATGGAAATGCTTATTTTTTCCATGAATTGAAAATAAAATTAAAAAAAGAAAGAAAGAAAAGAGTGCTTGTGGTTATTCATGGAGGAGAGCATAGACCAGGAGAATTGTAAACACACCTCTCCATAGATCATACTAGCCTGGAAAAATTGAAAACTTATAGACCCCCACTCCTCCGCCCCAAAATTAGTTCTGGAAACAGCCGCACACAAAACCTAAGCTTTGGGACAGTGCCCCCTCCACCCTGGGAGAGAGACCAACTTTAACATGTAAAGCTGAAAGTCAAGAAGTAGGCTAGAAAAATGAACAAACGACAACAAAAAGAACCAGACCGTAGAAATTACTATTGTGAAAGGGAAGATCAAACAGAAACTCAGAAGACAACAAATTCAAAACTGCTACATCCAGAGCGTCAAAGAAAAATATGAATTGGTCTCAGCCCCAAAAAGTTCCTGGAAGAATTCAGAAAGAATTTTATAATTGAATTAAGAGAGGTAGAGAAAAAATTGGAAAAAGAAATGAGAGTGATATAAGAAAGTCAGGGGAAAAACAAAGTCAGGGAAAAAGTCAGCAGCTTGGTAAAGGAGGCACCAAAAAATACTGCAGAAAATTACATCTTAAAAATCAGAATAAGCCAAATGGTAAAAGAGGCACAAAAATCCACTGTAGGGAAGAACTCCTTAAAGGCCAAATAGAAAAAATATACAAAAATTCACTGAAGATAAGAACTCCCTAAAAAGCAGAATTGGCCAGATGGAAGAGGAGATACAAAAGCTTATTGAAGAAGATAATTCCTTAACAATTAGAATCGGACAATGATTCAACACAATCCCAAAGAACTAATGATGAAGCACACTATCTACCTCCAGAGAAAGAACTGATATTGTTTGAATAGAGACTGAAGCATGCTATTTTTCACCTTCTTTCTTTCATTTCTTTCTTTTTGTTTATGTCTTCTCAAATGAAATGACTAATATGAAAATGTATATCTGTTTGCTTACCATCTTAGGGAAGGGGAAGGAAAAAGAGGGAAAGATAGAATTTGGAACTCAAAACTTTAAATAAAAATGTTAAAGATAAATTAGAATAGGTAGGTGGAAGCTAATGACTCCATGAGACATCAAGAAATAGTAAAACAAAATCAAAAGAATGAAAAAAAATGAAGAAAATGTGAATTATCTCACTGGAAAACCAACTGACCTGGAAAATTGATGGATAAGAGGTAATTTAAGAATTATTAAACTGAAGTTTAGAGCCAAGATGGCAGAGTAAGCAATAAATTGCTGTAGCTCTCTCATATTTACCTCCAGACCACCTTAAAATAGCAACTCAGAATAAATCCTGGAGCAGCAGAGACAGCAGAAAGATGGGGTAGAGTGGCCTTTTAGCTTAAGAGACTTGGAGGATTGGCAAGAAAGATCCTTCTCACTTGGGTAAAAGGGGAGTGAATTACAGGACAGGAAGCAACCCAGCAAGCCAGCAACAAGCTCCACCTCATCAAATGAGCAGGAGCCCCTGTATGGTAGAGCAGGGAAATGCCAATAGCAAAACTCCCTATGTGTCTTAGCATAGCCAGGGGAACCAGCAGACTACAGCTCTGAGAACCAGCATATGTGTCAGTGTAGCCCCAGGTGGGCAGGTGTACTCCAGTGGCCAGCCTCCACATGTTTCAGCACAGCCCAGGGCAGATGGGCATATTCTGGTGGCCTGAGTGTGCTTCAGCACAGTCCTGGGCAAATAGGTATCCTCCAGGGTCCAGATCTCCATGTGCTTTAGTGTAGCCCTGGGGAAATGTAGAAACACCCCACCTGGCCTTAGCACTTGCTAGAAACCACCACTTAGACCTCAGTTCAGCATCAGGTAAGCTGCTAGACCTCTACAGCCTCCAGCAGCACCAGCCACACCCCCACCCAAACCCCTCAATACAGCACCTGACATGAGAGTCCCCTGTGGACCTCAGGGTACCATCAGTGCAGCACTAGGTAAACAGCCAGGGCCTGCCGCCACTGGCACAGGAAGCCTGAGATAGAGTCCCTTCCACCCTGGGAGCAGAGATCAAATTTAAAAGAAAGGGAAAAGACCCTTCCCCCCCCCCAAAAAAATAATCTGACAATAGAAGAGTATGGTGACACCAACTCAGAAGAGGACAACAATGTCAAAACATCTAGGGGCAAAACCCCGAAGAAAAACAAGAAGTGGTCTCAAGCCCAGAAAGAACTCGTGGAAGAGCTCAGAAAAGAGCTTAAAAATCATATAAGGGGGCAGCTAGGTGGCGCAGTGGATAGAGCACCAGCCCTGAAGTCAGGAGGACCTGAGTTCAAATCCGGCCTCAGACCAAACACTTGACACTTACTAGCTGTGTGACCCTGGGCAAGTCACTTAACCCCAATTGCCTCAAAAAAAATCATATAAGAAAGGTAGAAGAAAAACTTGTAAAAGAAATGAGAGTGATGCAAGAGAATTATCCAAAACAACTCAACAACTTGGAAAACTGCTTAAAAAGAATTGGCCAAATGGAAAAGGAGATACAAAAATCCACTAAAGAAAACAGTTCCTTAAAGAGTATATTTGGCCAAATGAAAAAGAAAGTACAAAAGCTAATTGAGGAAAACAACACCTTAAAAATTAGAATTGGGCACATGGAAGCTAATGACTCTATAAGACATCATGAATCAAACAAATTCAAAAGAATGAAAAAATGTAAAATACCTCATGCGAAAAACAACTGACCTGGAAAATAGATGCAGGAGAGTGAATATCAGAATCACTGAACTACCTCAAAGCCATCAAAAAAAACAGGAGGACCTGGACAATATCTTTCAAGAAAACATCAAGGAAAACTGCCCTGAGGTCCTGGAACCAGAGGGTAAAATAGATGTTGAAAGAATCTACCAATCACCTCAGGAAAGAGATCCCAAAATAAAAACCCCAAGGAATATTATAGGCAAATTTCAGAACTATCAGGTCAAGGAAAAAATACTGAAGTGGCCACACAGAAACAATTCAAATTTTAGGGCGTCACAATCATGATCACACAGGACTTGGCAGCTGCAGCATTAAAGGATTGAAGGTCTTAGAACATGATATTCCAGAAGGCAAAGGAACTAAGACTATAATCAATAATCACATACCCGGCAAAACTAAGCATAATACATCAAGGGAAAATATGGTGATTGAACAAAATAGAAGGATTTCAAGCCTTTGTAAGGAGAAGACCAGAACTAAACCAAAAATTTGACATCTAATATCAAGACCCAAGAGGAGCATAAGCAAGTAAAGAGGGAAAAGAAAACAAAAGGGATTCAATGGAGCTGAACTGTTTACATCTTTATATGTGAAGGTGATACTTGTAACTCTTAAAATTTATATCACTAACAGTACGGGTAGAAGAAATATACATAGACACAGGGTATGGGTGTAAGGTGAATTTGAGGGAATGACATAAAAAATTAAGGAATGAGGAAGAGGAATACCATAAGGGGCAGCTAGGTGGCGCAGTAGATAGAGCTGTAGCCTTGGAGTCAGGAGGACTGAGTTCAAATCCAGCCTCAGACACATGACACTTGCTAGCTGTGGACCCTGGGCAAGTCACTTAACCCTAGTTGCTTCAACAAAAAAAAAAAGAGAAGCATAAAAAGGTAAACACAAAACAGATACCATAAAGGATTCAGTAACTCCTAAGATCCTTCTCATTATTAGAGCTATTAGGAGTCTACATAGACAAGTGGGCCCAGGTTTGATTTGACTGTAGTGGGATGATAACTAAAAAAATTAAATTAAAGGGTGAAAAGTAAGGATGCACTGGGAGAAAGGGAAATGGAGAGGAAGAATGGGTAAATTATCTCACAGAAGAGAGGCATAAAAGAGCTTTTACAGTGGAGCAGAAGATGGGGGAGGTGGCATGGAGCACTCAAAACTTATGGAATTGGCTCAAAGAGAGAATCACATACATACTCAAGTGGGCATAGAATCCTATCTTTCCCTACAGGAAAGGAGGAGGGGAATGGGATAAGACAAAGTGGAGGGAGGGCATCTAATAGACTAGAGGGTGGATTGAGGGAGGCAGCAGTCAGAAACAAAACACTTTTGAGAATGGACAAGATAAAAGGAAAGAGAGAGTAGGATAAATAGGGAAAACAGGATGGAGGGAAAAACACAGTGACCATAACTATGAAAAACATTTTACAGTAAGTTCCTCTGACAAAGGCCTCATTTTTCAACTATATTAGATAACTGAGTCAAATTTATAAAAAATAAGAGCCATTCCCCAATTGATAAATGGCTGAAGGATATGAAGAGACTTTTTCAGATGAGTTATCAATGCTATATACATATATAGTCATATGAAAAAATCCTCTAAATCACTGTTGATTAGAGAAATGCAAATTAAACTATCTCTAAGCTACCACGCAACACCACTGAGATTAGTCAATATGACAGAAAAGGAAAATGATAAATGTTGGAGGGGATGTGAGAAAATTGAGACACCAATACATTGTTGGTGGAGTTGTGAATTGATCCAACCATTCTGGAGAATAATTTGGAACCATGCCCAAAGTGCTATAAAACAGGCATACCCTTTGACCCAACAGTATCACTATTAGGTCTGTATCCCAAAGAGATAAAAAACAAAAAGGAAAAGGACTACCTGTATGTACAAAAATATAGCATCATGGTGGCAAAGAATTGGAAACTGAAGGGATGTTCATTAATTGGGGAATGGCTGAACAAGTTGTGATATATGATTGTGATGTAATACTATTATGCAATGAGAAATGATGAACAAGATGCTCTCAGAAAAACCTGGAAAGACATACATGAACTGATGCAAAGTCAAATGAGCAGAATGAGAAGAACATTATACACAGTAATAGCAATATGGTACAAGGACCAACTGTGAATTCCTTAGCTATTCTCAGCAATGCAAGTACTTATAATGAAAAATGCTAGCCCTCTCCCACGAGAGAATTGATGAACCCTGAGTGCAGTGTGAAGCATACCTTTTTTTACTTTCTTTCTTGTTGTTTTTTTCTTTTCTTTTTTTGGGGGGGGGGTCTTTTTTCTTTCACAACATGACTAATATCAATATGTGTTTTGCATGACTGCATATGTATAACCTATATCAATGAGGGAAGAGAAGAAGAAGGGAAGAAGAGAATTTGGAACTCAAATATTTTTTAAATGAATGTTAAAAATTGTTTTTCTGTGTAATTGGAGGAAAATAAAATATTAAATTTAAAGAAGAAAAATAGTTTATTCAGAGGATTTAGTTTATTTTTAAATCTAAATTGTGGATTTGATGATTTTTATAAAAAATATTTCAGCTAGGTTGACCTAGATCCTTTTTTCCATAAATAATTTATGTAATACTTCTACATTTAGGCAAAGGTAGTTATTCCCTGAGAGAGGCAAAATTGTCATTTTTTTCAAAGTCTTAGTATCATAATAAGCACCATAATAAGGAACTTGGTTTTTCTAATTAACATACTTTCTGTGACATAGTTTGCTCTCCTGTTTCTTACTTTAAAAAAAATCAACGTTTTGATTGTACTACAACTCATTTGAAGGACTTCTTAGAAAACTGTATAACTTGCATATTAGAATATAATGCTAGCTCGGCTAGCTACTAGAATGTGATAGCTGTTTTGAAGATTTGTTTTCTTTGCTGTCCAAAGTAGAAACAACTTAAATTAAAACTTCAAGATAGCCTTTGAATGGTTGTTATTCTTAGATTTTAATAAGATCTTTAGAGTTTAGTTTTTGGGTTGTTGTTTACTCTATGTACATAAAAGTTTGATTTCATAGATGTAGATAGAGGTATTAGGATGACATAGACATAAAAATATATGGCTCATGAGTATATTTGTTTGTATGCCAAAACACATATTGTGCTCAGGCCAAACTTTTTAAAAAATATGTGAAACTTAAAAAAAAATTTTAAGTTGTGAGCAATATATGTTAAAAAAAAACCATTTGTTATCAAAAAAGAACAGAACTATCAACCTAGTGCTGCATTAATTCAGTGTGTATTCACTTTTACTTAGTATATATTTAAAAGGGTTTTATGTCATTTTAGATCTACTGCAAATCTTCTTGACCTAGGAGTTTTATCTAGTTACAGTATAGATTTCAAGGCCAAAATTGTAACTTTTGACCTCACAATAGTAGTTTATATATTCAGAATTATTTAGCAATATAATAACAGTAATTAAGCTAACATTTACATAACACTTTAAGGTTTGCAAAAGCACTTTACAAATATCTCAGCTTATCCTTTAAAAAAAAAAGATAGATACTATTGTTATCCTCATTTACAGACCAGAAAAATGATGCAATCAGAGGTTAGGTGACTTGCATAGAATCATTCTTCTAGTGTGTTTCTGAGGCCACATTTGAAGAAAGGTTTCTGACTCTAGGCTAGATACTGTATCCATTTTGCCACCTACCTGCCTCTAGTGGCAGTTAATCTTCTATGTGTAGTTAGGATATGTGGTGACAGTCTTGTACATGTATTGAGCCAAATTTAGTTACCGTGGAAAATATTCTGATATTTATCTTTAAACAGTGTCTTTCCCCCAGATTTTCTAGATTTTAGTGATATTAATAGTTCTTACGTTAGCCTTGTGATTAAAGGTTATATTAATATCACCTTTGATATATATCACTTTATAATATGTGATTACTGACGTCACATATCGTTAATACCAGAAAGGTGATAATAAAAAACCTTGAGCCACAAAGTGAAGTAACCTTAAAAATATTCTAGCTTTTTATATAGTTTTTAAGCAGAATTAGGAAGATATTTTACAGATAATTATGAAGCCTCTTCAAACCATTTATACCCCTTCTCAAATATATTGCCAATACCCCCCCTCCTCATCTACATATCTGCTGGCTCTTCTCTACGTTATTTTTTACATATCTTTCAATCCTTTATACCTCTTTAATTTCTTTCAAAGTATGTCATAAAAACATACTTCCAAAAGTTTAAGTAATTTATTCATTGTTGCATTGCATATTTACCTCAAGAACTCAGACTATAATCCAGTCTGGTTAAAGGCTCTTCTTGGTTTCTTTAAACAATTCATCTCTTTCATTTTTGTCCTTGAATTTGCAAAAGTGACTCCTCCTGACTGTAATGATGACTGCATTATTTGGCCTCTTATCTTCTGAATTGGTAACTTGTATTCTTTTTACAACACTGTAGGAATTAATAGAGTCTAGTGAGCGATTAAAATCCCAAACCAAAGAACTGAAAGACGCACACAGCCAGCGGAAACTGGCCATGCAAGAGTTTTCGGAGATGAATGAGCGGTTGACAGATTTGCACTCCCAGAAACAGAAGCTTGCTCGCCAAGTCCGAGATAAGGAAGAGGAGATGGAATTGGTGATGCAAAAGGTTGAAAGCTTAAGGCAAGAACTGCGTAAAACAGAAAGAGCCAAAAAAGAGGTTAGTAGTCAGGCAAATTCTGTAGTGGCTGTGGAATAACAATGGAAGCTCCTTTTTCAGATAATTTGAAGTAATACGTCTCTATATCACTGTATTTTTTTCACATATGAAAAATCATTACTATCTTAGGCGTAGACCTCTTTTAGTTTCATCATAGTTATTCAGTGAAGATTTGGATATTTGGCTTTACTCTCTAATAAATATTGTCTACATAAGGAGGAATATATTATTTTTATTTCTGAATTATAAAAATGAAAACTTGCTATTGGTTTTCTTTTTAAGTTGGAAGTCCATGTAGAATCTGCAGTTGCAGAGGCATCTAAGGACAGGAAACTGCGTGAACGGAGTGAACAGTATTCTAAACAGCTGGAGAATGAATTAGAGGGATTAAAGGTCAGTATGCTTTGCTTTTTTTGAAGTTATTTACCTCTTTTTTCCCTTCAGATCTAGGCAAATGCTAGCTTATTGCCACTTTGGATGTGTAAGGAGAAACAAAGTGCTCCTAGTTCTTTGTTATGAAAAAGTAAGAAAAGTTTGGAGATTCTAGTCTATATGTGTATACATACATACATACACACACATATATATGTATGTATATATACACATACACATATAGAGAAAGAGAGATAGAGAGATGTTTGATTATGCATACCAAAGCATGTCTACAAATATGATATAGCATTGTGCCAGTTTCTGGTTATGTGGTACAAATGTACTTCTTGAATTGCATTTTAAAATATCAAGAAAGTTGTTTTTCCTTTAAAATTTCAGTTGTTTTATGTGCTGAATTTTAATCAAAAATACATTTATAGCATAAATCTGTATGTGGATATGCATGTGCATATACATTCAGATATAGATATGTAATTTACTATTTCTTAAAGAATATAAATAATGATGATAGAACTGTTGAGATTGTTTTATATAAGTAGGTTAGCATATTTAGGATGTTCAGGTGACTAAGGACCTCACTAAATTGCTTTGTAGCTCACCTACTGTATATCTGGTCCTCAAGTTAATTAGTAATTTAAATATTGGTACTAATAGTAAGTGGCACTTCTCTGTTAAGTAGACCTCTTTGTGCCACAGTGAAAAACCTCAGACTAAGAAAGGCATCCAAGAATAGGAAAGAAAAACTAGAAGCAGAAGGACCTGACTATGACAACTGAAAATGGAACTTGATATGGGTTTTCTCAGTCCTCAAGAACAACTTAAAATGTTTTGTCATGGCCTTGAGCTCCTGACAAAGATATTTGGAGAATATTTTGGACGATTTATTGGATTGGATTGGAGAGATTATTATTATTGGACAGATAACTTGGATAGAAAAAATATTAAAGCTTCAACGATTAATGTGATTATTCTCAGGTCTTTAACAGCATGGAAGGTTTAAGACCATAAGACTTATTGAGTAGTGTTCCTTACTGACCCAGATACTTGGATTTCTTTCTGTTCAGTTGAATTAGGTGCCTTCTGTGAACACTTTGCTTAACCCTGGAAAAGATGTGAAATTTTAAGATAATATGATTCGTGTACTCATCACTATGGTGATATGACCTATCTAGTTATCCCAAATATATACCATTTAGAAAATAATATTTTATTTATTTTGAATGATGATTCAACTACCTACACAAAACCTTTTATGTAGATTATCTTTCTTAATATATTTATTGCAAAGCAACTAGCTTTTTCTACTTGTTTCAACACTGTTTAGAATAAGTATGTATTTTTAGCTGAAATAATTTCTAAAAGCTGTGCATATATAGTGTTTATTTAGTGTTAAGGGCTATAAAGGGGTCCCCTGAATTTACCTTTTTGAGTTGCCATATTTTCCAGAAACATTGGACCCAGAGCATGTTGGAGGCTCTGAATATGTCAAGTACGAATCTCTCTCTGAGCTGACATATTATGTTGTTGCACCCCAAGCTAGACTGCCTGTGTGTCCTTGGGAGGCAAGACAGACACTTGCCAGTCTATGTCAGGCTGGGATAATACTTGTGTAGCTGGGGTCCTTTGCAGATAAGCAGACCCTCCTATCTTCACAGTCTAACAGTTTCCAAGGGAAAAGAATAAGGCTTTTGCTATCACCTTGCTTCTCTGCATGGGGTATTGTCTTGTCTTTTTTCCCATCTTTGTTGCACCATTCCCCCTCCTGTGTCACATCCCTTCTTAGTATCCCCTCTTCCCTTTGTCCTGCTATTATAAAAATGTAAACTTCTGTAAAGACTGGGAACCCTTTGGGTTCCACATGTGTATTCATTTGTGTTATAATAAACCTGGTTTTCACATAAGTCTTGTGATTTCCTGTTAGCATTAGATAAACATATGCCTGTCTTTATTGCAGAACTGAGTTGGTACCATTTCACTGTTCTGTTTGGTAAGAGTTCTCCGTTATTTTTCTAGCAAAAACAGATTGGTCGCTCACCAGGTATAAGCAGCATAGAACATCAGCAAGAGATAACCAAACTAAAGGCTGACTTGGAAAAGAAAAGTATCTTTTATGAGGAGGAATTATCCAAAAGGAATGTAATACATGCAAATGAAATTAAAAATCTGAAGAAAGAACTGCGTGATGCAGAAGGCCAGCAGCTTGCCCTTAAGAAGGAGATTATGATTTTAAAAGACAAATTAGAAAAGACCAGGAGAGAGAGGTAAGGACATCAATATGAGTTGGAGAGATATCGCATGCAATTTATGGTTATGAATTTACTGTCCTTGAAGGAGTAATATGTATAATTTTCTTTTAGAGCATTTGTTCCAATGTAATAGGAGAATCTATAAAACAAATTTTGTGTACCGGGCAAAGTTACCATACAAAAAAGAGACATTAATCTTACAGCTGGCGGGCAGGTGGGATTGCACATTAATTCATAAAATTACAAATTTTCAGATTTGAAAGAGAACTTAAGAGCCCATATGATCCTGATCCATATATCAGTCATTTCTACAAATATACTCATTGTGTGGTGACTTAGCTCTTAGTTAAAGACATCTAACAAGGGATGGGGAATTAGAGGGAGGCCCATAGCTTTCTCAGGTTGCCTATTCTACCTTTGTTAGATCATTCAACAGGTAACAAAAGTAGGTTTACCTAACTGCAACATTGATATTAGTAGATATTAATCACATCACACAAGTGAAATCCTCATATCTTTCTCAAATAAATTATCATTTACCCACCCAACCTCTACTCCCACCCATCCCTATCCCTAGTCTTATACTTTAACTGAAGTGTAAAATTTTGCATTTATCCCTATTAACATTAAAGCCTGTACACATCTTTTTTGATCCTGGCTGTTTCATTCAACATAATAACTTACCCTCCGAGTTTTTGTTTAGCTGCAAATTTTATACATATGCCATTCATCTCTTTTATTCTTTTATCTTAGTCATTTATAAAAAATATTTAATGTTGTTGAGTTGTTTCTAGCTATGTTTAACTCTTTGTGTCCCCCATTCAGGGTTTTGTTTTTGTTTTTTTTTTTTGGTTTTGTTTTGGTTTTGGGTTTTTTTGGCAGAGATACTGGAGTACTTTACCATTTTCTTCTCTGGTTCATTTTACAAATGAGGAAACTAAGGTAAACCAGGTTAAGTGACTTTCCCAGCGTGACAGAGCTAGCAAATGACTGAGGTCAGATTAGAACTTAGGTCTTCCTGACTCTAGGTCTGGCACTCTCTCCACTGCACCACTTAACTTCCAAAAAAAAAAAAGAAGTTAAATAGTGCAGAGCTAAGAACAGATCCCTAGATGGTGTGGTGGAAAGAGTGCAGGGCCCAGAGTCAGAAAGCCCGAGTTCAAATCTGACCTCAGAGATGTATTAGTTTTGTGACTGTAAAATGAGCTAGAGAAGGAATTGGCAGACCACTTCAGTATCTTTGCCAAGAAAACCCCAAATTCAGACACGACTGAAAACAACTGAATAACAACAACAACAACTAGATCCCTGAAACATTTCATTAGAGATCTCATACGAAATTAGATATATAACTGTTCATGGGTCCTCATGGTACTGACCATTTATAAAGTTTCAAGCCCTACCAGCTATACTTTTATCTCGCCTGGTTAACCCACAACTCTCCATCTGATCCACAAGAGTAACACTAGTGTCTTTGTCTCATACTTTCATAAAATCTAGGTAAATTATGTCTACAGCATTCCATTGCAACCTGTAAAACAAGAAACAAGGGAAGTCTGGCATGATCCATTCTTGAAAGTCATGTATGGCTGGCTTTTTAGTCATTTGGTAACCTTCACTTTAATAATACATTCTAGAATTTTGCCAGGCAGTAATCAGTTAAGTTCACTGACTGCAATGTGAAGATGACTCTCTTTCTATTTTTTAAAATTGGGGTAACATTTGCCCTTCAAGTTATTTTGTATCTTTTCCATTTTCATTGTTCTGCCCAAGATCAGTGACTGACTCAGAAATCACTGAACATATTTGACCTGATCCTGGTGACTTGAACTCATTAAGGACAGCAAAGTTCCCTCTTGGTGTCCCTATTTATTTTGGCTAGCAATTCCTTATTAGCTAGTTTTGTATTCTTTCCAATTCAGATTATTCCCCTTAGCAAAGAAAATAAATGAAATAAAAGTTCTGCCTTCTCTCTGTTATTATCATTTTGATCTATGTCCAGATTGCTACAGTTTTACCCCTACTTTGATCTGTTTCTTTTTCCCAGTATAGCTAAAAAAAATTTTTTTTTTTGTTATCCTTAGTATTCCTTGCAAGTATCAGCTCATTCTGACCTATTTAATGTTTTAAGCTGAGGTCCAGAAACCCAAATGCTGCCCTCAGATACAACCTTCTTAACTGTTTATTTCCCAAATCTGCCTTTGTAAAGCTCATACCTTTGATCAGTACCAGTGATGAAAATACCATCTGTAGTCCTAAGGTCTTCAATTAACTCATGGAACAGAAAACATCTTCTGTCTATCAGACTATGAAATCTTGAAAACTGAGACCTTAGTTTGCCCTAAACTTATTAAGCCAAATGGATGCTTTTTGGTCTATCTTCCCAAAGTCATTTCCCTTATTCAATAATTAAGTTGAGGAATTGCCAAATTTCCAATTTTTAGCCACCACAAAAGAGCTGCTATAAATATTTTTATACAAATATATAATTTTCCTTTTCCTTTGATCTCTCTGAAGTATAGACTTCATACAGTGGTATGACTGGGTCAAGAGTATGCAAAATTTTATAGTCCTTTGGGCATAGTTAACTATCCAAATTGTTCTCCCGAATGGTTGGACCAGTTCACAACTCCACCATAAGTTCATTAGTGTATGTACTTTTCCTTATCCCCTCCAGCAATTGTAATTTTTAAAAATTTTTTAATAAATTCATTTATTTTTAGTTTTCAACATTCACTCCCATAAGATTTTGAGTTCCAAATTTTCTCCCCATCTCTCCCCTCCCTCCACCCAAGATGGCATGTAAATTGATATAGGCTCAACATACATATTCATATTAAACCTATTCTCACATCAGTCATGTTATATAGAAGAATTAGAATCAATGGGAGAAACCACGAGAAAGAAGAAACAAAAAAGAAAAAGAAAAAAAGAGAGAGAGAGAGAGCAAATAATATGCTTTGATCTGCATTCAGACTCCATAGTTCTTTTTCTGGATATGGACAGCATGTTCCATCATGAGTCTTTTGGAATTGTCTTGGATCCTTGCATTGCTAAGAAGAGACTGGTCTGTCAAAGTTAGTCATCACACAATGTGGCTGTTCCTGTGTACAACATTCTCCTGGTTCTGCTCATTTCACTCAGCATCAGTTCATATACATTTTTCCAGGTTTTTCTGAAGTCTGCCTGCTCATCATTTCTTATAAAATAATAGTATTCTATTACATTCATATACCATAACTTGTTCAGCCATTCCCCAAGTGATGGGCATTCCCTCAATTTCCAGTTCTTGGCCACCACAAAAATGTTTACTTTTTTTATGTTTCTTTCGAGTCTTGTGTTTGAATGTCAGATTTTCTGTTCAATTCTGGCCTTTTCATCAAGAATGCCTGAAAGTCCTCTCTTCTGTTATATGTTGATTTTCCCCTTGAAGGATTACTACTCAGTTTTGCCAAGTAGGTTATTCTTGGTTGTATTCCTAGCTCCTTTGCTTTCTCAAATATCATATCCCATGCCCACCAATCCTTTAGTGTGTAAGCTGTTAAATCTTGTGTTATCTTGACTGAAACTCTGTGTTATTTGAATTGTTTCTTTCTGGCTGCTTGCAATATTTTCTCCTTGACTTGAGAGCTCTGAGATTTGGCTATAATATTCCTAGAAGTTTTCATTTTGGAATGTCTTTCAGGTGGTGATTGGTGGATTTCCTGGATAATTTCTTGAAATATGATGTCTAGATTCATTTTTTGATCATGGTGTTCAGGTAGTCCAATAATTCTTAAATTATCTCTCCTTGATCTCTTTACCAGATCAGTTAGTTTCTAATAATATATTTCACATTTCTTTTTATATTTTTTTCTTTCTTTTGACTTTGTTTTACTATTTCTTGATGTCTCATAGAGTCATTAGCTTCTACTTTCCCAATTCTGATTTTTAAAGAATTATTTTCTTCAGTGAGCTTTTGTACCTCTTTTTTTCATTTGGCCAATTCTGCTTTTTAAGGACTTTTTTTCTTCGTTGAATTTTTGTGACTCTTTTACCATTAGGCCAATTCTGTTTTTTAAGGTGTCATTTTCTTCAGTATTTTTTTGGGGGTGGCCCTCTTTTACCAAGTTGTCAATTCTCTTTTCATAATTTTCTTGCATCACTGTCATTTCTTTTCCCATTTTTTCCTCTGCCATTCTTATTTCTTTCCTTAATTCTTCCAGGAATTTTTGTTAGTCTTGTGTCCAATTAGCATTTTTTTCTTTGAGACTTTGCTTATAGCTATTTTTATGTTGTTGTCTTCTGAGTTTGTGTCTTGGTCTTCCCTGATGCTAGAGTAGTTTTTTATGTTCAGGTTCTTACTTTGTTTTTTGCTCATTTTCCCAGTCTATTTCTTGACTTTTTTACTTTATTTTAAAGTCGAGTTCTGCTCACTTAGAGGTAGGGAAGCACTGTCCCATTCTTTAGGCTTTTGTGTGCTGCTGATTTTTTTTTGTTTTTGTTTTTTTGTTTTGTTTTGTTTTGGTATTAATTAATTTATTTTGATTTATCAACAATCACTTCCATAAGCTTTTGAGTTTTAAATTTTCCTCTCCTTCCTTCCCCACCTCCTCCCCCAAGACGGCACACAATCAGATGTAGGCTATACATATATATTCCTATTAAACATATTTTCAAATTAATGATGTTATAAGTAACAATTAGAACCAATAAGAGGAACCACAAGAAAGAGGAAACAAAACACAACAGAAGAAAAAAAGTAGCAAATATTATGATTCAAACTCCATAGTTCTTTCTTTGGATGTGGATAGCATTTTCCATCATGAGGACTTTGGAGATGTCTTAGATCCTTATATTGCTGAGAAGGGTTTATTAAGTTTATCAATATTAGTCATTACACAACGTGGCTGTTACTGTGTACAATGTTCTCCTGGTTCTGCTCACTTCACTCAGCATCGGAGCATACAAGTCTTTCCAGGTTTTTCTGAGATCAGCCTGTTCATCATTTCTTATAGCACAACAGTATTCCATTACATTCATATATCACATTCACAGTTATGATTACTATCTGTGTCTTTCTCTCCATCCTTTTGCCCCCCCGTTTCTGCTTTTCTTTCTCCTTTCTCCTTTTCCCTCCTCACTAGTGTTTTGCTTTTGACAACCACCTCCCTCAGTCCCACCTCCCTTCTATTAACCCCCTCCCTTTCCTTCCCCTTTACCTTTACTACTTCTCTCCCTTCTATCTCCCTTCCCTTTTCTTTCCTCTTTTCCCTCCTATTGCCTATAGGGCAAGTTAGATTTCTATATCTAAATGGTTATGTTATTCCCTTCTTGAGCCAAATCTGATGAGAGTAAGGTTCAAACAATGGTCATCTCTCTCCCTTCTTTCCCTCTGCTGTAATAGGTTTTTGTGCCTTTTCCTGTAATATAATTTATCCTTGTCTGCCTCCTCCTTTCCTTTTCTCTCAGTACATTTTCTTAGGTCAGATTAATCTACTTACTTGGATCCATTTAACCCACTTGATTAGATTATTTTTTATTATTATATCAAAATCAATTTATACCCACCTCCTTTATGTATACCCTTTGAACATGGTGTAATAACAATACAATTCTCAAGTTACAAGTGTCAACTTAAGTAATTGGCTGAGATCATGAGCAAGCAGTGCAGAAAGAGTGAGACCATGGAATATTACTTTGGTGTCAAAGAAGATCAAAACATACAATCAGAAGGAGACAACAAAGTCAAAACTGCTACATCCAAAGCCTCCAGGAAAAATATGAATCAGTCCCAGGCCTTGGAAGAGCTCAAAAAGGATTTTGAGAAGCAAGTAAGAGAAGTAGAGGAAAAACTGAGAGTGATGCAAGAAAATCATGAAAAACAAGTCAACAGCTTGCTAAAGGAGATCCAAAAAAATACTGAAAAAAATAACACCTTAAAAAATAACCTAACCCAAATGGCAAAAGAGGTCCAAAAAGCCAATGAGGAGAAGAATGCCCTAAAAAGCAAAATTGGCCAAATGGAAAAGGAAGTCCAAAAGCTTACTGAAGAAAATACTTCCTTAAAAATTAGAACGGAGCAATTGAAAGCTAATGACTTTATGAGAAATCAAGACACTGTAAAACAAATCCAAAACAATGAAAAAATAGAAATGTGAAATATCTCATTGGAAAAACAACTGACCTGGAAAATAGATCCAGGAGAGAGAATTTAAAAAATTATTGGACTATCTGAAAGCCATGATCAAAAAAAGAGCCTAGACATCATCTTTCAAGAAATGATCAAGGAAAACTGCCCTGATATTTTAGAACCAGGGGACAAAATAGAAATGGAAAGAATCCACTGATCTCCTCCTGAAAGAGATCTCCAAAGGAAAACTCCTAGGAATATTGTAGCCAAATTCCAGAGTTCCCAGGTCAAGGAGAAAATATTACAAGCAGCCAGAAAGAAACAATTCAAGTATTGTGGAAACATAATCAGGATAACACAAGATTTAGCAGCTTCTACATTAAGGGACCGCAGGGCATGGAGTATGATATTCTGGACAGCGAAGGAGATGGGACTACAACCAAGAATCACCTATCCAGCAAAACTGAGTATAATCCTTCAGGGGAAAAAATGGTCATTCAGTGAAATAGGGGACTTTCAAGCATTCTTGATGAAAAGACCAGAGCTGAATAGAAAATTTGACTCTCAAATACAAGATTCAAGTGAAACATGAAGAGGAACACTGGAGAAGCTCCAAAATCACTGCAAAGGATTTGGCATTATGATCCATATAGGACAAACCATGTAGGTGAAGAATGTTTATTAGCGTGACAATGAGTTAAATGGATAGTCCATAGAGACAGTTCATCAGTACATGTCTCTTTAATGGATGCTGCACTTGGACAATGAACTAGGTCTAAAATTGAATGAAGGGAAAAAATGGTCTAGATTGCACTTGGAAAATTGCATGGCAGTTTCAATGACCTCATTACTCTCAGGGACAAAATCCTAACTCTTTAATACCAGTTCTTCTGATATAAAAGCCTGGTAAAGCCACATGGCTACAAATAATGGAACTCTGGGCAGAAGAATAGCTAAAACTTCAAGTTAGTCAACTGACAGTGTAAAGATGAATTATGGGCATTTGAAAATATCCTCAAAGAAATGAATGATTAGAAGAATAAGTTAATCTATCACCACAAATGAGCAAGGGATAACAAAGGAACACCCTCCATGAAGTATTGGAACCCAAACAATGTCAAGATAATACCACAACATCTTGAGTGGATCCCTTGTAGGGAACTTGCAGAGGACCACACATGGACAAAAACTGAAAAGCATAAGAAGGCATGGATAGGTTGTGCAGGAAGCACCCTCATCAGTGAGATCATGGAACAGTTGAAATGCTGAAAGCCAAAGTTTTCTTCTAAAAAAAAAAATAAGTCCCTGGAATCTTTAGAATGCAAACTCTAATATATGTGTTTATAAGAAAAAAAAGTTACAAGTGTCATCTTCCCTTATAGGGATGTAAACAGTTTGTCCTTATTAATAACATGTTGTTTCTTTCTGTCCCATTTACCTTTTTATGTCTCTCTTGAGTCTTGTGTTTGAAAATCAGATTTTCTGTTGAGCTCTGGTCTTTTTATCAGGAAGGTTTGGAAGTCCCCTATTTCATTGAATATCCATCTCCTCCCCTGAAAGATCATGCTCATTTTCGCTGGGTAGTTGATCCTTGGTTGTAATCCAGGCTTCTTTGCCTTGTGGAATATCATATTCTACATCCTATGGTCTTTTAATGTAGAAGCTGCAAGGTCCTCTATAATCCTGACTGTGGTTCCATGATATTTTGTTGTTTTTTGTTTTTTTGTTTTTTTGGGGTTTTTTTGCTTAGGCAGTTGGGGTTAAGTGACTTGCCCAAGGTCACACAGCTAGTAAATGTCAGTTGTCTGAGGCTAGATTTGAACTCAGGTCCTCCTGATTCTAAGGCCAGAGCTCTATCCACTGCACCACCTAGCTGCCCCGATTCCATGATATTTCAATTGTTTCTTTCTGGCTGCTTGCAATATTTTCTCTTTGACCTGGTAATTTTGGAATCTGGCTACCATATTCCTTGGCGTTTTCAATTTGGGATCTCTTTCAGGAGGTGATTGGTGAATTCTTTCTATGGCTATTTTACCCTCTGGTTCTAGGACCTTAGGGCAGTTTTCCTATATGATTTCCTGAAAGATGCTGGCCAGGCTCTTTTTTTCATCATGATTTTCAGGTAGACCAATAATTTTTAAATTGTCTCTCCTGGATCGATTTTCCAGGTCAGTTTTTTTTTTACCAGTGAGATATTTTATGTTTTCATCTATATTTTCATTCTTTTGTTTTTGTTTGACTGATTCTTGCTCTCTCATAGAGTCATTAGCTTCCATTTGCCCAATTCTAATTTTTAACAAATTGTTTTCTTCTATTGGATTTTGTACCTCCTTCCCCATTTGGCCAGTTGTATTTTTTAGGGACTTGTTTTCTTTGGTGTACTTTTTTTTCCAGTTGGCCAATTGTATTTTTTAAGGATTTGTTTTCTACAGTTAATTTTTGTCCTTCCTTTTCCAAGCTATTGACTCTCTCTTGCATACCTCTCATTTCTTTTCCATTTTTTCTTCTACCTTTCTCATTTGACTTTTAAAATCCTTCTTGAGCTCTTCTAAGAAAGGCTTTTTAGGCTTCAGACCAGTTCATATTCCCTTTTGAGGTTCCAGATGTGGGTTTGTTGACAATGTTGTCCTCTTCAGAATTTCTGCCTTGATCTTCATTATTCCCATAATAAGAATCTATCATTTGTTTCTTTTTGCTCATGGTGTTTGCTTATTTCCTGGCCTTTGAAGAGGTTGAGCTCTTCTGCTGGGGAGCAGAGGGCACTGACCCAAGCTTCTTGTGTTGGGAGCCTAGGGCCTGGTCACTGGCTTTGTGTGCTGGGACCTCTAATGCTGGCAGTTGGAGGCTGTAGGGTTTTTTGTTTTTTTGGTTTTTTTTTTTTTGCTTAGGCAGCTTACCTGGTGTTGGGTTGGAATCAGCAACACTGGCACTCTAGGGGTAGGATTGGGTAGTCTGGCCCCTGGAGTTTGCCTGCTTTTCCTTTCCTTTCACTTTCCTCAGCTCCTTTCAGATGGATGTTGCAGGACGTTTATCTGCCTGGGGACCCTTGGAGCATTGTTTCCCTTAGTTTTGCTGAGGCACTGGGAGACCCAGTTGCTGTAGAATGCCAAGACACCCAGTGGTTTTCCAAGCTGGTTTCCACCAGTTCTCCCCGCCCCCCCCAGACACCCAAGGGTCCAGGTGTTTAAGTGCTCCACCACCTGGGTTTCAGGATCTCCTCCCAGTATGCTGAGATGGGGCTTTCCGCTAGCTTGCTGGGATGCCTCCCATTCTGTACTGCTCCCCTTCCCCCAGGGCAGTAGGGGCCTTTCCTGTTAATCCCTCAAGCTACCTGGGCTTCTGGACTGCTGCATCCCATCTTTCTTCTGGTTCAGCTGTTCTAGAGTGTTTCCTGGGGTTATATTTTTCTGGGCTTTCAGAGATTAATAAGGGAATGTAAGAGCAACTTACTTCTTACTCTGCCATCTTGGTTTCCGGAAGTGGAAGTCTGCTGCTGTTTTCAGAGTTAGTTCTAGGGGTTTGCAAGTTTTCAGTGCTTCCAAGGTGGTATGATCTTTGGAGAGCTGTGGTCGTTGCTGTCATGGTCTGCACTCTTGTCTCTACCCAGGAAGGGCCCCTACTTCCCTGCAGCTACAAGCAGTGGCCCTCCTCATGACCCTGGGACTGTGACCATGATCCCAACTCTCCTGTAACCACAAGCTCTAGTGCTCCTCTTGGCCTTAGAATTGTGACTGGGTCCCCTGCTTGCTGTAGCCACAAGTGCTAGTGCTGTTATCTGCCTTGAAACTTCAAGCAATGTCCCTGTTCCCTTGTGATGGACCACAAACACTCCTCTTTCCCTTGGAACTGTGACCTAGAACTCTTTATGAGCAGTAATGTTGCCAGTCAGCACCAGCAGCACCCAGAGCCAGCAAAGCGTCCCTTGTAATTTCTTTTGAATAGGTGTCTTACTTCTATGTTCTCTGGGCTGAGAGCCCGCAAACTTCTTGTTATGCTTTTGCCACATTCCCTAAGGCCTAAAGTGTTGCTGCCACCTGTACTTGCCTCCACCCTGATGTCACAGACTTCTCTTGCCAACCTCCCAGGTTGTCTTAGGCTAGAAAAATCTCTCACTTTGATCATTTATGTCTCTGCTGCTCCAAAATTTGATTTGAGGTGTTATTTTAAAATCTTTTGGAAGGGAATATTCGAATAATTCTGGTGCCTCTACTCTGCCATTTTGGCTTTCTTTCTTAAGTGTTTAATAAATACTTGTTGACAAGGGGGGAAAAACTTATGCTTATGTCACATACTACATATCCCAAAATATATTTCTCAGTTAGAGTGTGTATGTAAGTATATGAAATGTTAATACGACAAGCTCTGGGGAACTAGGTCCATAGTTTCTTTTTCAGCTTCCATGTCATCCTTGCCACTTCTTAGAGACTCCAATTTTACCATGAATTTGAATCACTTATATGATATAATATTCAATCCCTTAACTTTTTTTCCATGATATTTTTGTTACAGTTAATCATATTTTTCACAGATACAGAATCTACTCTCTAGGGTTTCGATGGAGTCTATATGTTTGTTGTTTGAACTGATTCATAGAATCTTCTATTCAGAAGGGAGAAAAGATATCTCCTTCATTTTGTATAAGAGAAAATTTAGTCTCAAAGATAGTGACTTGCTCAAAGTCATATATGTAGTAGAGCTAATCTTCAAACCATGATGCTTCTCTCTGTCTCTCCCTCTCCCTCCCCCTCATACACATGCGCACACACAGACATGGAGAAGGTGTGTCTATGCATGCAGTTTTCTGTAGCCTCTGCTTCTTTATCTGTCATTTTCTTTAAGTTTGAAAGATTTTGTATTCTTTTGGATTTGTTCAGTATTTAGCCACATAGCTGATTTACACTGGTAGAGTTCTTCACTAGGAGTTTCTACCACAGATATAATTGTAAATCTGGTCAGAAAATATACACACACTTGCACACACTCCCTGTTTTGTGCTCAGCAGTGGATAAATGTTTTATATGTACATGAACATGCTGTATATGTGAGTATTTTTGTGTATTTTATGTGTATATATATCTTTTATATGGTATCAAGAAAAAAAGGGATTTTAGAATTTTAATTCATACTTCACTATAATGATGTCTTTCCAATGTTATCTAACAGTAAAATATTTTTTGAAATTAACATAGCAAGATTGTCTAAACTAAGAATTAATTTTAAAATTAATACTAAAATAACATTCGTGATTAAATTTAGTAAAATTGCAGATTGGCTTAGAAAAGCCTAATATGTTTCTTTAAAGTGTTCTTTGAAACCCTGCTTACTCTGACTTATGTTGAAGACATTTTTAAAAGCCACAGCTGCCTTG
Organism: Vombatus ursinus; assembly: GCF_900497805.2. Taxonomy (NCBI): domain Eukaryota; kingdom Metazoa; phylum Chordata; class Mammalia; order Diprotodontia; family Vombatidae; genus Vombatus; species Vombatus ursinus. Next base: position 23,861,939 of record NW_020954576.1, read on the forward strand.
TATTTTATTTGTAGCTATCCTGTATAGACTTGTGGTACATCTTGTTTCCTCGAGAAAATGTGAGTTCCTTGAAGGCAGGGCCTCATTTTATTTCTATCTGTGTATCTGTCAGTTCTTAGCACAGTGCCTGGCACAAAGGAAATGCTTGTTGAGTTAATGGTAGCTGTGTGGCCATAGACGTATCTTAGTTCTCCAGGTGACACTTTAAAAGTCTCTAAGTTAAAAATGAGGTTCTGCTCTCTCTCAGTAGTGGGAGTTTCATACCATGAGTTTCTGTACTGATGAAATTACAGGTCTATTCCCTCATCCCTAAAAAGACTATGATGTGCTTTCCTAGACACCAAGAAAATGTTGTTGTTCATATAGTAATATCTCATTGCAGTAATTATTATGTTCTAATTTCTAACAGTATTTTCATCTGTGAAACAGAAACTCCCATAAAAATAGTTTTCTTCAAATTGTTGGCTTATATTAATGATATGACTATTTTTTCTTTTTCTTTTTCTTTTTTTTTTTTTTGGTAATTTAATAGCCAAAATGAAAGGGAAGAGTTTGAAAGTGAATTTAAACAAAAATATGAACGAGAAAAGACTCTGTTGACTGAAGAAAATAAAAAACTCTCAAATGAGCTTGATAAGGTGAGTGATTCAATCCAACAAATATTTGCTGTTGGTGTTTGTCCTTCCTTCTCCAAGAGGACTATGACATGAGGGAGGTGAAGCCATGACATGCAAGTGAATTCTGTGCAAAGTCACCAGCCTGACTTTCTCCTCTGGAGACATCTGAGTCCAATGGCCAGATAATGGATCAGGACAACTGGAGATGTCCCAGGATACAGTGGAGGACCTTGGCCTTTTCAAACTAAGGTCTTTAAGAGGTCTCAGTTTGATTGAGGCAGTTGCCCATTCAGTGATTAAGGCTTAGCAGAATGAGGCAAAGAATTGCCTCTTAAAAAAAATAGATTTGGGAGGGGAATACCCTTAGAGTTGCCGGCTGAAACAGAAACAATTGTTATTTACATTCATTCTGAGCCAATCAGGGCCCAAACAGTGACCAAGTAGGGCTTGGTCTGGGACCAGAGTGATTTGGAGTAGGCTGGTCTTTAAGAGAAAAAAACAAAACAAAATGAAAACGTTTCAGAGATTAAAAATTACATTCCCTTTGATCAGAACACTGGTAGATAAAAGTCATGGAAGTATAGATTTATGTTAGGCATCCTTTTTTTTTTTTTTAAAGGAAAACTTTCCCTTTCAGGGCCAAATTATTTTCTTGGAATAGACAGTCTCCCCCATATCAGAACAGTTCAAGGTTGTAAGATATGTTTATATTTCTTTATCCCTTCCACTTTTTTACAGTTTTATACATTCTCTCATTTCTTTTCTTTCCATTTTGTTTCATACAACCTCATTTTCTTCTGGGTAGGACTAAAACACTTGAGCAAGAGTAGATTTTTGCAGAGACAGCCTTGATGAATCATGAAGATGTAAAAGTAGGATAATGGGGAAATCTTTGAAAGTGATCTAGGCCACCCAGCAAAACTGAGTATAATCCTTCAGGGTAAAAAATGGTCATTCAGTGAAATAGGGGACTTTCAAGAATTCTTGATGAAAAGACCACAGCTGAATAGAAAATCTGACTTTCAAATACAAGACTCAAGTGAAACATGAAGAGGTAAACAGGAAAGAGAAATCTTAAGAGACTTATTAAGGATGAACTGTTTACATTCCTGTATGGAAAGATGATATTTGTAACTCATGAGTCCTTTGTCAGTATTAGGGCAGTGGGAGGGAAAAAATTATATGTATGTATAGATAGATAGATAGATAGATAGATGACACAGGGTGAGTTGAAGATGAAGGGGTGATATCTGGAAAATAAAATTAAGGGGGGAGAGAGGATTATGCTGGGAGGAGAAAGGGAGAGAGATAGAATGGGGTAAATTATCTCACATGAAACAGACAAGAAAAGGTTTTTACAGTGGAGGGAAAATGGGGGAAGGTGAGAGGGTATGAGTGAATCTTACTCTCATAGGATTTGGCTTAAGGAGGGAATAACATACACAATGGGGTATGGAAATCTATCATACCCTATAGGAAAATGAGGAGAGAAGGGGACAAGAGAGCAGGGGGTTGATAGAGGGGAGGGCAGATTCAGGGAGGGGATAATCAAAAGCAAACACTTCTGAGGAGGGATAAGGTCAAAAGAGAGAATAGAATAAATGGGGGGTAGGATAGGATGAAGGGAAATATACTTAGTTTTTCACAACATGACTACTGTGGAAATGTTTTGCATTACTACACATCTATAACCTGTATTGAGTTGCTTGCCTTTTCAATGAGGATGGGTGGGGAGGGAGGGAGAAAATTTGTAACCCAAAGTTTTAAAAACACATGTTAAAAAAAAAAAAGCACAAGAAGGAAAAAAAAACAAATACCCTCTAACTTTAGAAACCTAGATAATTATTCTGGAACTTACAGTGTTAGAAATTTGGGGTGATAAGAGGTTAAATGACATGTTCAGGGTCACACAACTAGCATATACCATAGATGGCACTTGAACCTAGACAACATTCCTGAGTCTGAGCTAGCTCTCTATCCCCTGTGCTTTCACTATGCTGTCTCTTATGCTTTCTCCCCTATGCGTTTCAGTTAGGTAACCTGCAAATAATAAGTGCCCTGTGATTTTAAAACATTTCATAACAATTGGCTTTCAAATACTAAAACACATCTGTAATCTCATTGATTTAGAAGTTACCAAGGTATCTCCATGGAGCAATGAATTGTGCTCTGGACTGGAGGCAGGAAGACTTCAAACCTGGCCTCAGATACTTACTAGCTGAGCGACCTTAGGCAAGTCACTTCACCTCTGTTTGCCTCAATTTCCTCAACTGTAAAGTTGGGATAATAACAAATCTTACTTACCAGGTTGTAATGAGGATCAAATGAGATAATGTTTGTAAAAAGAACTTATTACAGTGTCTAGCACATCATAGTAGTTGGTCAATAAATTCTTATCTCCACTGATAAAAATCACAACCCATCCTTGTCTATTTATCCAAAGTGATCTATGTTCTTCTAAAAGGTGTCCACAAGTAGTGTACTCCATGCACAGAAAATCTTCCTTATTTTCTCCCACAATCTCAAAGGTATCAGTAGAGACTGGTCCAATCATAAAATTCCTTGATAATTTCCTTTACCATTGTTCTTTATTTGAGCTCTTTGTTGGTTATAAATTGCAGTCTGTTTATACCCACTAAAAAAAAAAAAGTGATCCAGGCTCATGAAATAAACCATCAGCTACTTGGTGGGATTTTTTTTACATCTAGTTCGTCTTCAGGTAGTATTGGTATACTTTTTAGGTTTTGGACATGTCACTCTGAAATGGAACAGAAATTTTTACAGGTAGGCCCCAATTAATGCAAAATATGAATGCCATAAGTTGGGATAATGAATCACATGTATTCAAATTTGCAATATATGAAGTTATAATTATGTGAGTTTGGGTTCCTCTTAATGGAAATATGCAGTACAAATCGTAATAATGCAGTAACATCATTGAATTTATTATTTGTAGTAATTGGGACCTAACTGTGTAGTGCTAGCTGCATACTGCTAAAATTTTAATAAGGAAAGATTGTATTTTGACATAAAAAATTTTTTTTAACATACTATATGGCTTTCAGTTCTCTACTTTCAGACATCATGACTGATTTAATTCAAGAAACAGTTATAAGTGCGTACTATGCAAAATGCTTAACAAACAACTGTGATGCTATCAAAGAATTTAGTTTAGTAGTCTAAACTGGCTCATTTCCATTTTTGTCCCACATACCTTCTCTTCTCCCACATTTACTTCTTTTGACTATTTAATTTTCCAAACTTCATAAAACATTACCTGGCTTGTTTTGCTGAAAACAACTTGAGAAGAAATATTAATGTATATGGTAACCTCCTGTGCAACTAAACCGCATAGTATTTTGAAAGATAACAAAGCCTCAAGCAATGCCTTAAATAAATTTAAAATTAAATGATTTATGTGAATTTTAAGACTTTTTAGAAGCAAACCTTGAAGTTTTTAAACAAATGTGAAACTAGTAGTTTAACTAGATAAAAAAAAGCCTAGTTTCTCTTTCAATTAGTTAACATGTATATACCTGTTAATTACCACAGAGTTGGAGATTTGTCTTATAAGCTCAAGAGTTACATTGAGATCAGAAATTACACATTACAAGATGATTTCACTTGGAATCACTGTGGTATAATTAGAGAGTGCAGAGAAACAATCTGAAGTGATATAATGTGTAGTAAAATTGAGAAGAAAACTGGTCAGTTCCCCAGTTGAGTTAACAGCCAGTTATTCCATTTCATTGCTAGTTTTTACATTATTGCTAGCTCTATGTGAAATAAACATCTGATGCTAACATCTTAAATGATCCTTTAAATAAAAAAATCATAGGTCAAAACAAGGCCTGGTCACAAAGGTTGGAGAAAAAGGACTAGGCTTCTGTTCCTCCTTGGGCATTGGTCCTGGTCCGTTTCTCCTTGCACTGCTTTTTTGGATTGTTTCTGCTATTCTGCCTCAACTCTAGTTTCTTTGTGTTTTGCTTCTTTTCTGCTTTTAATTTAAGGTTTTAATTTGCTTCTTTCTAAAAATAGTTAGAAAATGATTTTCCTTAAGGGCAGTTGTCTGATTATGTCGTTCCTTTCTTCAGTAAAATCCAGTGGTCTTCTTTGGCCTCTAGGACAAAATATAAATTCCTCTTTTTGGCGTTTAAAGTCATTCAGCACCTGACTGGCTCCATTCTGTCTTCTTAGCCTGGTTGCTCCTTGTACTTGTTTACACGCTCTGAGATCCTGAGGGGCCTGGCCCTCTGATTGTTGTACATCCTCCCATCACTTCCTCTTCCTCCTCACCTTGCCTCTTAGACCTCCTCGTTTCCTTCAGGAGCAGCTCAAGTGCACTATTCTTGATGACACCTTTCCTGATCCTTCTAGCTGCAGTCACCCTCCCTCAGTCATACCTTCTGTCTAGTTACATACCCCTATATATGTCCATGTTGTCTCCCCAACTTAAGTTTTTTAAGGGCAGGGATTGTTTCATTTTTGTCTTTGTGTGCCTAGCTCCTAGCATCCATTTCTTGGCACATAGTCAACAATAATAAATGCATGTTGATTGATTTTGGGGAGCATCCAGACTTCTTACTATTGTCCTTTATTATTACCCCATTTTCTTTCAGCAGCAGAAGTCTTTTTTTTCATTTTTCTTTTATTCCCTAGCATAGAATCCCCCCAAAAGTTCTTTTCCTTAATATTCATCACTATCTAATTTTGAGCTTTAACTCTCCTGACTCTGTCCTTACCAAACTGTTATTTTAAAATTCTTTCCGCTTATTATACATGTCATAAAATTTTGAGTTAGTTGATGAGTTCTGTTTACATAGTAACATTGTTCTCTTTGAACAAATCCGTACTTTTTCCTCTTAAGAATAATTTCTTCTTTATTTTCTTTAAAGTTTTATCAATAATTTGTTTTTACACTAGTCATTTCCATTTATTATAATAGAAACATTACAATTTAACAAAGAAAAATAGCCTTACAACCTATGAGATGTTCTACACCTTCTACTTCTGTTTCTACCATTCTTTACTTTGTGTGTGTGTGTGTGTGTGTGTGTGTATGTGTGTGTGTGTGTGTGTGTGTGTGTGGCGGGGGGAATTATCCTTTTGATTTTCTTTGATATTTGTTATATATACCATGGAGAAGATTTACAGTGTGGTTGCTGGTCATAAGTATAGCCTGTACCCCACTTTGCTTCATATATCATACTGTGTGTGATTCCTACTAAAAAAAGCTTTGTGCTGGTATCTGGGTAGAAGAAGAAAACCTAGATGCCTTCTCAATCATTTAAGACAAGGCACCTAAGTGGTAGTTGTAGACTTTATTTTTATACTGTAGAAAGATCCTAGACTGTAAGTTCTTCATACATTATTTCAAAAATTCTTACCTATTTTATTTATTAACTCTTCTTCTTTCAGTTCTGCTTTCTACTAATTGAACCAAAACAAAAAACCTTTTAACAAATATACATAGTTCAGCAAAACAAAATTCCACATTGGCTATGTATAAAAATGTATGTCTCATTTTGCCTTTTAAAATTCCATCACCTAAAAGTGTTGCTTTCATTTTTTATGATGCATTGTGTGTGTTTCATTACATAGTTATATAAGGGATATCCTTTATTTCAAAATGCTTTCTTTCAAATAGGCCATTTATATGTGACTATTTGCAGAAGACAAGTTTAAAATACAAATGTTTCTGAAATATGCTTGATGTAGAATATATGATAAAGACAACAAATGAATGGCATATCTAATAAAAATGATGGTTTGCTCCAACTCCTAAAAAAAAAATTCCATCACCTTTCTGGCAAGAATAAATATGTTATCAGTAGACCTGGTTCATGTTATTAAAAAGCAAGAAGTGAAAAAGAAATAGAAGGAATACTGGGTAAAGTTTTAGAGGAGATGAGGTTTTTCTTTATAATGAATATTAGCTACAAATTGAGTAAATCATGTTCCTTTAAAATAAGAGCAAATGAATTTTTTAAGGAAAAATACACTTTTGTATTTTGACTTATTTTTCCAAAGTTGCAAAAATGTGTATGTTGGGAATGTAAATTAAGAAACATTCAAACAAAATGGATAATTGAAAGGAGTGTTAAACAAAATTGTTTAAATGTTAAATGTTAAAGAAATGTTAACTCTTCTTTGATTTAAATAGAATAAACAAGGTGATCTTTTAGAAGGGATGGTATAGTTTGAAAACTTTGATGTGAAGGCTTTAAAAAGCAGTGAGTACTTAACAGGATAGGCTAAACATCACCTCTGCATAAACTACTTTATCTTTAAATTAACAAGTTTTAATGCATGATTGAGATGCAAATTTCTGCCCATATATAATCATGCTTACTTATTTGTAAACAGGAAAATCTTAATGAGTTCAAAAATCATGTTGCCTTTTTGAACTTGAAGTGATTGTTAATTCCATTGGCCATATCTCAGCAATATATTAAGGTCCCCCTCTCAAAAATGTAGCTCTTTCTAATGTTCTTTTTTGAATGAATTATGCTTTTATCAGAAATTGTAGCATTCTAAAAGTGTCTAGTAGCTCACAAATTTTCACACATATCCTTTATGATTTTTGAAGTTTTTTTTATATACAAGACACAAACTTATTCACTCAGGCAATAGTGTCTGTCTTTTTAAGGAGCTAGAAAAGAAGTCTTTTGAAAAGTAACATTATTAAAACAAAGCAGATTTGAAGGTGACAATAGTCTCTAGAACTCAATTTGGGAGTAAAATTGTGAAAACAGATTTTCTAATGAATTTTTATGTGTTATTTCAAGGTAGTTTCCAGGTAATTCGATCATGTTCTTAGTGTAAGTCAAAAAATTTGACAGATAGACTGTCTCAATGAGTAATTCAGATTACAGCTTCATGTCTTAAAATATCTTTTCAGCTCACTGCTATGTTTGAGAGATTAAGTATAACTAACCGACAACTAGAAGAAGAGATGAGAGATCTAGCAGATAAAAAGGAATCGGTTGCACATTGGGAGGCCCAAATCACAGAAATTATTCAGTGGTGAGTACTCCAATTTTAAATATGTCCTATTTAGAGAACTTGGTCATTGGGCAGATTGTTTCAATTACCAGGAGATTGCCAATAATGTCTTTAGCGTTGTTTTAATTGTCAAAAAGATTTTCCGTCCCACATTTCCACTGGGAAGGAAAAAAAATTGTTTATTCCAGAAACACAGGCTTTACTACTGTTCAGTCATTTTTATGCCATTGTGTGATTTCTGTGGATAGAGCCAGGAAATTCCTTTATTTCCCCCTTTGTTCTCCCACCTTGGCCTCATTTCCACCGCCAGGTTTCCCACAATTCACTTGAAAGCTACTCTTTCTCCTTAAGAACAAAGTTAACTACCCTTTTGTTGTATAGGTTAGACTTTTTAGGACTTAAGAAATACATCAATAATATTTAGTCACCCCTTTCTAAGACCAAAAGTTAAGTTTGTAATGGCTTTAAGGAACAAAAAGCCTAGAGAAAGAAGTAGCTGAAGAGAATATATCATTTTTTTCCTTCATTATAATATTGTGTTACATGTAATTTTTTTTAACTTTAGGTATGGTTTTATCAGTTCTCAATATTTGGTAAATGGGTAGTAATTTGAATCAACCTAAGTTTAAAGTTAATGTATTATTAAATTGCCAATCCTAGTGCTTTTACTAATTTCTCTGTTGTTATAAAACATAGGGAAAAACAAGTGGATGTTTATTCTCTTAATAGAAATACGTAAATCTTCTTCCCTTCCTCCCTAGCACTTTTTTTCCCATTGTCTTAATGCTGAATTTATCTAAAAACCACTTATTTCTAAATGTTTTTATAGATCAATTACTTTGGTAGTTTATTCTCAGTTACTGATCTTTTGATTCTTTAAACTATGTTTTTCATTTATCTTTTCTTCTACCAACTGAGGAATCTCATTTTAAAATCCAAATAAAAAGTGATTAAACAAATGGTACCTTTTTAAGGAAGCCTAGTTGAATTGATAGTGTTTTGATATCTATTTAAATGCAAAGCCCATATCTAAACAAAGGAGTGGGCTTATGAATGTGAAATTTCAGATGAGTTCCATATAGTGCAGCTAACAGTTCATAAACGTACACAATGTATATACCTGTCCAGAGAATATAATTTTTAACAGCAACCAAGGTTACAGTGTTAAGGTATCTAGAAAACTTAGTTTCCTTTTGAAGAAATTTTAATAGGATTTTGAATGCTAAACACACCATGAGTTTGATCACAACCTAGAACCTCTTCCCTTCATGTAGCTACCACAGTGGGCAGGGGCAGGAGAAAAAGAGTATTCAAGAAAGAAAGAAGCTTGGGTAAAATCATTGTAAAAATTTAGAGAAGAGGGGCAGCTAGGTGGCACAGTAGATAGAGCACTGGCTCTGAAGTCAGGAGAACTTGAGTTCAAATGGGGCCTCAGACCAAACACTTGACACTTACTAGCTGTATGACCCTGGGCAAGGTACTTAACCCCAATTGCCTAAAAAAAAAAAAATTAGAGAAGGAAAATGAAAATTGAGTGTGTATTTGCTATCACACATTACTGGTTCTAGTCTTCCAGTGTCATTTAGGAAAGATTGGACAACAATACACTGAAAATCAGCAATGCAAGGAAACCGCTTCACATGGAAGCTATTGTTTAAAGATTGACTAGTCAGTTAGTCCTCATATATTTTATTATATGCTTGCTCTATGTAAAGGAGTATAAAATGCACTTGCCCTCATGAAGTTTACAGCCCAATTGTAGAGGTACATCACGTGATAATCATAATACCAGCTCACATTTGTATAGTACTTTTTACAAAGTTTTTTTCTCAAAATCTTGGGATTAAGTAGTGAAGTATTATTACTCCCCATATAACATAGGAAGAAACTGTGAAACAACGGGTTAAGCAAACTGGCCCGGCGTACTATAGTATTAAGTGTCAACTCTGGGAATTGGACCTAAGTCATACAATCTAAGTCCAGTGTTCCACTTCTCCGCACTACTTCTCAACAGATTAAAAAAAAAATCAAACAATGTGGATTCTGTAAGTACTTCCAAAATACATATATCCATTTTATAGCTCATAGATCAAATAATTCTGAGGGGGAATGTCGGGCCCTGGACCTGACATATACTAATGGTGACAGTATTAGTATAGAAGCCTTATCAATTACATGTTATCTGATGAATCTGAGAGCACAGTTTATTATGACTTCTCCCAAATTGTGTCCCTTTTACTATACATGGTGCCAGTCAAACCCCAGACCTTCTGATAAGAACACAGATTTTGTTCATGCTCTGACTGCCCTCGTGTTGCATAAACATGAGACTCAAAAATCATTGCAGCCAAACTCTCTTACTCCATCTGGTGCTCACTACCTGGTCACAGACTAGTAAGGGACAAATCTCATGTTGTTCATCCTTTGTTTTCAGAGGACCAGTGACATCACAGATAATGGCTTGAATTGCATATAAATCGGATTTAAGTGAAGTAGTGTTACACAAAGTCTCTCTCTATCTGAGTCATCAAAGTCCAGTGGCAGGACAAAAGTCAAGATGACTGGCAATGACCCAGAATGCAGTGGACGATCTTGGAGTCTGTGATGTCTAACCAAGCTTTAAGTGTCCCACGGTGCCTGCTTCAGCCACCTTCGTGGCCATTGGGGTATATAGGGTGTATAGAGAGGACTAGTGCCTCTGGCGTTAGGGCTTGCAGAAGCCTTTCCAGGGCTGTTCGTTCACCTTAGGTGTCCACCTGTTACCCAGCTCTCACCTGTGGCCCCAAGAAGATTTAGTGTGTGAAGTAGCCATCTCAAACACGAGGAATGCTGTCCGCATTGCTTTTTCTTCTTTCTTGTTTTGGTTGAACACAGCCATAGGCATTAGGAGAGTAATGACTGAGTTTTCATCCAGTGAAAGGCTCTACCTGCTACTTTTCCTTCAAGGTCTACTGCCTTGCCCATATACTGAGAATGAGGACCCTTATCTCTGACTGGGGTACTCCTGTGCTCAGAGTTTGGTTGTGTCAGTGAGCCTGGGACAGGAACCCACATGTTCCAAGTAGGAACTCATAACACATTTTCTTACATTAACGGTTTTAGAGAGAGTGAATGGTTAGTAGAAAAAAAAAAAACTAAACTAAATTCAACAAATAATCGATTGGACTCTCTGCTCTGTATGAGGAGGCTTTGTGGTTGGCTCAGTGTATCCTGTTTTCAAGGACCTTACTTTCTATTTGAATATATGACATCATCATCATCACTAGCACTTTTATACTGATTTAAAGTTTGCAAAGCACTATATACGTGTTTTCTCATTAGATCCTCACAGTAATCCTAGGAGGTAGGTGCTGTTATTATCCCCCTTTTATAGAAGAGGAAACTGAGGCAGAGAGAAGGTAGATGATTGCCCAAGAATACAGAGCTAGTGTCTTCCTGACTCCAGTTACCCACCTAGCTGTCTGTAATAAATTCTTGAAAAGTTAATGAGCAACAGTGTATCATAATGGATAGTATGTTATACTTGGAGTCAGGCAGACCTGGATTTAAATCCCACCTCTGGCACTGTACTAGCTCTGTGATCACTTGTCCTGTCTGAGCCTTCATTTCTTTTTCTGTAAGATAAGTAATAACACCTATTTGCTACATTGCAAGGTTCTATAAAATAATATGTATATATCTCATGGTCCCAAACCCCAGGCTCAAGGGTTACATGATTGTGTTTTAGAGAATTTCTCTAAGCTGGCTCATTTTGCCCTAATACTGAGTTTCCTCTAAAAATCTCAGAATATAATTTTGTGTGTGGATCTCCACTGATGTGGGTAAAAAAGATCCTCTTTCCTGTGTAAGCACTCAAGATAACAATGTACAAAAGGTACAGAACAACCTTTATTTCACCCTACAGAAAATGCAAAGCCACACAAAGGACTTACTCTAACAAAAACAGCTGACAAAACTTCTTCTCCCTTAACAGTGAGTCCCACCTTCCAACTAGGGAACCTTCATAGGCTTTAGCCCTATAATACTATCCTTAAGATTTGGACTAGTCCCAGACAGAAAATGAACTTGAGATTGCTAATGAAGCAAATCACCCCAATGATAAACCTAAGCCACCAAGGTAACTTATCTGCTCAGTTCTTTTCTAAGAGGTTAATGTTGTCCAGGAATGACACCTTCCTTTCTATGCATGCTGGTTACAAAAACTTGGGATCTGGGAAATCTTCCCCTTCTTCTTTCTAGTAGACTGGGGCATGTGGCTCTTCAGGGATACCTGGTTTAGAGCATATATAACTGCATCACACTTCTGCCCTTAACTTTTTAATGTACCCATTAGCAGTTCTGGTTGGGAGTCTGCATATAACTAGGCTTTTCCCCCTCCATTATCACCTCAGATACATTCTTTTTTTTTAAGGCAATTGGGGTTAAGTGACTTGCCCAGGGTCACACAGCTAGTAAGTGTCAAGTTTGGTCTGTGGCCAGATTTGAACTCAGGTCCTCCTGACTTCAGGGCTGGTGCTCTATCCACTGCGCCACCTAGCTGCCCCCCATATACATTCTTAGTTCTCTTGAAGGTCTTTCTCTTTCTTCCTGTCTGACTCTCAGCTCAGACTTCCCTATTCTTTTTTATAGTCATAGTATAAATGCCAGAATGGGCAGGTAGGGGGGACCATAAATAGGATGCTGAGCCTGGTGTCAGGAAGACTCATTCCTGAGTTCAGATCTGGCCTCAGGCACTTACTACCTATGCGACCCTGGATAAGTCACTTAACTTTATTTGCTTCAGTTTCCTCATCTGTAAAATGAGCTGGAGAAGAAAATGGAAAACTATTCTAGTGTATTAGCCAAGAAAACCCCAGATTGGGTCATGAAGAGTCAGACATGACTGAAATGAGTGGACAACATAAAAGTCAGAAGCTCATATCCACAGTAGCCTAAACCAATCAGATTATTCCCAGATTAGGAGACTTATTCTCATATTTTGAATGAGTTAACAAATTACCAAGTCCATGAGAAGTACTCTGCCATCTCAAAGAAATGTTTGTGGAACTTTATACATCCTTCATTGGGAGATGCATTCAACATCTCAAATGCTACCTATCTGTAACCTGGTCACAATGATCTCATCTATGCAGGAAAATAACTTTTAAAGTCCAGAGAATGCGACACATTTGTCCACAAACCCTACAGTACCAACAGTATTCTTCCCCTTAGAGCAGGCCTGCACAACCTGTGACCCGTGAGGCCTGTAGGGACACTAAAGGATTTTGGGCTGCCCTTGAAAAATGTAGAGGATGTTTTCCTCTAAGTTTTTTGCTGGCCACCTGAAATCGTTTGGTGTGCTGCAAGTGGCCCATAGGCCATAAGCAGCCTGCGGGCTGCAGGTTATGCAGGCCTGCCTTACAGAATAGAGAGACCAGTGGCAATACACCCTGTTGGATATGCCAGCACAGTTCTACACTGGCCTACAAGCACTGTATCAGTATTAATTATAATTCCTGTTAACAGGATTTTACTGAGCCAGTCTCTAACCTGAGAATGACGAAACAGCAGGCCAGACACAAAGTGCCAGTAAGCACACAGTCTTTTAATTAATCAGTTTCAGAGTGAGGAATATTCTGTTAGTTGAAGTAAAAGCACAGATTATATACTTAAATCACAGTTGGAGAAGGTGGATTACAAACAATCATTTAGTGGTTTCCCACAAGAAACTCCATGAGTCCCACAGTACAACAATTCTGGAGTCAAGTCTTTGGGGGTTGTGACTACCTCCCCTAAAGTACAGAATGAGAATTCTATGACGGAAACAGGTTCTACAATCTTTGATTCACTTCATTTAAGGTCTAGTGATTGTGAGTATTGTCAGAGTTTTGATTTATCTGTTTAAGCTACATTGTGAGCTCTGACTCCCAAGCTAGAGAGGCAGCTCTTGAGAAACTAAATTATTAGTATATTCATTACACATATCATATCAATTAATATGAAAATTATAAATTCCTTTCTCATTCCTAAATAACTAAGGAGTTGGTCCATGATTTCTTAACCCAGGATGTAAAGGCAGGTAATAAGGTACTAAATTAAGTGTTAAAACCATGTAAATCATTGAAGGTAAAGGATAGGTTGTAGAGGTGATGAGGTGTTAATGTGTTAACAAGGTGTTATGCTTTTATAAAGTGTGAAATTCTCCCTGAAAGAATTAGAGGGGCCTGCTTACCATTAGATAGTAGAAGATTTGCCATGCCCCGGTTGTCTTTGAAAAACTAGCTTTTGCTAAGGTCTACAGTTAAGTCAAAATGGAAAGTAGCTTTGGGGATGGTTTAGATTTCCTTTCACCACATGGTCAGGGCAGATGACCTCTTCAAACAATAGGAGATGCCACATTCAACACAGAGTAGAGACACACAATTTCCAGACACAGATGAAGGAAGAGAGTTAAAATGAGCAACTGTAAACAGGAAGCAGCTTCAAAAAATGGAACCTCTGGCAGCAAAGAAAAGAACTAACTTTGGACTCGAGAACTACCCTTCACAATTGAAAGTCAAGCAGCAAACAAAAAGAGACGCCCAAGTGAGCAAACGTTTAAAGAACAATTAGGAGCCACACTATACAAATTATTCTCAAAAATTAAAAAAAAAGGACCCTACCAGAATCTTTTTATGATAGAAATATAGTCCTATTATCTAAACTAGAAAATGATAAAAGATAGAAATTAAACTGTGGACCACTGTCTTTAATGAATATAGATTAAAAAAAAGTAAACAAAATCCTTTTAGACTGTAACAATTTATCCAAAAAATCATTCATTATGAACAAATTGGATTTATACCAGAGATGCAAGAATAGTTCAACACTAGGAAAGCATTCAATATAATTAATCATATTGAAAACCAATAAGACTTTAACAAAGTATAACACTCATTTATGCTAAAAACCCTACAAAATGTACGCTTAAAGTAGGTCTGCACAACCTGCGGCCCACAGGCACACCAAAGGATTTTGGGAGGCCCATGAAAAATGTAGAGGATGTTTTCCTCTACATTTTACACGGGCCGCCCAAAATCCTTTGGCCATGGGCTGTAAGTGGCCCGTGGGCCACAGGTTGTGCTGGCCTGGCATAAAGGAACCTTTTTTTTTTTTTTAACATTGCAAAAAGTACATCTCTAATGCCAAAAGTAAGCCTCATATTCAGTAGAGACTGATCTTTTTCCAATAAATAGGGAGTAAAGCAAGGTTACTCACTCTCTAGCAACAACAATAAAAGAAGGAAATTAAAGACATAAATATAGACAAAGAAAAAATTAAAGACAAAGATGAAGAAAGGTTAAAATTATATCTGTTGATGATATGATGGTATACTTTGAAAATCCCAGGGAATCATCAAAAATACTAATCGATTATAGCTTCAGCAAAGTTGAAGGCTACAAAATTAGTCCTCAACTATCAACATAGGCCTCTGAAGGAGGCAGTTTGAGGGCCCCATTCCCTGGAGTCAGGAGAGGGGGCTGCAGGCAGCTCAAGGAATGCCTGCTTTTTTACCCTGTCCCCTCCCCAACCCCCTGCATCACTGATCCCTGAGGATCCTGTGTGTGCATGTTCAAACAGGATCTGTGAGGGAAGGGAAAAAAAGGTCAGCCCAACTGACGGATGCATTTGGAAAATGTGTACAGTGTATAACACCAGGGATTTCTCACCTCCACAAAGGAGAAGGTAAAACAAATGTCAGCTCAACTATATAGCACTCAGAGAACAAGATATTTGTAGTTAAAGACATGCTTTTAGAGAACATTCTGGTTACTACAGCCTTGCTCTTTGTGGAAATACATCTAGTCTCAATATATTCACAGGACAAGATATTTGTGGCTAGAGACACTCTCTATGAGGACATTCAGGTTACTGCAGGTTAGCTCTCTGTGGAAGCACATGTAGTCTCAAAACACTCAGAGGAGAAGATACTTGTGGCAAGAGACAGTGTCTGTGAGAACATTTTGATTACTACAGACTTGCTCTCTGGGAGTACATGTAGTCTCAGAACACTCAGAAGACAAGATACTTGGGGCAGGATACACTCCTCAGAGCATTCTGGTTACTACAGCTTTGCTCTCTGCTCTCTGGGGAAATGCATCTTGTCTCAGAACACTGAGCGGAGAAGATAGTTGTGGTAAGAGACATTCTGTCTGAGAACATTTTGATTACTATAGCCTTGCTCTCTAGAAATGCATCTAGTTTCAGGACCCTCAGAGGAGAAGATACTTATTGCAGGAGACATCACAGTCCCATTACTACAGGCTTACTCTCTGTAGAACATGTCTAGTCTCAGAACACAGAGAATATAAGATACTTATAGCGTGAGTCACAGTATTTGATAACATTTCAGTTGCCTCAAGCTTGGTCTCTGTAAAATCTAATCTTGTTTGAGAAAACTCAGACCTCTAATCTTGGTCACGTTCCATGAGAAATAAAGGTACTAAAGAACAGGAAAAAAACAACAACTGTATTTCTATATATATTAAAAACAAAATCCAAGAAGCAATAATAGAAAGGGAAACCCCATTCCAAATAACAGCAAAATGCATAAAGTATGTAGGGACCGATCTACTAAAGCACACAAGAGACTTGTATAGATTTAACTACAAAGTGCTCTTTTAATAAATAAAAAAACAAATAGTTGGAGGAATATTCAGTGCTCATGGCTAGGCTTTGCCAATACAATAAAAATGACAATATTGTACAAAGCTAATTTATACTTTTAATGTTGTTACCAATCAAATTATAAAGGGAATACTTTATAGAATTATATGAAATAATAACAAAATCCACTTGGGAAAACAAAAGTTTTAGAACATGAAGGGAAATGATGAAAAAAATTAGAAACAAAGGGGAAGTAGCTCTTCCAGACCTCAAACTCTAATAAAAAGCAGCAGTTGTCAAACACCTGATGGTTTAAGAATAGAGAGGTAGATCAAAGGAATAGATAAGGGAGCATTAGAAACAATGGAACTCAATAACTCACTATTCAATAAAGTAAAAAATAGAAGTTACTAAGGAAAAATTCCATTTTTGATTTAAAAAAAAAACCTACTGGGAAAACATCAAAGTAGTCTGGCAGAAATTAGACTTAGACCTTATACCATATTCCACAATACATTCTAAATGGGTAAGGGACCTTAATATTGTTGTTGTTGTTCACTCATCTTCAATTGTGTCTGACTCTTCATGACCCCATTTGGGATTTTCTTAGCAAAGATACTAGAGTGATTTGCCATTTTCTTCTCCAACTCATTTTGAAGATAAGGAAACTGAGGCAAACAGGGTTAAGTGACTTGCCTAGGATCAATGTAAGTAGTAAGTGTCTTGAGGCCAGTTTTGAACTCAGGAATATGAGTCTTCCTGATTTCGGGCCTGACACTCTATCCATTGCATCACCTAGCTGCCCTTTATTATTAACAATGTTAATATAAATATAATTAATGTAATATTCCAACATGAAAATCATATTCTTAAAAAATTAGAAGAGAAACAGGTCACATGCCTTTAAAATCTATGGGTAGTAAATGTATTCTTAACTAAAGAAGGAATTAAAGGCAATTACAAAAAATTAAATAGATAACTTTGATTATATGAAACTGAAAAGCTTCTTCACAGATAAAATTAATTTACTTAGGCTACAAGGGGAAGTGGTTGAATGGGGGGAAAATCTTTGTATCAAATTTTTCTAATAAGAGTTTATTATCCAGGGTATGTAGACAGTTAACAAATACACACACACACACACACACACACGATGAATAGCCATTTCTCAACACGTAAGTGGCCAAAAGATGTAAACAAATTGTTTACAAACTGTTTACTATTTACTAATTGTAATACAAATGTAATGTAATATTTCTGTGCTGTAAAAATGATAAATGTATACCAAAAAGCATGAAAAGATCTACATGAAGTAAGCAGAGCCAAGAATGTAGTATCTATCTTGACTACAAAACTTTGAATATATAGAACAATCACACAAGGAGAAATAAAAAGTAAATAATAGTAAAATTACAAAAATCAACCATGTCTGGAAGAAAGAGATATGAGAGGACACTCCTTCCTTTGCAAAGATGGAGGGGTATTCTGGTGATGCACATGGAACATTTTTGAATTTTTTCAATGTATTGATTGATTGTGCTGATTTTTTCCCTCTTTTTCTTTCCTTTTATTTTGTCTTTAAAAGTACTTTTTGTTTTATGGGATAGCTGTGGGAGAGGAGGAGAAGTTCTCAGGAAACTCATGATGATGTAAAAAAAGTTATCAATGAAAACGTAAACGATGTTAACTATAAGGAATATTTTTAGTTTATTAATCATAAGGAAATCCAAACATTCCCTCACAAAGTTTCAATTTTTCTGGTACAATAAGCCTTTTCCCAGACAAAAGTACTATAATTTAGGCCTTTTTCTGTGGTAAAGCTCAAAATTGTTCAATCATTTATCACATTTCTTTTTTAGATTTTTAACATATATGTAATTGAGCTACACAATTTAAATATATAGCCTTTTAAGAGTCTTCACGTTAGTCTTTTGTTTTTCATATGCTAGGGTGAGTGATGAAAAGGATGCACGAGGGTATCTTCAAGCTTTGGCCTCTAAAATGACAGAGGAACTGGAGGCATTGAGAAATTCCAGCCTTGGTACAAGAGCAACAGTAAGGAATTGCCATTTTATGTAAGAATTAATAGTGGTGATGAAAAATAAGCCATGAAAACTATTTTGATAAGGTTATGTTTTTCCAAATTTTGACCTATAATAAAGTATTTCAGTAGAAATCAAATACTTTGACTTTCTCCTTAATTCAGAATTTATATATCAAACATAATTTCTGTAATGTACTTAAAATTTTAATTAATGAGATGTTCATGTAAAAATCAACCTGTTCTCTTATAAATAACTTATCTTTGAGCTTAGTGTAAAGTAATAATTTTTACAGATTATTTTTCTATTTTATCATTTGAGAAAGGTAATATTATTGGAGTTTTTCCATATTAATTTTGGAATTTTAGGTCTTATATGTTGGAAATATAATAGAATGTAGCTGGAAACACAATTGCATTGTTTTTAGGATATGCCCTGGAAGATGCGCCGTTTTGCAAAACTGGATATGTCAGCTCGGTTGGAGTTGCAGTCAGCTTTGGATGCTGAAATTAAAGCCAAACAGGCCATCCAAGAAGAGCTTAATAAAGTGAAAGCATCAAACATCTCAACAGAATGGTGAGATGGAGTAATACAGTTCAAATGGACTGCTTCCTGAGTTTGTGAGAAGGCATTTAAAGAGAGGTCTTAGTTACATGCATTTAATTTCATGCCTATCAAGCCATTTTTCTTTACAAAGAAAAAAAAAAGATCACTTAATTCCTTCTTTTTTTCCTTAAGATGGCATTAAAAATCATTTATTGATTACTTGCATACTTCATGGTTTCAGCATATCTGTAATCCCATTTAGAGATACTCAATGACTGCACCAGTATAAAGTCAACATGGAGAGGCAACAAAACTGGTTAAATATATTTGTCAGTGTTAATCCCATGAAGACCCATCTTGTATTGTTAACAACTGATCACTGGTTTTTATTTGGTTGACATCCTATTTGGGTGTTTGTTGGGAAGTGTGTATTGTTAAAACAAGTTGTGTTAAAAGAGCTTTGTATTTCTTTCTCGGTAGAGGAGGTTAGGTTAGAAGAGAGTGAGAGAGAGAGAAAGAAAGAGAGAGAGAAGGTAGATGTTGGTTAATTGAAAAAAAATTAACTTTTCAAATGTGTCAACAAATTTTAATTTTTTAAAGTAAAGAAAACTAAAGATGAAAGACACTAGTTTCTACAAAAGATTAAATAGCTTGCTTTAGATTAAAGTGCTTTCCCCAATGCAGTATAAGCTTCTCCAGTCCAGAACCTGTTTTTATTTTTGTGTCTTAGCACATTGTGTACCTGGCATGTTGTAGGTGCTTAATAAATGTTTTTTTGATTGGATTGGACTCTTCATCAGTACAGCCCTCAGCACTTCCATACCTTCTGTCTGTTGTAACTCAACAAATCCCTCCTAGTCAATCTTGCCTAATACATTGAAGGGCCTCTATTTCTTTTAGCATTTTAATGGGCACCAGTGTAGCACTTGAGTTGTCCACCTCTTAACTTATGACTCTTGCTACTTGAACTTCTTACCACGTTTTTGCCATAGATGTGCCTTTCAGACACTTGAAATTATCATTTTTCTGGAATCATATTGTTTTATAATTTACAGCCAGTTACCATTACGGAAAGAATATTGGGGAGGGTGGATGTGTGCGTGCGTGTGTGCGTGCGTGCGTGTGTGTGTGTGTGTGTTGTATTATACTTTTTAAAAAGACTTCAAGTGCACCTAGAGCTTTCATAAATTTAAAATTCATGGATCTATTTTTTCAGTAAGCCAAAGAAAAAAACCATTTCCCAGGGCTCTCTAAGCTTAACACCAAAGTAGGGGACAGCACAGTTCTGAAAGTTTAGAATATTAATAATTATCTCAGTGATTTTGTCTATGAATAAGTTACTACAAATGAGTTGTAAAAGAACAGTGGAGGGATTAAAAGAAATAAATTTGATAGTCAAAGTGTAAATTGTATAAATATACAGTTTTCTTAAATGTAGACCATTAAAAATCTAAAGTGTCTTAAATGGAATGGGAGGAAATACATATATAATCCATATGTGTGTGTGTATGTGTGTAAGTTCAATTTTTGTGTGAAAAGCAAACCCATAAAAATAGAATATTTAATTTTTTAAAATTTAAACTGGGAGTCAAACATGCTTTATTTAAAATTTTATGGCTCTTAAAAGAAAAACATTATTGAGCATGTGATCCAAAACAGCATGTGGAGGTGCCAATTAAAATATTGATATATAACAATACTGTTGTACATCAAAGTAAAGATAAACTTTTCATTTACTCAAGGTATATGAGTTTGATGTGAGTCAACCTCAGAATAGTAAACAAAGGCAGTTTTATGGTTCCATCCTAAATAAGTCCTAACAGAATCTGAAGCATGCTTTTGTTTCATGGCATTGTTTTTTATTTGACAATTCAAGTTGGCCAATATTAGTTTTTAGTCTAAAATTCCTAAATAAGCCTTTCAAGTGACAGTAATATGAATGATGGGTTAAGTGAGGAAATAGCTAGAATTTAGTAGCTAATTACATCTTTTTCTTTTCCCTCTCTTTCCCCCCTTTAAGCAAACTGCAAGAGTCAGAGAAGAAGAACTTGGAACTGCTTTCAGAAATTGAAAAACTGAAAAAGGAGACTGAGGAGCTTAAATCTGAAAAGGGTATGGAAGCTGGTGTCCATATAAATCAGGTCTCATTGTACTGTGGATATATTTTACTATATAAGAAACTGTTTATAGTTTGTGTATGAGAAATACTGGCTTCACAGAGCCATTTATTCTGGGTTTTTTGTTTATCTTGATAAGATCTATTTTTATGGTAGGAATAAATATAATTTTGCACCAATTTGAACTCCTTTTCATTAGTATAGAAATTTCTATGAACAGCTTTTTGTAGTTGGAAAAAAATTTATTTGAAGTTACTAAACCATTGTCACTTTCCATTTTGGAATATTCTAAGTTGCTGTGGCACGATGTAATATGAATATGTGATTATATCTACAAAAGAAGACTATTAAGTTAACTTGTCTTTATTAGTCATCTGCATATGTCTAGAAATTTGCTACCTGCTGTTAGAGGCACAAAGGAAACAATATTCATCTCCTGTCTTTAAGGAACATAGAATTTAGTTCAGAAGATAAAAGTGATACATAAAGTAACTAGATGAGAAAACAAAGCATTAAAGAAGGGGGTAATTAGCTAATGAACAGTTGTTTTTGAATGCCATGTTTTACTCAAGTTTATTGAATGAAATGCATCAAATGAGCCTGTCATATATACTCTGAGATTTCCTTAATTGTTACTTTTTCTCACTAAACACTGTGACTGCCACAAAAAAAGAGCAATGAGACTGTTTTGCATTTCTCTTAAATGTGCTGCTTAGAATTTCCTTTCATAACATCGATAAGACTTAAACAACACTTTCTATCTGAAATGAATATGTAACATCAGTAGATGATATACTTTTAGCAAAGAACCATTGAAAATTATGCTAAATTCATAATAAAATAATAATGATAGGTAGCATTTATATTTAGTCCTTTAAGATTTATAAACATTTCAAAATATTATCTCATTTGATCCTTACCACAGCCCTGAGAGATAGGTGCTATTATCATCCCCATTTTATGGTTAAGAAAACTGATATAGAAGTTAAGTGACTTGTCCACAGTCACACAGCTAGTGTCTGAGGTCAAATTTGAATTTAGGTTTTCTTGATTCCAAATAATTGCCTTTAAGAACTTTTCTTTTCATAGCACATTTGTAAATCAGTAGATTTGCTATGGCACAACTAAGGTCGGTGGAAAGGTGCCAAAAACACCATTTCTGGGGTACTTGTCCTTCCTCCTGGACCCCATTAATAGTGAATTTGTGCCAAAGACAGCTTCTTACCCCTTTACCCTAGAAAACTCATGATATTGTGGAGTTAGGCAGACCTCTCCCTCTAAGGCCAGACCCCAGTCAAATCTCCATTCTCCTTGATGCCTGCCCTGAGTACAAAATTGGTTAGTTATATTTCTGATCCGTTATATGCGCTGAAGAAGATTGACAGATAGGGAAAAGAGATGCACATAATGAAGGTACAACAGATAATCCCCTCAGTGCAATATTCCTAATTTTGCAGGTGTTTCATAAATACTTATTGAATGATTTGTTGACTGTAATAGTGGGTGGAAGGGGGAGGGGGGGAGAGTGAGAGAGAAGGGGAGAGAGAGAGAGAAGGGAGAAAGAACTCAGCAGCAGTGATTGGTGCAAGGGAATGCAGATTTGGAGCCATAAGTACCCTACTGGTATAGCTCCTGACTTGGTTAAAATTTGAGAGGATAAAAAGAGATTGCTTGGTGAAGGGAAGACAAAGGTGGACAAGACATAAATGTGGTCATCATAGTGGTCTGCATTTCCCAGATTAGAACTACAAAAAAATTCTGGTTTGTTGCCTATCACCAAGACTTTCATGATGTACGCATTGTGTCTTGATACGTTGTTTGCCAAACATTATAATACATTAAGCCATTTTAGAAAGATTAAAAAATAACTCTGACATTATGTGGTGCTCTGTAATTTAGTTCCAATTTAACATTTTAATGTAATTTTGTTTTAATGGTGATTTGGTCTAAGAATGCAACAAAATAACAACAGTTGCAGAAATGAAGATAAATAAATATGCAGTTTTGTGCAGCATCTCTAAACATAGAGATTGTATCTGAAAAATCATAGGTAAAATGAGTTCTTAAACAATATGACTTATTCAAAGTGCTAAAAATTGTATTTGACTATTTTTTGTAATGTTTTGAGTAGTGCGTTGATACTGGCATGCTTTACTTTAAAACTCAGTTTTTTAAGTACAATGCTATTATTTAGAAAATAATGCATGAGACTTTATTTTAAAAATTATTTTGAGACAAGGTATAATCTGGATTCTTCATTCTGTCTGAACAGGTAACCTAGTGGCTAATACCTTGAAAAAAATTTTAAGCCTAATTAAGTGAATTGTTTTATATAATATTTCAATAAATGCATTGTTTTCTTATAAGAAGTTGTTTATATTAGCAGATCCATCCTATGCATTTCATAAGAATATTTCAAAGCAAAAATATCAGTTGGTTAGAAGAAATCAGCACAGACAATTTGAGTCAGTTGAAAGGCCCCTTTTATCGAAAATATTGTGGGCCTCCCAAGAAGATCAGAAATTTTGTTTAAGCTCTGTATTTTAGTGAGAAGGGGGGGAATGAGATAATTTGAAACTTAAGAAGCAGTTATGTGAAGGCAGATATGTCTATTATTCCATTACAAAACCTACTATGGGTGTACTAGGAAAAAACCCCACAAAATCCTCTGATCTTATGATATATAATGCTAAGAAAAAAATTATTACTAGTATTGAATATATTTTGGTTTGAGTGTGTGTACACAGGACTTTGATGATCTTTGAATACTTTGGTTTGGGAATGTCTTTTAACAAACTCAGGCAGAAAAGGTCATCCATGAAAAGTAGTTTTGTTCTCAAGCTTAAAAAAAGTTGCTGCTGTCTTCTAGGTGTAAAGCACCAAGACTCACAGAATTCTTTCTTGGCATTTTTGAATGCTCCTACCTCTGCTCTGGATCAATTTGAAGTAAGTGTAAAATCATTTAATTTCTTTTTCTCTCGTTTTATAACTTCATGTTATTTTGAAATTTTCTTATACTTATATAAAAACTATCAATCAATTAATAAGTGTTTATTAAACATTTGCTCTATGCCAGGCACTGTGCTAAGCACTGGAGATACCAAAAAGGAAAAATAGGCATTATTACTTTATAATTCCATCATACATTAGCACCTTGAAACCATGAAATGAAAAAAGAAAAAATGGAAAGAGTGTGATTTGGTAAACAGTCCTACTGTAATTTTATGTAAGCTGAAGTAGCATTTCTTTTAGAGCTGAATGACTACATTTAATGGAGAAAATCTGAATTTGAGAGTCATTATATCTAAAAGTTATACTGGTTATTTTTTATTGATACTTTAGATGTTTTCTTCTGGTTTAATTTTATTTTTAATAGTGTGCTATATTTGATGATATTTGGGACATAATATTTAAATTATTTAATTACTTTGTGGCATGGGAAAAAAAAGCACCACTTTTTAGATGTAGTTAAAGGGATTTATAAATTTCTTGAGTAAGAAAAGGTACAGTATTTACTTTGTTCACTTGTTTTCTTGAATTAATGCCATTTATCATTTTATTTAATTGTTATAGGAGATTGGAGTTATTATTTATTTTTATCAAATTGCTTCATACATTTTTTTCTATTTCTTTATTGCTGTATTCGTTAAATAGGATTCCTTTTCTTCTTCCTCATCTTCACTGATTGATTTTTTGGATGACGTAAGTCTTTCATCTTCAAACAATGCACCCCTCAGTAAAAGAGATCAGTGAATTGATTTGGAGACTCTATAAATTAATGCAGTCAATTTAAGGAATTGTAGAATAAATTATGGGTATACAATGTTTCTACATTTTTCTTATACATGAAAATAAAGTAATACACTCTTTAAAATGCTTTGATTATCAGAGGATCTGTCATTTTTCCCTTCATTCTGGTCCCCTTAAATCATTCTCAGATCTGAAATGCTGATTTAATTTTATCACCACTACTAGTATTTTTATTATATGTGTTAATTTCTGTTTTTTACTTCTTCCTTTTCTTTCCTGTACATTAATCTTGGACTTCTTTGAATCCTCTTCCTAAAATATTTTTTTAAATTTTGTTTTGGTGTTCATAACTACCGATTTTTAAAGACTTATTAATTCTATTAAGTGGCACAAAGGTTAAGGACAGTGAAATTTAGGCTACTAATAAAGTTTTCTTTTAATGTAGAAATGGACTTTGAATTATTTTGAGTTAGTACGTGTAAATCAATATAAATTGACTGCATTATTATTTCCCTCCTGAATAAAACCTATAGATTTAACCATTTAGATAGCTCCCATCAGATAAGCACCATTCATCCTTTTTACATAATTTCTTCTCATATGAATTATCTATATTCCATATTAAATAATATAATAATCCTTAATACAAAAATTTTTTTTATCATGTTGAAAATGCTATGCTTCAAAAAGTGTTAAGGAGGGTTGGGGGAGCAGTGGGATGGTGCCATGTCAAACATAGACTCTTTTTATCAGGAGAAAAATCTTAAAATACTATATCCCTTATATTTTAACAGAGATCTAAAAGTGTTCTTAAAATTACTTAGCACATGATAATCAGTGCATGTTAATTGTGGTTATATCTTAATGAGAAATCTTTTTATTATTAAACAACACAAAGTCTGGCTGCCTTGGTATGTTTGAAATAGTTATATAAAATTTCACATTTTTGTTTAATCTAGAATGTGCTGTTATTTTTGTGTTGAAGAATAATTTTGGGTACCACTAAAAAGTACTATATATGATGATGGTATTTTTATGTAAATTATTGCTAAATCTCCTAAATTATAAAATAGTCAAATACAAGTACCATTCACCCTTAAAAACATTTGAAGAGAGTTTAAATATTACTTTAAGCTTCCTTTCCTTCAAATAGCAATTTTCTTTTTCTTTATAACTTATGTCCCTCACTCCTGCCTCTACACACTTTTGTCTCTGTAACATAATTATAGAGAGAATTATGACAAAAATAAGGTACCACCATCAGAGGTACTCTCTAAATTAAGGAATGCTCTGGTACTTCGCCTAATTGCTGAACTTGGATTAACTTTCTGCTGCCACCAACCAAGTGTAAAAAAGTGTTGAGGGAAGGTGGTAGGGACTTCTCTTTGAAAACTGATATTGTGTTTAGAACATTTCCCCACTTAGTACTTCCTCTCTGGAAATGCTCTGTTTCCCAGATTTGCTGTATTTTAGCATATGCAGCTATTTGAAATGAGCAACAAACTTTACCAACTATGTAAGGAGACTGTGTGGTATGGGGGGTGGGGGGAGGTATATGTAGAGTTAAAGTAACCCTCTGGTGTTATTTGGCTTGGCACAAATTTAAAGCATCAAGCATTGACCCTTCTAGGAATTCCCTATCCTCAGTCTGTCAGTCTACAATCTCTTTTTATCTTTAATTTTTGGGATCACAGTTCTTCCTCCTAGTTCACCATTTTGTTCTACTCTCTATGTCAAGCTGTTTTCTTTAGTTTAGGCCCTAGGTATATCCCTTTTCTCTTCTGATAGAAATCACTGTTCTGGTCAATACTTGCTGCACTAGCTTAGCATATTTTCTTTCTAGGTTCTGCTTACACTTAATTTCCTTCCTTTAGCCTATTATCATTTCCCTGAGTTGAATTATCCATATGTGTAAGTAATCCTAGGTTCTATTCTCCTTTACTACATTTTTCTTGCTTCCTCTGACTCTGCCTTTAAGGCTTTTCTAGTGTTTCATTTAGCCCACCCCCATCTTCTTCCACCCCCTTCCCCAAGCCTATGTTCTCTTCAGCTTTCTTTCTGTATGGTACCACATCATCAGTCTACTTTGCTAGAAATTCCATCCCTCACCAAAAAGGGTCATCATATTCTTTTCTCAGAGGATTTCAACACATATACTACTATGTTAAAGATCATTGCTGTCACCAAATTTTAACATACACAAGGCTGCTTTTTGCCATAACAAACCTCTGGCCTTCATCTGGGGTCACTACTCAGCTCACACTGACATTATTGTATAAAGGTTTTTATATGTTATAATTGCTACTTTTAATTTCTTAAAAGAGTAACGCTATTTTAAGGTTATAGTACAGTCAGGTATACTGAAAATATAGGTAAATTAAAAATTGTTCCTGTTTCTATATAGCTACTATTCTATCCATAAATAAGTTTTTAAAAACTAGAAATATACTCTTTTGTCAGTTATTTTCACTATTATCCACAAAGATACAGGAGAATGATCTCTGGATAGTCTTACCCAGTCTTGTGGCTAGCTCAAGTTCAGTCCAAGGCATTGACTTATCTCTATACTTAATTTGGATCTGATTTCGTGGATATAGGTAATCTCTCCACTGTTACAGATCATAACCCATCTATTCCTTCTTATCCCATGTGATTCTTAGCCATGATTGTCCATAGGTCCTTCATGGAGGATCTACCCAATGTATATTAGAGGCCCACAAAACATACTAACTTTAAAATTCAGGTTAATTCTCTTCTCTCCCAACTTTTCACCCCATTTATGAATCTTTCAAAACAAAAACCAGAAAAAAAAACTTCTTTTGATTGTTCTAGTAGATCATGGCTCTTGTTTAATTAAAATATAGACTATTATTTTTAGTTAAAATATTTCCTTTTCATGTTTAGTGTTTGTCAGGTTTCCCTATTTTGAATTGTGTATCTTTAATGAGAATGTGTGTGTGTATGCATTTTTTCCTGCCTCAAAGATGGAAACAAACATTAAATTGAGTTAGGTCCTATGCTGAGGGAGTGAAATATTGATGGAGCTGAAAGAGAAGAACGAGCAGTGAAGATGTAGGAGTAGGTCTATGGAAGTTCTTCATATTGTCTGCTACTCTAAATTGCTAATTCATGCCAGAGTAGGAAATGCCCAATTTTCTTCTTGCTTCAATAGTGGCTAAGAATCAGAGTAGAGTTGGAGGTAAGAGCTATGAGTTTTGTAGTAACTTTCAGTTACAGAAGACCACCCCAGCTGCTTGTAAAAGGTTGTTCAGGATCTAAATCTGAAGGAATATTAGTAACTTTGGAATAAGAACTTTAAAAATCTTAGTAGAAAGATATTAATAGAATTGGACTGTCTATCTAGTATAGAATTGCCCTTTGCTCTCACTGGTCACTCTGAGTAACTTACACTTTTTCTAGTCTTCTGTGAGAGTGCAGTGATCATAAAGGCTTCATCATCCTAGTGTCTTAGAACCTGCTCTTGTCTAGCTATACATGATGCCACATATTCTCATGCACAGCTAATCTTAGGCTCTGGAAAGTGTTCCCAGGTTTATATGCGAGTCCACATGTGTTTTCTCCAACAAACCATGACAGGAGCTTCCAGTAGTTTATACTTTGTGGTGGTAGTGACCTGATACAAATTCATTTGTAGCTTGAAATTGGGGCTGTGAGTAGGGCCAGGATCAGGGTTGTACTTCAATAAAACTGAAAAAGAAGCCGTGTTTGTCTCTATTACCCTTTAATTTTCATCCCTTCCTGAGAATTTAGTGCCCAGATTTTATCCTCTAGCTGTCAAAAACTACTATAGGACCCCACTTAGGCCTTCTCCCTTCACTTATACAGTACCTAAAATTACCTGTCATACCTTTTCTTATGCCCTCCAAATTCACATTAAGGGATAATATAGCTAATGCCACTACCATTAACCTTCCTAGTATATTTTCTTGATAATACAAATGAACTCTTATCAGTAGAATTTTTAAGTAGTATAAGAGTATTATATAAACATAGAGACTGTGTAACTAGTGCTAGTGTCTTCCTCTTCATACCCTTCACCTCCAGCCATACCTTCAGTACAGCTTTTCTTTGGTTTTTAGATTTCTGAACATTATCATATACACCTTGGCTAGTCAATTAATTTGACTCGACTGTATCCAAAATAATAAATTGTTGATTGATGATCTAAGTGCCATGAGCTGTGATGGAAATATAGCACTGTAGACCTTTTTTTTTTTTGTAAGTAAATTATCAAAAAAATGGTCTATGGTTTTATGGTTTTTAAGGATAATTGTGTGTGAGAATTTTTGTAAAATATTTTCCTCTTTTCTCTGTCGAAGCACTCTCCATCCTGTATTCCAGCTAGCAAAGGCAGATGTGTAAGAGACCATTTATTTAATCCTTAGAATCCATTAACTAATTCTCAAAAAAAAAACAAACCAAAAACCCAAATTATACATGTGTGATCAAAAGATATTCCATATTCTAGACTTAAAGTGCTGATGGAAAGGATCTTGTAGATACTAAATATATGTTTTAAATGATGCAATTACATATAAGGACAAAGCACTGGTTTCTTTCATCTAGTAGGCAACTAATTTAGATGTTTATATAAAACCGTGTATTTTGTGATTTACTGTAATTACCCCATTGGGGAAAAATGTAATTTGCCCTTTTCTATTGAAAATATAAAAATAGATGTCTGGGATTCAGCTGCTTATACCCAGAGACAGCAGATGCTTCCTGAAGATGAGCATTTTTATTGTAGATGATTCATTATCATTTTTAGTTGTAAGCAAAATCAGATTTGGGTTATAATGTAGGTTTCTAAGAAAATGTGATATTGTTCATATTCAAAGCTATTTTTACTGACTCTTCAATAGAACATGTTCTTAAGGTTATTGTAGAAGTAAGGATACATTTTCATTGAGCTTTCACAGTTCTTTCAACTGATAGTTTGCATTTGAGAGAGACCCATTTGGTTGTGGAATAGAATTTTTTTTCTTTATGTGAAAGTATCTAGGCCATGAAGGGATTGAACCTGAAACTTTGGACTCATTAGCCTCTTGCCTTTATCTGAAATAAACAACAAAGAGTAAGCTTGGAGTAATGGGAGGTGGGCACAGGATCTTACTGGAAATCAGGAGAATTGAATGTTGTAATTTTAGTTTTCTATCAACTTATTAAATAACCATGGATAAATCACTTTAATCTCTCCCTTCATGCTTTAGTCGAAGTCTTCATCTGTAAAATGGTAAAATAGAAATAATCACTGCCCTCCCCCTTATGCTTGTTGTGCAGATAACTAGAAAAACATTTTGGAAAAAGTCGAAAGTGCAATGCAAATGCTAGACATGTATAAAATTACATTGGTAGATAAGTCTCTTTGAATGTCACTATATACTACAAGCTTGGATGTTATTTCAAGAAATTCTTACTATTGTTTTTGAGTATCCAGAATGGGGCATATCTTTGAAATACTGATATTACTTAGTAGTAATTTTGAGTACTTGCCAAGTCAAAGGATCATCTATGAAAAGGGTTAGTATTTGGTAGTTAAACAGCCAAATTACAGAATTAATTATCCTTCACTTAATGGGAATCAGTTAAACATTCAAGTGCCAACCATGACTAAATCAAGAAGACTTCTATTCCTTCCATTTAAATGTATTAAATATACCAGAAAAATGGAGTTGCAAGAAGGTGGTTGGTTTATGGTGGTATTTTATAAGTCTCCTTGTGTATTCATAGTCCAGTGTAGAGCCCTGCTGTGAGCCACCAGCTTGGTCTGTCAAACCTCCTGGTGTTTTTGTACTGTCTTATGCATATGTTCTTTTTTTCCCCTAGAAAAATCATCTGACAAATATGTATGGTTTTGTTTTTAGCATAAAATGTGGCTCTTTTCTCTCTCTCTCTCTCTCTTTATATATATATATATATATGTGTGTGTGTGTGTGTGTGTGTGTATGTATCATTTGCCTGTTAACTAGAATTTTTAAGGATAATTGTGTGTGAGAATTTTTGTAACACATTTTCCTCCTTTCTCTGTTGAAGCGCTCTCCATCCTGTATTCCAGCTAGCAAAGGCAGACGTGTAAGAGATTGTTGTACTTTCCCCATCCCACTCCTGCTTCCCCCATTGCCATCTTTTTTGCCTGTGGTTGCAGAACATTCTATGCTGCATTTTTTGCAATGTTTTATTTACATTACTGCATGTTTTATGCTGCTCTTGCTGCTGCTGCTGCTGCTGTTACTGCTGTGCTTTTATTTTATTGCTTTGAAGTCAAAGCTTTAGGAATGTTCACATGATAGTGTTTCTTTGACCAAACTGCCAGAATGATAAAGGTTTGACTTTCATTTGATGTTGATGTCAAAGGAAAGTTACAATGAAATTATCTTTCAAAATTAGTCAAATAGAGAAGTGTTGAGTTAGCATAGTCAGATTTATAAATGATCTCTTAGATATAAGCATATATTTAGAGATTTCCTAGGGATGCCCAAATTTGGAAGGCTTTCATATATTAAATCAGATTTCCATGAAGAAAAAAAATTAGATTGTTGGATCTCACTTAAAATTATTTATAACCTAGACTAATTTATAACTTTGGTTGTTTAAGAAAGTTACAGCTTCCTAGTTGCTGTTATGAAAGTAATTGATACCCCTTTTGTAATTATATCATGGTATCTATTGACAAAAATAATTTCTGACATCACTCAAGGTTTGGAGTTAAAAGTAGCTTTTGTTTGAGCATTTTTAATAATATTAAAGTAGATGCAGTTCTCTGGAATTCTGGAATTTCAGATGTCAAGATGGTCCTGAGGTAAAAAGAAAAAAAAAATTTTTTTTTTTACTATGTGCTTAAAATGTGTATTTACATAATCTCTTTTCCAATAACTTGGAAGCCCACTGAACACCTACACAAATTACATAACTTTTGTGGGCCTCTTCTGTAAAATTAGAAGGTTAATAAAGTATTCCAAAGTACCATAAGTGAGACCAGCATGTCATTCTCATTTTCAGATTATACAGTGAGCCTTATAACATTATAAAAGACGTTAGTGTTAGACCTAAGAGTTTTAATTGCTAGACTTTTAACCACTAGTACAGTATTCTAGCCACAGTGTTATGCTACTTCTAAGAAGAAAAACAAAATGATTAATAATATGAATATATTGCTCTCAAGTATAAAAAATTGAAAATATTTTTACATGATCACATATCAGAATAGATATAATTTTTACTTAATTTATTTCTGGTGTAATCATAAAACTAAACATTCAGAGAGATTTTATTTTCTGGCTAGTTTTACTATGTGTATTCCTACTAAAAAGTTCCTTACTTACTGTGATGGTCATATATGTGGAAACTTTAGTTATCAAGACCACTGCTATGAATACAAAAGAAAAATAACATCCACAAAACCCATTTACTTTCTTGCTTAGGCATGACTTGAAGGAACCCTTAGTCAAAGCTGATTAATTTAGAAATGTATTTTTCTTTTAGAAAAAAATATCTCATTGCTTATCTAGTTTCCCTTGGAAACCTTGAATATATCATTAGCTAAACAGTAGATTGTGTGGGGGGAGTGGGTGCATGGGATAAAGTTGTTCCTACAAACTATAGTAAAGTTAACGGCTGATACAGGAAATACTAGCCAAAGCTAGAGAATGGCCAAACTGTTCAGTAATTTAGATATATTTAGTGCAGGGGTATATTTGTTTGCATAGCACAGTAATTACTGCTTATATTGATGACAAGCATCAAAAAATAGTTAAATTGTGTCTTGATGCTACGTGTATTGAAGTTGAAAAAGTTTTAAGTACGTGTACATTTTAGATTTGTATTTTAAATGGCTTAAATTTTTAAAACTCAGGGTCTTTAAGGGGAAATTCATTTGTATGGATCCTTTTATCGCTTGCCAGATAATTCAGATATTGCTATATAAGTCAAGTCTACTAGCACTTACTAAGCACCTGTTATATGACTGCTCTGAGAAAACGAAAAGCAAAGAACAGATCCTGCTGTCAAGCAGCTTACAGTCTAATGGAGTGTTTATGTTGTTCTTTCTAACATAATGTTATGCATCCTGTTATTATGGCCATGTCTAACTCTTTATTGCATGCTATTCATACACATATTTTGATGATAATTATTTTATTATATCTTAAATATATTGTGGCATTTAAAAACCAGATCCTTTTAAAATCAGAATGAATAAAGGCATAAAATTCTGCTTAGCAAAATGTTATTAAACAAAAACCTTATAACACTTTTAGGAAATTTATTTTATCCTTTACCAGTTACTTATTTAATATATGCTTAAATGAGCAGAATTCCCAGTGAGCATTTAGGAGGATTATCTGTTAGTGAAGCAGTGATTTTTACAAATAGAACCAATAATTCCACCCCATAGTGATTCTCTTATGACTTCTCTATCAGTTCTACTCCTGTTCTAGCCTCTACTTTACTTCTATTCTACTCTCAGCTCCACGATAAGATTTAGGGATATATCTGACCCACATCCTTTCTGTTTGTACTTGCCTCCCTTCTCTAAACCACCCTTATAGTATTAAAGCTTTCAGAAGGTAAGAAGACACTTCTTAATTGAGTAACCAGGAAGGCAAGTCAATGTATATTCATTCTCCCTGATTCATTTGCCTCCTTCCAAAAATATCTCTATATAAATTAGATCATATTTTAAAGTTTGAACATTTTTAATAAATTACATTGTATTTGCTTCTTAAGTATTTATAGTACAGGAAAAATATTAATAGTACTATTTTCAGTTTGTAATCACAAAAAGAGAAAATCTTAATATGGTTTCTTTGCTTTTAAGAGTTTATCTTTTGAGTATGTTCCTTCATAGTTTATTTACATTGCAGGTAGGAGGAAAAGAGATTATTTTCTTTGCTGTTATCCTAGAACATTCAAAAATGAGACTAGACATTAAAACAGATTTTCATGAAGAGAAACAAAAGTTAGATTGTTGGATCTCAACAACTGTTCATAATCGAGACTGATTTGTAACTGGTTATTGAAGAAAGTTACAGCTTCCCAGTTGCTATTATGAAAATAGTCAGTATTCCTTTTGTAACTATACGAAGGGATCTATTGAAAAAAATAATTTCAGATGTCACTTAAGGTTAAAACTAGCTTCTGGAATATTTGAGCATTTTTAAAATGATAGTTACTGCCAGTAATTTCCAAAAGGCTTCAAAATTAAATGTGGAAAAAATGGTTGTATTGAAAAGGGGGCTTTGTCTTAATCTATTAATTTAAGAGTTTTGTAAATATAATGTGTATTAAAAGTAATAGCAACAGATGAAAATAGATGAAAAAGCATTGTTTTTGTTAAAGATGATAAGTGTTGTACAATAAAATATATCAGAGCACTTGTATAAAAATTCTTAAAATTAGATGTATTTTAAATATCTCTATATTTGTATTTGTTCTCCACTTAAATTATTTTTCTGATAGAAAAAAGCTATATATTCCAGATGACTGGTTTTAATCATGAGTATTATTTACAAGGAGCTAAACTATATAATGTAATAAATTCTTAATGTTTGTTATCTAAAAATCAGACAGTGATTTAAATATGAAGGTACATTTATATTTTGTTGTTATATTCTTAAATTCTGAGGATCAGTAAGTAAAAACTCCCAATAAACAAAAAGAATTTGGTGAATTCCTAGATGACTCTCATCCAGTGGCAGAAAGACAGTGGAATCAATTTCTTAATTGATGAAATAAAAATAATAAAATCCCATTTGGAGCCCTTTCTAATGTCCTTCATTAACTGGTTCTGAAAATTGTCATTTAGATATCATACTTTTTTTTTTTAACATATTTCCACGTTAGTCATGTTGTAAAGAAGAATTAGAACCAATATGAGGGACCACAAGAAAGAAGAAACAAAACAAAACAGAAGGAAAAAAAAAGAGCAAATAGTATGCTTCAATCTGCATTCAGACTCCATAGTTCTTTTTCCTGATGTGGATAGCATTTTCCACCATAAGTCTTTTGGAGTTGTCTTAGAACCTTACATTGCTGAGAAGAGCTAAGTCTATCAAAGTTAGTCAGAGTTAGTCACCAAACAATGTGGCTGTTACTGTGTACAACATTCTCCTGGTTCTGCTCACTTCATCAGCATCAGTTTATTTTTCATAAGTCTTTCTAGGTTTTTCTGAAGTCTGCCTGCTCATCTTTTCTTATAGCGCAATAGTAGTTCATTACATTGATAAAGCACAACTTATTCAGCTGATATCATACGTCTTAAAATATATCTCTACTCAGGAAAAATAACCATCATTTTGGCTTTTAATTAAGGTATTTTTTCCTTACTCTTAATTGATTAAGTCTTAGAAATCTCAAATTGACTTGGTTAGGTTAGAATTAATTTTCAGTATCTCTTTCCTTGAAATCTCTTGCATTAATTAGTAGTAGTTTACTACTCATTATCTTTTTAATACCATTACATTTCATCACATTTCCCTTTTTACTATTTCTTTCTCTATTAGAATCCTTTAAGTTACTTCTATTGATGATGAACCTTCACACTTATTAACTTATTACATCATCGATTCAATTTATTGCTTGTACAAATGATTATAATTTTTTCCCTTAGGATGTGGGACATATTGTTTTTGTTTGATTAACTTAAATGCTAATAATGATTATATTTTCAAGGACCATTGTTTTGGATACTTATAAAGGTACTTTTAAAAAGGAGGATAACTTTCCATTAATCAGTTGCTTTATTACCTTATTACAACTGATTCATTACCTAATTTCTTTAAGTATTTCATGCTAAATCATCTATGGGGTATTTTTTTAAACAGTAAATATTCTGAAAAATGTAAATACAGCAAAATCTAATGAAGTAATTTTGTCAGTCCCAATTACATGAATTATATGTATAGAAAATAAAAGGATAATTTCCCAAATAATTTT
Source organism: Vombatus ursinus (assembly GCF_900497805.2). Classification (NCBI taxonomy): domain Eukaryota; kingdom Metazoa; phylum Chordata; class Mammalia; order Diprotodontia; family Vombatidae; genus Vombatus; species Vombatus ursinus. Next base: position 23,897,594 of record NW_020954576.1, read on the forward strand.
TTCATTGCAAGTTTATTTCTGCAGTTGTCTTTCACACTTTTTTATGGGAGATGAGCTTTTGGGGCTACTCTTCCTGAATTTCAAGTATATATTTAATGGTTCATTTTTTTTTTTTTAGTCTGTAAGGTAGTGTTTCAAAATGTCCATATCTGTTTAGCTAATATTCTGAATTTGATTTCATCATTTATCTAAACCATCATAAAAGTTAGAAATATTCATACTTACTTTTTGGTAGTTTCTTTTTATTCTTGGAAAATAATTGAGTTTCACTTACAAAAAAGAAATTAAAAATAAGCTTGAACTTTGAACTTAAACTTTGATCTGAATTGTCTTATTATACAAAACTTAAAACCTAGTATTTAGTTTTTAATATTACTATAATAGTGTTGATGTAGTAATCTTAATAGTTTTGACACTGAGTTATCTTTGACACTGAGTTTTGACACTGAGTTCATTTCATATCTAATGTGAATCTATCTTTGTGACTCTTTTCTGTCATTTTTATTGATGACTAAAAACTAGTCAATAGACAAATGAGTTTTCAGAACTTTTGTTCCTATTCAGATAGCAGTAATACCACATGCAGATCACGAAATATTTTTTATTTTTTTTTAACTCTATAGCTCTTCAGGAGTTGCGGATGTATGTAATCATGAATTAAATTGCAGTAGTATTTTTCCTTTCCCTAGATTCTCACTAACACAGAGGATGTTTAATATGTTGATTGCAGCTATAGTGTCATCATACCACAGGGAGCTACTAGAATAGCAAGGGTCAGAGTTGTAGTATTTCATATTTTTGGTACCCTTTAAAAATTAGCTTCTGTACTAATGTGTTAATCTTTACTCTGCTATTTTGTACAAATGTGGCCTCGTGCAAGTCACTAACCTCTTTGGCCTTGTTTTTTTCCTGTCAAATGAGAGAATCACCTTGCTTGGGACTGTTCTGCTCTAGAACTGTGGGTCCTATATGTCTAATGTTACTTAAGACATTTATGAAGAGGATTCTGCCTCAGAATTACTGGTATTATTGAAGACATGATTATTCAGCTTGGATTAGCTATACTTTTTGCTTTTCCTACTATTTTTCAGGATTTTGGCTAGTGGATAACTGAGAGTTTAAGTGATTTGTCCAGGTTCACATAGCTTGTATTATGAGGGTCTTGAAACCAGGCCTTCCTGGTTTCCAGGCCAGTCTCTATGCAGTCTGCTATATAATAAGGTAAAAAAAAAAAATCCTCTATGCACTACACCCCTTAGATGCCTCAGTAATCACAGAAGGATAAACCCTTACTCATAAACTCATAAATCCATATAGATTTTTTAAAGACAGATGCAGAAGATATAAGAAAGGATAACAAAAACCAAGGATGATCTACCAGCTTATTGATTATCTTAAAACATAACTCATCTTGGCCTAATATTAACTTGGACACACGAAGGGAAGCTGGATGCTTTACTACTTATATTAGGTTACTATTCCCTAACAAACATTTTTGTTTTGTCCTTCACAGTCCAAAGATCATTCTTATTAAAGGGGAAAACAGATGAAAAGAAGAATTAAATTGTATAGCTTGTATCATATATTTTCATTATTCCATCTACCTGTATAGCATTCCTATTTCTTCTTTAATCTTCCTCCTCTAACATACCTCAAAAAACTTTATGGTTGTCTTAAGCAGTGATTGACAGCCTCAGCTTATTTTAGCACTCCTTGCATTAGTATCACAGGAGTGACATACTCATTCTAAAAATTCATCATCGGTTACTTATTTCATCTGTCTTTTGTATCCGTCTTTAAAAAAGCTGTATGGGTTTATGAGCTCCTTGTATGACTCATTGATCTCTTTAGTCAGCTCCCCCTTACCTCTTCATTGGATTCATTTATGCTTGTCTTTTCAGAATCTCATGCTTAAAAGTTTCCCATACCCCTCTTTGGCCTTCTTTCATGTCAAGTCAAGAAACATTTATTAATTACATACCAAAAGCACTGTGCTAAGGACTGAGGATACAAAAAAAAAGCTCTCCCCTCAAAAAAAAAAAAAAAAATCCCCTTTTTTCAGGGACTTCACAGTCTAATTGAGGAGATGACGTGCTAACAACTTTGTACCAATAAGATGTATACAGTTGAAATTGGGTATGTTCTCAGAGGGAAGTGACTAGGAGAACTGGAAAAGACTTCTTGCAGAAAGTAGGACTTTAGCTGTGACTTGAGGGAAGCCAGGGGATAGAGATGAATAGGAACTATATGACTGGCCATTCAAAATACCCAGAGTCTGGAGACAGAATGTTTTGTGGGAGGAACAGTAAGGAAGCCAATGTCACTGGATTGTAGAGTACATGGGTATATAAAGTATTTGCAGAGTGTAAGGCTTTAAAAGTGATTTTATATTTGATCCTGGAAGTAATAGTAAGCCTGTGGAGTTGATTGAATAAGGAGATGACATGGTCAGACCTGTAATTTGTAAAGACTAATTTGACAACTGAATGGAAAATGGACTGGAATTGGGGAATCTACTGGAGGCAAGAGGTTTAACCAGAAGCCTATTGCCATAGTCCTGGAATGAGATGATAAATGAGAGCCTTTGCCAGTAATTCATAGGATAGTATTAAAATAGGAAGAAAAGTCATAATGCTTATGAGGTAAGTTCCTCTGTTTTTAGCAAAGTAAGAGAGCAAGTAGGCCCATTCACTAACTGGGGTACTACAGAAAAATAGTAGCTCCTTGTAGGAAGAAGAATACCAAGGAAGTTCCACATCACTGATATCTTCATGCTGGGTTTATGATATTTCCCCAACTTATAATCTCTTTCGTCTTTTAATCAGGTTGTTTGTTGTAAAATCCCATCAGAATATTACTGAATATATCTTACTCTGGTATGTGATATTATCCTAATGTATCCTTTTATAACATTTTGAAAAATATTCTATTAATTGATATAAAATATTAAAATATTCTAATATTTGAAAAAATATTCTAAAATATTGCTGTGTTTTATTCACAAGTCATATTCCCTACAAGTCTTAGTGATACCTATGAGGCTTAGTTTACTTTCTTGTATCAAGGTCTCTGGTTTACTTTGGTCTTTAACCTTCTTCTTTGTATTTGTAGAACAGTGTCTGAGGCCTTGAGTGTTGTTACTTCTCCTCTTTGAATATTGGCTTCTATGAATTCCTTGGCTTTCCCACTGATTCTTCCTGTGTCTTATCTTTTAGTTGCCTTGGTATTGTGTAAAGATGCATTTCTGCATTCCTCTCCATTTTCAGTTTAATAATTATAAGATTATTTCTCCCTCTCAGAATCTCTGTTTGAAGGTGCCTCAAAAGCCACCTAGCCTTAAGCTATGCCTGGCTTTAAATAACACCCCCAACAAGTAGTCACTCATCCTTTGTTTGAAAACTACAAGGAAGAGGAACCTGTAGCCTTGTAAGGCATCCCATTCCACTTTTGGATAGCTCTAGTCTAGTTATTAAGAAATTGACTCTTTTTAATTGAACTAAATTTACCTCTGTACCTTCCTCCATTACTCTTAGTTCTTTTCTTCTGAGAGCAAGCAAAAGTCTAATTCTTCTTCTACATTATAGTCTTTCAAAAACTTGTAAATAATTATCACATTTCCCCTGCACACATGACTTCTTTTTTGAAGACTAAACGCCCTCATTTCTTTTAGTTGGCTCTCATATAATGTGAATTTGATGTCCTTCACATCTTCATCTCCTTATTCTGTATACTCAATAGCTCATCAATATCCTTCCTCAAATGTGGTGCCCAGAACCAAACACAGTACTCCAGATGTCATCTGACCATGATAAAGACTATCAGAACTATCACCTCCCAAGTCCTAGATACTAGGCGTTCCTTAACGTAGCATAAGATTGCATAACATTTCTTGTCTGCCATATTGCACAATAGACACATTGACCTTTTGGTACCTCTTAATCTTTTTCTAAAGTAAACAACTGTCTAACCACATCTTGTACTTGGGAAGTTGTTATTTTTGAATGCAGGTATAAGACATTGCTATAAAATTGATTCCTATAAAATTTCATTTTATTAGATTTGGCTCTGCTTCCAATCCATGTTTTCCACCAAGAAAATCCCTTTAGTAATTATAAAGTCTCTTTATTGCCCACCTCCAACAAATGTATGATCCAGAAAGAAGCTGTTAGGTTTAAATTTGAATTCCAGTTTTTTATTCTTCTGAAAGGTGTTGAATGAATGAATTAAGAAGCATTTATTAAGTGCTCTGGGAATAAAAATAGGAAAGGGTGGCAATCCCTGCCTTCAGGGAATTTACATTCTCATAGGGGTAGATAATACCTTATGAGATGGTGGCCAGGAAAGGTTGTTTTAATTTGGGAATTCTTTGGAGTGGTACAGTAGTGCAATGTTGATTTGACTACCATTTTCAGATTAGGAAATAAAAAGATTAAGATATCATATAGGCAAGAGGGAGAAAAACAGCTGGAATGAAAATGAACATGCATGCATGGTCCAAGGGAACTGGACCATAAACTACATGACTTAGCTCCTCTCCAGCATAGTCTGTAGAAGTCCATTTGGAAGATGGAGCAGGAGCACCATCAACAGTAGAATGAAAAAAATGATTTGGTTGAAGAAGTATGATCCCAAGAGGTTTAGACCTGAGCCACTTAGCTACTTACAGACTAGGTCTCTTGAGGTCCAGTTTGCAAGACTATAGCTCTGGCAGCTTAATATGTATTTGTTGTATTAAATTGAATGTACTTCATCACAAGCCATGTAGTTAGGGAATGAGAAGATTGAATAGTTTATAGAATCTGGAAGTTGAGTAGCTTCCAAATTATTAATTTATTCAACAGACTTTGGTTAAGCAATTACTCTCTGAATTGCATTGTACTAGATCATGTGAGGAATATTGAAAAAAGATGGCTTTTGTCTTTAAGATGTTGCATTGTGGGGCAACTAGGTGGTGCAGTAGAGAGAGCACCAGCCCTGAAGTCAGGAGGTCCTGAGTTCAAATCTGGCCTTAGACCAAACACTTGACACTTACTAACTGTGTGACCCTGGGCAAGTCACTTAACCCCAATTGCCTTAAAAAAGAAAAAAAAAATGTTTCAAAAAAAGATGTCGCATTGTAATTGGGAAGACAAGACAAATATACAAGTAATAACTGGAGAATATAAGGAAATTTTAAAAAAAAAACAGCATAGCTAACAAAGAGCGAGGGAAGTTAGTGCAAATTGTTATTAGGGATGTACTGTTAGAGAAGATCAGATAGTGTCTTAAGGAAGTGATGTACATACTTTAGCATAAAAGAGGTAAAAAAAAAAAAAAATAGCAGTAAGGAGACCAGCCTACATAGTATAAAAGAATATTAGTAGAGGAAAGAGAAAAGTCTGGAGAAGGATCAGGAAGCAGAGGGAAGATAATTTGTAGAGGAGTTGGAGCCCTGGATTAAAGAATTGATTCAATAAGTGATGGGAAGACATTGTAGTTTCTTAAAGGTATCTTCATACCTCAGTATTTGAACAACTGGTGATTTCATTTGTGTTGGTATTCCCTTCTCTGACGCAAATTGCAGCTCTTAAATGACTTATTATAAGGTCTTTGAGAATTGTCTTGACCAAAAAAATCATCACTCTTGGACTAATCTGGTAGGGAGCCTCTTTGAAATTTGCTAGACTATGGGGGCAGCTAGGTGGTACAGTGGATAGAGCACTGGTCCTGAAGTCAGGAGGACCTGAGTTCAAATCCAGCCTCAGACACACAACACTTACTAGCAGTGTGACCTTGGGCAAGTCACTTAACCCCACTGCCTGGACAAAAAACAAAATTTGCTAGACTAGTCCTTTGATTTTAGACTTAGGTATTGTGACTAGGCGTGTACCCAAAATCTTTTCAATTTAGTAAGGGACTTGATAGAGTTTATCTTTTGATTTCAGTGCCTTTGAAAACACAGGATCACCACACCAGGCTGAGATATCAGAGTAGGACTTTAGTAAAGGTCCTCAAAGGTCTTCATAATTTGGCGCAGTTATTTTGAATTAATGTGACTTTCTGGGATGTCAGCAACACCATACTCAAAGTACCAAAAATCAATTTCAAAGCATGTTTTTGTTATTCACACTACTATGTGTGTCAGTGTAGATAATCGGGCATTACCTATATGTTATGCTTTGGACATAGTGATGTTAAAGTACGTCACAAAAATCATCTAAAGAAAAATATATTCCAGTGTTCAAAAAAAGATCTACACATAAGTTGAAGCTTGCTTTTAAGTTGCTTTTAGCTAAAGGCAGAGACGTGAATTGAAAAAGTTTACAAATCTCAGGTATAGCATTTTGCTTTAGACTTCATTAATCATATTTATCGCTCAACCCTAGATCAATCAATTTTCATTCTTTCAGGTTCTTTTATCGTCATAAGAGACTGCCCTAAAATTAATCTTTATTATGTAAATATGTAATTTTCATTTTTTGAATTTATTCCTGATAAGTTGAAAAAATAAGTAAACCATAAAAATCATAATATAAATTTATCCCCTAGAGGGTTTTATACACTGAGCTTCAACCCAAAGCATTATTGTCATTTGCTAAAGTTCTTAAGTAATGCATCTTTTGCTACCAGTGCCAACAATTCTGCTGCTACAGAATGAACACTGTTTGAACTAGGAGCCACCAGAGATGTTGGTTGGGTTTCTGTGTTTAAGATGTAGTACAGTATCCAATTTTCAGTGCATTTCTTTATTACATATTCTGCATTTGTTCATAAGCTAAATTCCTTTAGGTGTCAGCAAAAATTCTATGTGGGATATCCATATAGACAATGCAGTAGTAATACTGAAACTAAAAAATCAGTGGTACCAGTTGCAAAACCACCTGCTCAACTGGTGGACTTCACATGCTTATTTATTACAAATTTAGAGTTATGGTTATATTTTCTGAAACATCCCTAACAAATACTAAACTTATAGTTTTGTTGTCATTTCTTAAGAAACACTATCATGATCATGACTTAATATTGCTAAGAGCAATGAATTGTTAAAAGTGACTTCTTGGGTTTTTTTTTCCCCCTGACTTGTTTTCCTAGATTGATTCAGTTGAGAACTTTACGTTGTCTAACCCTACTTCACGGGATGAGGAGGTCAAGTCTCACCTCCAGTCAAGGTCCAGGTCTCCTTCCACAGCTAGTGACATTGAACCAATTGAGGTACCTCTCTGGGGCTGTTCTGCTCCCTGACCTTTAACTTGTGACCAGAAACAGTAAATCAATCCCATTACAAAAAAGTGAAGTTTATCTCTTTATTTTACCTATGCTATATAGCACAGCAAAGACATTTAGACTTTGTAGTCTAATATAATTATCACTTGTACAGATAGGTGGGAAAAATCAAATAAGGTAATTGCCCCTCAAGACAAATCCTCCCAAATCAGCTGTATTTTAACTAACCATAGTTTAGCAATATTACGTGTGACAGGATGAAAAATTGAGGAAGTTGGTAGGAACATTCATCAGATACCAGTGCTATATAGTATGATTCTCAAGTGAAATTTTCACACTTTCGTTTTAACTTTTGAAATTTCAGCTCGAACTCAATCGTGCATATAATTAAGTCTTTTAAATGCAGTTACCAAGTCACTCCCGGCTATAAAGTACTCATTTCTGACTAGAATAGTCAACCAACATGAATCTGTTTCTTGTCCTTGTTCCAGTAATGCAGAAAACAGCTGCAGTAGTTCCTGATGTGACTAGAGGGTTTTATTGAGCCAGCCAGTTGACTCTTTTTACTAAAATCAATTCTTTAATAAGTTAAAAAAAAAAAAGCATAGGTCACACCTTTGTCTATGTTACTGAAACTGAAAGATGCACCTATCACTTGCTTATCTTAATCCTCTCCTGTCTTCTCTTGCTAATTCAAGTAGGATTTTATTCTGTGGTTCCAGGGTTGGATTTAGAGTTCTAGTAAGAAAAGAATAAATTTGGGAAACTATACAATATATGTATTGTAGCCATGCCTTAGCCCTGATACATAACCTTAATAAAGGTTTTGTGAAAGCTTTGTAAAACAATAAATAATCCAGGGTTTCTGTTATTTGGCTTATAATGTTAGCATATTTTTTCACTAGTGTTTTACGTATTTCTATAATTAATGTAGTGTCCCACTTTCAGCTTTTTATATATTAAATTCTGATCTGGGTTCAAAATATTTCCCCAGATAGTTTCTGATTAAAACCAATTGAAACTAAATTGAGGTTAACTCCAGAATAGAAGGTGTCAGCTTGAGGAGATCCACAATTCCATTTTTCAGCCTACAAACATACCAACTTTTTCATCTGCTGGAGTGTACAATAACAAAGGCAAAAAAATGTGATCTGTTTTTTCTTAAGAATTCAATATTCTCTCTAACTAGCCTGGACCTCTTATAATCATTACCTATTTCCTTCTGTCAGCTTCCTTCTCACCTTGCTATCCAAGCCAGAGGCCCTTCCTCATATCTCTTGACTTCTATATCCACCACTTAATAAGCAGCCTCTGTTTCAAACACCCTGTCCACCCACGTAGCAGACAAGAAAATCATTAGCTCCTTCTGTTCAAGGACATTACCCACCCCACTACTAATAAAAAGGTCTTGCATTTTGTATAACTAAATAATGAAGAAATGTGCGTGATAACTTATATAATTTTAAAGCCCTGATCATATATTGATTTAACTCCTCTGCTTGTGACAGACTTTCCCATCAATATATTAATTCCTTTATCAAATGTCAACTAATTCTTTTATCATTCCAGTAAGTTTTTAGGTTACATTTATCTTTATACCCATTGCCAAGCCTGTGAAGTCATTATTCATGTGTGAGTCAAGTAGTTATTTGCCTCAACTTAGAACAAGAAAGTTTAACTTTTTTTGAGTCCTGGACCCCTTTGGTCTGGTGAAGGCTGTGGGTCCCTTCTCATAATCATATTTTTAAATTTTTTAAATGCATAGGATTACAATGGAATTATATTGAAATAGTTAACAAAATAATGCAAGGTTAAGAATTCTTGATTTAGAGGTTGATTATTGAAATGTCAGTTATTGCTGTAGCTGTCTATCTCTTAAAGAGCCTTTTTTTAAAGCATTAAGGCTTAAAATATCAAGTGCAAACCAAAACTAAAAATTACTATCTTCCACTTCATGTAGACTACATTCAATGTCTTTTCAGTTTTATTTTTATGTCTTTTCTTTTGCAAGTAATTTTTTTATATTTCCAGATTTAAGCAAGTTTTGCTAAATGAACAAATTTATTTATGAATTTTGGAGGTACATGCATAAACCTAAATGTGTAAATATATTTTATTAATTGGAGTTTTACTCAGTTTTCGTTATACTCATTAGTATAAAGTTTGCCTTGCCTGAGGTTTTTTAGCTTTGTTTACTTTGGTTTAATCTAGTGATGTTTGAAATATCTCAAGACCTTTATATTCCTTTTTTCTCTTGGATTCAGGTTACAGACCACCCTCCACGTTCAGTTCACACACCAACAATGAGATCAGCATATATTGGATCTGGCATCTCCATACCTAAGGTAGTATTCATAAACTTCCTGTTTTCTTAAAAAATGGAAAGAGATTTCTTTTAACTTGTACAGTTACTGTGATCTTTCCTGCTGGTCTTCCTACAGTTCTGCACAGTAAAGCTCCTAGCAAACCTATTCAGACTGTCCTTTTGAAACAATACAATTTCATATACATAAGTTATAGGAAAGAATGGATTAAGAGTTGCTTGTTTTCTGTTTTTTTGAAGTTGTTTTAAAGTGTCTTAGACTTCTACATATTGTTGTAGAGAATAATGCTAGTTTAAGTTTACCTCTCTTGACCCTATGGTAATATACACTGCTGGCAGTAAAAAGATATACATTTCACTGAAAATTTGTGGTGGATTATTCTTTTTTCATTCTATTCAATATAGCTGTGTTTTGTTTAATATAAGAGAGAGAGAAGGACGTGGTCATTTCAAATACCCATAAAGAAATTCTGTAGTATTTTCAAAGGAAGTAGATTAAAAATCAAAATCCCATAAAGTATATATTTGTCAGCAATGAAATCATAATTACCCATGGCAAAATTTTAAAGTTCCAGAAGAGGAAACAAGGAGTAATTTCTTACTCTTAAATGTTCTATTGATCTAATCTTACCTATTTACTCTTACTCATAGAGAATCTAAAGCCCACGAGTACCTGAAATGGAAGAAAGATTCTTCTTTCTGACCTTGATTTTGGAAGTTTTAGCCTCTTCTCAGAAGTACTAAAATGCTGTATCATTTTCAAACATAAATTATCCTAGCTTTAATAACCTCTGATATCATATTGTTTATTGAAGCTACTGAGCAGTGGACATGTTGGCCTGTTTTAATTTTTTGATTCCCGTTCACCATTTGGCAGAAACATTAAAGATCAGTGTTATGACCAAAAGGAAGGAAATAAGGAACTTGAATAATTATCTGTATGTATTTTTCTATAGCACCCACTCCCAGTGTATAAAAATTAGGCTGTGTTATAGAATAATTGATACAATCAAAATCTTTCATTGTGTTATATAATTTTCTTATGGGTTCAGTAAAATGGAAGAGTGTATCTTTTCCAGAAGCGCTAATAACTTTAAATACATTATGCACCTTCATTTTAAGAGTACTCTGCCAAAATAGTCTGAATTTTCCCCACAACCATAGAATTCTGAATTAGAGCTCTATTTGCTTAAGTAGACCTAAAAATAATGAGTATGTAAAGTGATTTCTTGGGCACTGCACACAATTGTTTTGTAGTTCAAACTTATTTATTCCTATTCCTCTACTACTTTTGTTTCAAGGACGCATCACCTTCTCATTAACAGAAGTGAAAAAAAATGAAATATTTTTCTTTGGACAGATTAATTGATGGTTTTAAAGTTTTAGTCAGTTTCTGATAAATATATAAATTCACTTTAAACATTGCATGTAGAAAATATTTAGATAGTTGAAAGAAGTTAATTTGGTTTTCAGCAAGTTTCTTAACTTAAGATGTAAACAATTGTAATGTGCTTGATATGAAGGATAAAAATGAAAGATATTTGTGATGTTAACCGGACAAAAATATCTAAAGTTCTGTTATTCATATGATTATCATTTTCACTTTTGCCTATAAGCATGACATAACCATGTCTTATGTAGCCTGATATCCTTTCCACTAATTCTCTTGAATAACAAGTTATAAATTCATCTCAAACTTTGGCCCAGATACGGATTTGAATGCAGTGTGTTGTTGTGGAAAGGGCACCAAGCTGAAAGTCAGAAAAAAGAAAAGTTGTAGTCCCTGCCTTGTCACTTCCTCACTGAGCTCACTCCTCCTCCCTCTTGCAGCTTTCTTGTTTCTAAAATGAGCAGCTTGGGGGCAACTAGGTGGTGCAGTGCATAGAGCTCCAGCCTTGGAGTCAGGAGGACCTGAGTTCAAATCTGGCCTCAGACACTTGACACTTAACTAGCTATGTGACCCTGGGCAAGTCACTTAACCCCAATTGCCTCACTAAAAAAAGCAAAAACAAAAAATAAAATAAAATAAAATAAAAAAATGAGCAGCTTGGACAAGGCAGTTTGAAGGATGCTTTTAGTTCCATCTCCTGCAGTTTTCAGTATAAAGAGAGATATCTAGAGTGAATGGGACACAAGGCTAGTGCCTGTCATGGAGGCAGCTGGTGGCACAGTATGCGGAGCACCAGGCCTAGAGTCAGGAAGACCTGGACACTTGCTAAAACTGTGACCCTAGGCAAGTCACTTAACTGTTGTTTGCCTTAGTTTCCTCATCTGTAAAATGGGGCTAATAATACTACCACAGAGTTGTTGTGAGGATCTAACGAGAATTATCTGTTTAAAAAAAAAATGCGTAACACAGTGCCTAGCACATAATCGATTCTATATAAATATTTATCCCTTTCCCCTACCCCTTTTTCCCACTGCCTTTCTAAAACTATCATCTGCCCCAAGATTGAAGTTTCTCTGGAAAGAAGAGGAAAGCTACACCTTCCTTACTTTTGTACTGCTTTTATTGAGGAAGAGAATAGAATTTACTTACAACCTTAATTTTGAAACTTTCAGTATTCTTTTTTAAATTTCCAAGATCATATTAAAGAAGAATCCACAACTTTTGTGGGATACTATGAGTAATATATGACCCAGTATCTAGGGTATAATAGGGATAGGGACTAGACCTATGATTTCATTGATAAATAAGGAACTTCCAGATGAGGAAACTCCTCCCACCAATGCAGGTTGGCACTTTTTCTGCAACTTTTAGTCTTGGAGAATTGCTTAGAACACTAAGTGACTTGCCCATGTAGATGAGCATGCCAAGGATACATTTCTATATAAGGTTATAATGTAAGAAAATATGCAATTACCTTATCACAGAATAACTGTCAACATATGCTTTTATCCATTTGTTTCGTAGCCGAAGGCCCACCAGTTTGTAGTAAAATCGTTTAACACTCCTACCAAATGTAATCAGTGCACATCTCTGATGGTTGGTTTGATAAGACAGGGCTGTGCTTGTGAAGGTAAGAATGGAGAGGTAAAAAAATGGAAATTTAGATTCATATTTTTAGTTGAGAGTATTATTCACACAATTTTATTCTGCTAAAATCCTGAAGTTATGATTTTTGCTTAAAGCATTTATTTCATTTTTCTTTTGCAATTAAGACATTTTAGAAACAATGATAGCAATTTGCTGAATAAATATCCGTCTTAACCTATTTGTATTACTTAGGAAAATAGAAAGATAGTTCATGGCAACTAAGAATTCTCTAAGAGTTACGTTTCATTTCCCGTTAACACTAATGGGAAGAATTCATAGTTCAGAAGCCACATGCTTTTGTGACGAAGAAAAAATGAAAATTTTCCTTTAATCTTTTTAATGTACCCTTTGAGTGTAATTTCACCAATGTTTAAAAGGGCAATACACATTCAGATGGACTAAGTTTTTTTCACTATACCACAAAATATTTTTATAAATGATTTTATGTTAGAGATTTTTCATTGCTTATCAAGGTCCAGTGAATAACACTTTGACATTAGATAAAATTTATTTGCCTTAGGGTCAATTTTTTTTCTCTTAGGAATATCTCTGAAATTATACTAGAATTCAGTAGAAGAAAAATTATTCATTTCATAATATTATAAAGTATATTTCAGACAACACTTTATAACACCTGTCTTTCCTGAAATGTTACCTACGCATTGTAGTGATATTGACACAACATAACAGCCACAATAATTGTTACTGACATTTTAAACTGTTCCAATTCAGATAAATTATGACCTAAGCTTTTACTTATAATATTCAGTCAATTAACAAATATTTATTAAGGACCTATGTGCTCAGTCTTTCACAACTCTATACATTGTACATTACTGAAAAGACTAGAAATTATCTATTAAGCCCAGTGTGGTAGTACATGAGTTTGTAATTCTAACTACTGAGAGACTGAGGCTGGTGGCTATCTTGAGCTCATGAGTTCTGAGCTACATTGGGCAATGCTGACTGAATATCAGCACTAAATTCAGTATTGATATGGTGAGCACTCAGGAGCCAGGAGGCCACCAGGTGCACTAAGGAGGAGCATACCTGCCCAAGTTGAAAACAGAGCAGGTCAAAACTGTTCTGCCAATCAGTATTAGGATCAGGCCCATGAGTAGTCCTTGTACTTCTAGCCTGGGCAAAATGGGAAGACCCAGAATTTTTTTTTTAATTAAAAACAAAAAAGGAATGAGCAATTAAAAACCTTACCCAAGTTTGAAGTGTATTGTGTTCCCACTATCTGTGGTAAAGAGCTCAGAATACTGGATTATTTAAAAATAATGTTCATTTTTGTAGTAGTTCACAATGAGACACAAAAGAATTCTCTTTGTGTATCTTCTTTCTTTGATTCTAAATTAATTTCTAAGAGAGCTCTGCTTTAGGACTCATTTTTAGATAAAGTAAATTACATAAGATATTACAGATGACAAAACTGCATCACTGATTTTGATGTTAAATTCACTCTTGACATATACATTTCTATGATGGTGGCATTTGCATCCCTGTGAAGGAATAGTTGTTGTTGTTTTTTTTCTTTTTCCTAAATGCATCAAGCATGAATAGGTCATATAAATCTGTGGTTTACATGACAGGGGGTCATTTTAGATTTTAGCTTTTTAAAATATATGCTAGTCAGTCACTTTAATCAGATGTACAACAAATATCATTATAATACTAGGAATATTGTCACCTACTTCTAATAAATTGCATTCAATTTCTTACTAATAAACAAACATATCATTTTTAGAAAACCATTACTTAACCAATCATTAAAAATGATCAAGCTAAAAACAGGTATGAGAATGTACTTAGGACAGTGTCTTACACATACTTAGAATATAGTGGATATTTGCTGGTTAAATTAATAAGTAAATTATCACAAAGATAATATCATATTTTTTTTTGTCCTCTAAGTATGTGGATTTTCATGTCATGTTACCTGTGCGGACAAAGCTCCAGCATTTTGTCCAATTCCTCCTGAACAAACAAAAGCCCCTCTGGGAATAGACCCACAAAAAGGAGTTGGAACAGCATATGAAGGCCATGTTAGGGTAAGAGTCACTGGTATGGGGAAAGCATGTTATTATGTAATTTTATTAATCAATTACAATTAAAGTCAAATTCTACCACTTTTTATTAAAAATACTTTTCAGAGATATCAGGTGACCCAAACTGACAATTGAGTTTCTAGGTTTACCTTCCAGAGCAGACATATGAAAGGAGAAAGTAATGCTGTTGATTACCTGATACTGAATATGTCTTATTCAATATTTCAGTAACTTATCTTTTTCATGTTTTATTCTTTTCATTTGTTTCTGTTGCCAATATGAAAAAAGGCAAAACTGGGGCAGCTAGGTTAGCACAGTGGACAAAGCACTAGCCCTGGAGTCAGGAGGACCTGAGTTCAAATCCTGCCTCAGACACTTGACACTTACTAGCTATGTGACCCTGGGCAAGTCACTTAACCTCAATTGTCTCTCACCAAAAAAAAAAAAAAAAGAAGAAGCAGCAAAACTATAGCGATATATTCACCTGAGACAATCAACATGAAGAAGAGGTAGGGCAGGGCTCACCTCAGTGTTACCTGTGAGGAGAAAATATACCTCAGGCAGGGATTGGTAGATTGGCTTCTGGTAGGAGGAAGTAGACCATGAAGATATCTCAGAATTTCTACTCTGTTGATAGTTGGCCACTTGGAAAAATTGTGCTGCCATTACAGAGTATGGAGCTGGGCACAGGAGAAAAGAAGGCCAGTGATGGGGTGGGACAAAAAGGAAACTTCCTGCAGTAATCTGTGGTAGAGCTAGGCAGGAGAAGCAGCACCCTCCAGGAAGGTGCTGTTAGAGCTCTCTAAATTCCGTGTCCTAGTAACAGCTCTACATAAAGGTGATAGTGAATCTTTAGTATCTTTGTATTTTCATAAACTTGATGACTCTGTTTCTTACTTTCATTTTCTTTTTTTTTTTTAATCAAAATTAAAGGTCCCCAAACCAGCTGGAGTGAAGAAAGGTTGGCAGCGAGCATTGGCTGTGGTTTGTGACTTCAAACTCTTCCTATATGATATAGCTGAAGGAAAAGCATCCCAACCCAGTGTGGTAGTCAGTCAAGTGATTGATATGAGGTAAGTTGAGAAGGTGAAAGCGTTTTTCATCACAGTAAAATAGGAATGCAGAGTTATTACTTAATAAGATTCACTGATCACTTTTCTATTTGTTTATATTTTTAGTTATAAATTTTTGTCTAAGCTCTGCTTTGGCTACAACATAAATTTTTAATATGTTGATTCATTCTTAGCATTTTCTTTAAGACAATATGGTATTGTGGAAAATATGCATGATTTAAAGTCAGAAAATCTGGGTTCTATCCTTCCTCTGATATGTACTGCCTGTGTGACCTTGGACACTTAATCTGTCTGGGCCTCAGTCCCTTAATCTGTAGAGAAAGGAATAGATAGAACTACAAGTTACTTTCTAGCTTTATATCTATGATACTATGATCTTATGTAATTATTTATTGTTTCTATGATTTGTTCATTGACCTGTTCATTCTTCCACATGTCTGAAAACATTTCAGATGAAAGCGGTACTTTGAAATCCCTAACAGTTAATTTTTTTTTGTCTGTTGCTACCTATATTAGCAATAGAAGAAAGGGAAAGGAGGTGAAGATTTTACTTAACTGGAAGGAAAAAAAAGAAAGAATTAGATGACTGGATAAAAGGAAGAAAAGGAATTAAAAAGTGAAGTAAATTACCAATACTAGGGAAAAGGAAGAGAGGGAAGTTGAGGTGACGAGAGGGTTGCTTTAAAATAGATTAACCAAATATAATGAGGCAAAGTATTGACTTCATAGAGGATGATGAAGAAAATCCTAATAGAGAATACAATGAATATTAGATAAAAATGGAAGAAAATGTAAACACAAATCATATCTTTAAATATGAATGGATTAAACAACACAATAAAACAATAGAACAACAGATTGGATAAGAAATCAAAATCCAAAAAAAATTATAGGTAACACACCTAAAAAGCAAAGACATATACAGAATAAAAATGAGGAGCTAGAAATAATGCATTTACCATGCATCAGGTGAAATAGAAAAGGCTAGACTTGCAATCATGCTATTAAAGCAAAAACAAAAATTCAAAACATACAGATGAATAGGGAAACTACATTTTGCTGAAAAGGAACCATAAACAACAAACCAATATCAATATTAAACTTAAATGCTCCAAATTCGTAGCCTCTAAATTTGTTAAAAAAAAAAAATTTAATTGAATCCCAAGAAAACAGACAATAATACAATAATAGCAGAACACGAATGTCCTCTCGGACATAAACAGAAAAAACATAATAATCAGTTCAAGGAGCACATAGACCCAAATGAAGACTTAACAATGAAATCATAAATAATGAATGGGTCAAAGAACAAAATGTAGAAACAGTAATTATGTGAAAGAAAATTATAATGATGAAATTATATGCCTAAAGTTCTGCTATGCTGCTAAAACAGTCCTCAGGGAAATAATTATATCCCTAAAGCATACCTTAACACAGTAGAAATGATTAATGAACTTAATATGCATTAGAAAAAAAATCAAAAGTTAAACCAAATGAACAAAATCAAAATATATACAGAAGAGAAGTTATTTAAAATTAGAGGAGAAATAGACAAATTGGAAACCAAAAAAAAGAATATGAAAATAATAAAACTAACCATGGATTCTTTGAAAAAACTGCCAACCTGATTAAAGAGGACAGAAAATCAATAAAATAGTAAATAATCAACATGAAATCACGAAACAGGAAGAAATAAAAAATAATTATAACTTCCTATGCACAATTTTAGTTTATACTAACAAAAATGAAAGCATAAAAGAAATACAGAGATACTTTTAAAATATAAATTACTCAAATTAACAAAAGACCAAATAGAGATCTTACATGCTCTGTTCTCAGAAAAGGAAACAGAAATCGCTGTAAAGGAACTACCAAACAAACAAACCAAAAAAAAAAAAGCAATTCCTGTTCCCAGATAGATTGACAAGAGAATTCTATCAAACTTTTAAAGAAAAAATTAGTACTAATACTATGCAAATTATTCACAAAAATTTAAAAAGAAAATGCTATACCAGACTCCATTTATGAGACACACATAGTCTCAGTATCTAAACCAGGTTAGGATAAAGCACAGACGAACTATAGAACAATATTATTAATGAATGTGAATTCAAAAATTTTAAATAAAAACCTCTCAAACAAGCTGCAACAATTTATCCAAGGAATTACTCATTATGAACAAATTAGATTAATACCAGGCATGCAAAGCTACTTCTTCAGTAGGAAAGCAGTAAACAAAATTAATCGTATTAAAAACAAAAACATTCAAAACCACACGATTATCTCAATAGATGCCAGAAAAGCTTGTGACGTTGTTGTTAAGTCGTGTTTAACTCTTCATGACCCCGTGACAAAGCATAACTTTAATTTATGCTAAAAACACAAGATATAGACATAGAGAATTTGTAAAATACTACAAGAAGTATTTATCTAAAATGAAAAGTAAGTGTCATATGCAATGGGGATATACTATAAAGTTTCTCGGTAAAATCTTAAAAAAGTAAAGCAAGGCTTCCTACTCTTCTTGCTATTATTTGATATAGTTTTAGAAATGTTAGCAATGAGACAAGAGAAAGAAATTAAAGTCATTAAAACAGGTTAAAAGGAGATAAAACCATTTAATGATGATATGACATTTCACTGATGAAATGATTCCTAGGGAATCAGCAAAAATACTGAGACAGTAGCTTCAGCAACCAACCATGCAGGCTACAAAATGAGCACATAAAAATCAATAGCCCTTCTGTTTAATAATAACAAAATTCAAGAAATAGTAAATGAAAACCTCATTCAAAAGTTCTAAAATATTTGGGGGTCAGTCTATCAAAGCACACCAAATACTTGAATACATCCCATTACACAGTGCTCTTTAAAGGAATAAAGAACAATTTAAGGAATTTGGAGGAGTGTTCAAGTGTTCAAGTGCCCTCGACTCAGTCATGCCTATACTACCAAAGTTAATTTACAGTTTTAATGTTTTTTCAATCTAACTGCATTAGGGATACTTTACAGAACTCGATAAGGTAATAACATCCATTTGGAGAAACAAAAGATCTATAATGTCAAGGGAAATAATGAAAAAAGGTAGGTATAGAGGGGAAATAGCACTTTTAGACCTCAAACTATATTATAAAGCTATAGCCATCAAAATCACTGGATGTTGGTTAAAAAGTAGAAAAGTAGTTCATAGGAACAAACTAGACAAGGTAGAATCAAAAACAATAGAATTCAATAATCTCGTTTCCAATAATTGGAAAACATAAATTACTTAGGAAATAATATGAACAGGCAGTTTTTCTGTGAAGAAATCAAAACTATACATAGTCATGTAAAAAATGCTCTAAATCATTATTGATTAGAGGAAATGCAAATTCAAACAACATTGAGGTATCATCTTCCACTTGTCAAATTGGCTAAAATAATACATACCCTTCAATTGAGGAATGGCTAAACAAGTTGTGGTATATGATTATGATGGAATCTACCTGTGATATAAGAAAGGCTGAGCTGATTGAGTTTAGAAAAACATGTAAAGACTTGTACCTGTGAAGGAAGATGCTATTTACCTCCAGAGAAAGAACTGATAAGTAGAAATATATATGTATATGTATATGTATATGTAAATACAGATTTGTGTTTGATTTTAGCCTTCTCTAGAGTGGATTGGGGAGGGAAGAAAAAATAAATAAAAAGTTCACAGCGGAGAACAAACAAAAACTTAGAAGAAAGCAAAGAAAAGTTGGGTAGCTTTGAAAACAATGTGTAGTACTTACTACATAGTTTTAAAAAAAAAAAGTAAAGTCTGAAATGGAAATTTATAGCTTTATATTGAATTCTCTGTTTATGTTCTGCTATGTACATGGAAGTGTTCTTTTTTTCTCATTTTATATTTTTTAAAGTGAATCAAATTTTTTAAAAAAAATTACTTGTAAGATGGAATAGCTCATAAGGAGTGGGACAGATACTCAGAAAAATCTTGGTAATATAAAAACAAATATATTAACAAAAATGTGTTTTAAAATAACTGAGCATATTCAGGCACGTTGCTCTCACTAAAAATGTCCTGACTAAAAATATTTTTAGGAGAGCAAAAAAGTTTTTTGTATCATTAATAAAATATATTCACAAAAGAAAAAAACATTGTATAATGGTTTCAGATATTATTAATTCTTGAAGATCATATTGTAGAACAATTCCAATCTGAAATGTAGGCAAAATATATATGTAGAGAGAGAGATGTAGATATATAGATATATATTCAATAAAATCTCATTAAGAGTCTTATATTTTAAATCTTTTTGGTACATAATATGCAATCAGGCCTTCCTATCTGTTTGGGCCAAAGGAAAGTGAAATTTTTCTTAATAATGGAAAAGATTTTTTTTAATTTAAAGTATGAATGAGAAAAATTAAATAATTAAAACTTTTAGCTTTGGAGGATTCTCTAATGAGGAATTGTTATTGCCTTATCCTCGAAAGCAAATTATATTATGAAATCTATGTCTTCAAAGCTCATAATTATTTCTGATTCAAGATAATATTGTACTCCTTGCAGAATATTTTGGCTGTTGCCTACCAGTTTAATTGGGAGAAAAAGAAATTGTTTTAAAATCAGATTTGAGTGTTCTTTTCATTATGAAATTACGTTGTTGTTGTTGTTGTTGGCAGTGGGGGTTAAGTGACTTGCCCAGGGTCACACAGCTAGTAGGTGTCAAGTGTCTGAGGCCAGATTTGAACTCAGGTCCTCCAAGGCTGGAGCTCTATCCACTGTGCCAGCTAGCTGCTCCTTAAAATTCCATTTTGAGGGCTGCTACTTGTACTTATCTGAATATTCATATAAATAAATAAACAATAACTAAAACTTTAAAAATAAAATAATAAGAAGAAACAGTAACTCACTTTAACTGTTTTGCTTTTTTCAGAGATGAAGAGTTTTCCGTGAGTTCAGTTTTGGCATCTGATGTTATTCATGCAAGCCGAAAGGATATCCCCTGTATCTTTAGGGTAAGTGTATATGCTAGAATTTATTCTCTCAAGTCTAAATTTTTCTCCTGAATATATACTGTGTCTATATCTAGATTGTAAGCTTCCGAAGAACAGAGATGAGACTATGGTAGTGAACATGAGAGAAGGCTGAGATGCTCAACCCCTATTTTTCTTCTATTTTCTCTTTCAAAAAGAGTGATCTTTGGGCTAGAAAGGACAAATCAAAAATTGTCAATAGATAGTTGTTAACCATGATAAATAGGGAAGTAGTAAGAGAACTCCTAGCTATATTTGATTAGTTTAAGCAACCATTTCTGAAAGAATCATATCCCAGGGTACTGAAAGTATTGGCAGATGTAATTTCTGAACCAGCATCAGTAATCTTTGAAAGGTCATAAGAATCAGAGAGCTATTCAGGGTTTGGAAGATGGCAAACATCCTCCTAAAAGGAGAGAAAATAGACTCTACAAACTATCGGCCCGTGAGCTTGACTTTCTCCTTACCAGAATTCTAAAATATGGTGTTCTTTAAATTTGGTTCAAAAATCCAATTCCATATATATTGGTAAGTCAGATCAACAGATTATCTATTAAATGCTTATTCTATGTCATGCACTGAATACAATAACTCCTTGAGATGTAAATACAAGCCAAAAAGAAATATAGTCCCTACCCTCAAGAAGCTTACATTCTAGTGGAGGAAGTCAACACACAAAATTCCATGTGGGGATGTGGTGGTGAATTCCAGTCAGTGAGAAGCAGAGCTTGGAGGGGAGTGAAGGGCTCACCTGGGCCATTGCTCAAAATAGAATTTTTCAGGAAGAACTCGTCAGTGAGAAAAGAGGGACCACAGGTAAGAAGTAGGAAGAGGGAATAGGTTTTTCCAGGGTAAGAAGACATAGATATGTTTGACTAGATCACAACTTGTCTGAAAAAAATTGGAAAGTTTTAACGGATCATAAGATTAATGTGATTCAGTGGTGTGATACGGTAACCAAAATAGATGCAGTCTTAGGTTGCATTAAGGAAGGCATGGAGTCCAAGACTAGAGAGGTGATAGTGCTGCCCTTGTCAAACCAAGTTTGGAGTATAGTATCGTACACTTTAGGAAGGATATTAATGAGCCAAAGAATGTCCTGAAGAAAGTAACTAGAATAATGTGAAGACCTCAAGATCATGCCTTCTAATAATCATGTGTTGAAACTAATCCGTAAACATTTATAAAGTACGGACTATATATATATACCAGGAACAGTACTAAACTCTGGGGATACAAAAAGAGACAAAAAACAGTCGCAGCCCCTAAGGAGCTCGCAGTCTCACAGGGGAGACAACATGCAAGCAAATATATACAAAGCAAGCTATATACAGGATAAATAGGAAGTAATTAACGGAAGAAAGGTTTCCAGCAAAAGCAGGCATTTTACATGGGAGGTCTGTAGGCAGAGCAGAGGAGGGAGAGCCTGCCAGGATGGAGGACAGTCAGAGAACACACCAAGGGTAGAGAGAGAGTGTGTTTTGTTCATGGAATAACCAGGAGGCTGTTGTCACTGGATTGAAGAAGGGGAGTGAGGTTTAAGAAGATTGGAAAGGTTGGAGGGGGCTAGGTTATAAAGGATTTTGAATGGCATTCTGCCAAAATGGAACATTTTGTATTTGATTCTAGAGGTAGCAGGGAGCCACTGGAATTTATTAAGTAGGGAGTGAGAATGGAAGGCAAAGTGAACATTTGTAGGTATCTTCAAGTATTTGAAGAGCATAGCATTCATTTAATTAGCACTTATGAAGTGACCAGCACAGTACTTAACCCTAGGGATACAAGGAAAGGTCAGAACAGGGTCCTTGTCCTCAAGGAGTTCACAGTTTAGCAAGGAAGACACCATGCACACAACTCTGTAAGTGTAAGGTCTATACATTAAAAATGGGAGGTAATCTCTAAGAGAAGAGGCAGGGGGGTAGGAAGAGTATTGGAGATGGAGATGGCAGAGGCCTGCTGCCAAAGGTGGGAAATGAGCTGACACTCATGCAAAGTAATCTCACTTTCATTTTAATCTAAAATGTCAGTGTACAACAGCCAGAGAATATATCTTTCTGAACATTTCTGATGTGTTTTTTAACAAACTACATTTAGTTTCCAGCATACGTATAGTATATTGTTTAGTGAAAATATCCAAATATGTTAATGACCGGAAAAAGCAATTTAATACTAGCATTTTGCAGATTCTCTCACCTTTGCTTTTGTCATGAATTCTCATGCTGATAATAAGTTATTCTGTTAATGAGAAACTACTTAACTGTGTTGGTGATGTCAATAAAAAAAAACCATTTTAAAGGCTGTCACTTGTGCTCTTTTTTGATATGTCAGAAACTAAGCTAGAATAAAAATACTTGTTTCCTAATGTATTAACAATCTATTTTTTTTTTAGGTAACAGCTTCTCAGCTTTCAGCATCAAGTAACAAATGTTCAGTCCTGATGTTAGCAGATAGTGAGAATGAGAAGAGCAAATGGGTGTGCTTACTGAATGAACTGCACAGGATTTTGAAGAAGAATAAACTTAAAGACCGTTCAGTCTACATGCCTAAAGAGGCCTATGACAGCACTCTCCCCCTCATTAAAACAACCCAAGCAGCAGCCATCATAGGTGGGAATTGTCTGATCAACATTGAATCCTTTTTCTGTCAGTGAAAATACCTTGCTGTCAAGACTTGTCAAGCTATACAGCAGTATCATGGGCAGTGATGATGTTGATCATTTTCTGTAGTTTTCATTTCTAATTATATGTGTATGAAGTATTTACTTTCTCATACACCTCATACCTAGACTCTTTAGTTACCTTGCTTAACTAGGTCTGGAAGTTCAGTGGATCCTCTAACACTTACATAACCCCAGGCAAATCACTTAACCCCTTTTAGTCTGTTTCCTTATCTGTAAAATGGGGATAAAAATAGCATCTCATTTACTGGGTTGTTGGGAGGATCAAATGAGATCGTATAAATGTGATGCTTTGTAAATCTTAGAACTCTATATAAACACTAGTTTTTATTATCATCTATTGAGTCTAAATTGGCTAGGTAAAATTGGTTCTAAATCACCCTGTAGAACTATATCAAGTTCTTCCTTTCACATTATGTCCTCATTAAGCAAAAAAATGGAACTCAAACTCAGATCTTTGTCTATTTTTTCTGATTATAAATATTATTATAGCTGGCATGGAAGCTTATCTTTGTTTTAGTTCTCACTTGTTTAAAAAAGTATTGATAAAGATTGTTTAGCAATGATCAGGCTTTTGATCTTTCAATCATTGTCTTTTGAGATAGGTAATACTGTTTTTCTTGCAAGGAAAATGAATTGTATAAATGAATTATTGTAATTAATTTCTTTTCTATTTTATATACTGCACCTGCAATTCTTGTTAACCTTTATTTAAATTTCTGTCTGGCAACTTATTATTTGTATTAGGACACTTACCTAATTTACCCTGCTGGTTTTAAGTAGTATTTACTATATGAAAATTCTTGACCTTTTTATTTATGTGTCATAGATCATGAAAGAATAGCTCTGGGAAATGAAGAAGGGTTATTTGTTGTGCATGTCACAAAAGATGGTAAGGAAAAACTTTATTATCTTGGATAACTTTAAACCATATGTATCAGGAAAAAGAAAACTAACAGTATCAAGATTTTATCTTTTGTTTATTTTATAACTGAAATTTTACAACTCTTTTTTTTTATATGTTTACAGTTTTAAATTTTCCAGTGCTCCATGTTCCCTGTAGGGTCTAAAACTTCAGTTATTTTTCTTACTTTATCATCAGTAATAATTAGAATTAAGTACTCAGATGGCAATCTTATAGGTGATAAAGCTGGGAATACAATTTTGCTTGAATTTTTCATAATTATATTAATGCCACCAGAAGTAACAACCAGAAAAAGTGTTATTTCAGATAAATTATGTTTATATATAATTACAATGCAATGTTTATGCTTTCACATAGAACCATAATATAATATTGTCTGTCTTAAGTAATTTATTCTAATTTTTATTTGTGTAGAGATTATTCGTGTTGGTGACAATAAGAAGGTTCATCAGATTGAACTCATCCCAAATGAACAGCTCATTGCTGTGATCTCAGGACGAAACCGCCACGTGCGACTTTTCCCCATGTCTGCTTTGGATGGACGAGAGACTGAATTTTTTAAGCTGGCAGAGACTAAAGGTTGCCAAACCATAGCTTCTGGACAGGTGCGCCATGGAGCTCTTACCTGCCTGTGTGTGGCTATGAAAAGGCAAGTCCTCTGTTATGAACTAAATCAAAGCAAGACCCGTCACAAAAAAATGAAGGAGATCCAAGTCCTGGGTAATGTCCAATGGATGTCAGTCTTCAGTGAACGACTCTGTGTGGGATTCCAATCAGGATTCCTCAGATATCCTTTGCCTGGAGAAGGCAATCCACACAGCTTGCTCCATCCAGATGACCATACACTGTCGTTTATTGCACAACAGCCAACTGATGCAATCTGCGCGGTCGAGATCTCCAATAAAGAGTATCTGCTGTGTTTTAGCAGCGTTGGAATATATATTGACTGCCAGGGCAGAAGATCAAGACAGCAAGAACTGATGTGGCCTGCAGTACCATCCTCCTGCTGTAAGAGTTGCCTACCTGTACCTACCTTATCTTTATTTCTCTTAACTGCCCTATTCTACCAGAATTAATAACAGGTTTCAGGTGTTTTGTTTTTTTTTAATTAGTTAAAGTTTTTCCAAAATATTTACCATGCTTCTTCAGGGACCATTAATAGTAAGTGTAATGAAATTAACTCTAGGCCAACAGAATTAATATTTAAGGCTGTAATGATATAAGCTAAAGACCTAAAATTAATATCTGTATGTTGCATTGGGATAATTACCTTGGATGGAGTTTGAAATTATTTTGTGGTTAATTATCAGTCATTTCAGTCGTATCTGATTCTTTGTGACCCCATTTGGGATTTTCTTGGCAAAGATACTGGAGTGGTTTGCCATTTCCTTCTCCAGCTCATTTTACAGATGAGGAAACTGAGGCAAACAGGTTTAAGTGACTTGCCCATGATCACACAGCTATTAATTTTCTGAGGCCAGATTTGAACTCAGGAAAATGAGTCTTACTGACTCTAGACCCAACACTCTATCTTCTGTGCCACCTAGCTGCCCTAGATGTCATTATACTCACCCAAAATATAGTTAATAAAAATCTCATGATAACTATAAATAGGAAAATAACCACTAAGCTAATTAATTTATTGTTAACATCAACAACCTACTGCATATAGGGCAATAGGATAGATTCAAAGTTTATATAACACTGGTATCTACTTTCGAGGAGTTTAAGGGTAGTAGTTTGTGTGTGCTGAATGCTGAATGAAATACTTAAGAAATAACTCATTCTCATATCTTGGAAAATGTATTGTGTACTTTACTTAAAATGTATAATATATCTAATCTTTAATAAATAGCATAATTAAAGATACTTGGTTAATTTTAAATTTTAAATGTGCTATTGTCCCTTATTCCCCTTAGGTTACAATGCACCATACCTCTCAGTGTACAGTGAAAATGCAGTTGATATATTTGATGTCAATTCCATGGAATGGATTCAGACAATCCCCCTCAAGAAGGTAATTCTACAATGTAGTTAAGCAACAGTGTGCTACACTCCTAAAGATATTTGCTTCGTGAATTACTGATGGAAAATTGAAATGTTAGGAACAGTCTTTAGGAAAGACGAAAAAAAGTTAAGAGTTGAAAGACAGAAAAAATAGTTGATAATTTGGAGTCTTCTTTACAAGTAAGGGGAAAAATTAGTACAAGAGGAACAAATGATAAATTTTACTATAGGTATATCAATATGTACCATGGACTTTGTTATATTTGATTCCATCATATAGCTGTGACTATGGCTGCTTAAAAACTATATTCTCCTACCTTTAAGATGAATATAACCCTCCCTCCCCCATATTGATTTAAAAAAAAAAAAGGACCTCGATCATGTATAATCTTTAGTTTATGACTGGTTTCTGTTTATTAATGTAATATATCTTTACAAAGAGCTAAACAGTTATGAAATTTGTGGCTAAGGCAGTGGATAAACTTCTCACAATTGAAAAAGTTAGGATTTTACAGGTTCAAATTTTTTTCAAAAAAACATTTTTTTTCATGTTACATCACAATCTTGACAAATAGAAAATTGCCATGCTGAGAACAGCCATTTGAGTGAATAAGAAGGATTTCATAAAGATATATTTGTACACCATGCTATGCAGGAGGAAAAAAAAGTGTCAAATTACGTTTCAGTAATTGTCCAATTTCAAAATTAGTTCTTTATAAAGAATAAAAAACTGAAGAAATAAAAAATTGGCCTTTATCTCACTTTAACATTTTTAAGACATTATGAACTTGCACAAGAGATATATTATTGTTTTGTCACATTAAGAGTTGTAGTCACAAATGACTCCAAAAAGGCCATTTTAATTAAATAGTTTATTTCATTTAAAGGAAAAGCACTTGTAAATAATAGACATATTTTATCTGAGATTCTTATTTAATCTTTGTGAGTTGGTATTTCAAGTTCTGTCTTTCATACCTTCAGAGTCAGAATTAATAGCATCACTCTACATTTCTCACAAGTTATATTTGAGACTGCAATTTTTGTAGTAAGAAGGATGAAGGGAAATTCTTAATGGTGTATATTCATTAATAATCTAATAGTTTTACAATCTGATTTTGTATTAATTTGTTGAAATAATCATTTTCTTTTTTGTTATTTTAGGTGCGACCCTTGAACACAGAAGGATCATTAAACCTTTTAGGGTTGGAGACAATTAGATTAATATATTTCAAAAATAAGATGGCAGGTAAGGGGGAAATATAGTCTTAATGAAAATACTTATATAAAAATAATCTCTTTGTGGATGTGACTTTTGTGATTGGAAACTATGCCATACCAGAATCAGCTGAAAAACATGGGCTAGCCAGTCTGGAAAAAAGAAGTATTAATGGTAGGGAGAGCGAAAGATGACAGCTTTTTTCAAGTGTTTGAAGGACTGCAATCTAAGAGAGATATTAGATTTATTCTACTTGGTCCCAGAGATGAGAACTGGGAGCATAGTATGAAAGTTGCTGAGAATCAGATTCAGCCTGAGCTTCTTGAGAGCAGGGGAGTTTTCATTTTTTGTCTTTGTTTCTCCACCATTTAGCACAAGTGCTGGCACACTTACTAAATGTCCACTCACTGGAGATATTCAAGGAGAGGCTTAGGTTGATGTATAAGAATTTTTGGTCAGGAATCAGGGCAGACTAAGGGGTCTCTGGTAATCTGAGATTCTATAGGGCTATTGTAATAGTTTTCTTTATTTGTTCTTAATGGCCAGAACTTAATGGACTTTCCGAAGTATGTCCCTTCATTACTTAATTCATTACTTAATAATAGACTGTCATAAAGCCCTCCAATTTCTAAATTCCCCCCAAAAGAAATTAAATCGTCTCTGTTGGGCTAGCAAACTATGTTGAAATGGAAAGTTATGATTTGATACAATAAATTTGTCCTAGAAATTCATTTCAAATCAGATTTATTTCTTGAAAATACATTTGAGAGCTAATATAATCCTATATTTTGAAGATGAAGAAACTGAGGGTTAACGAAATTATGTGGTTTGCCCAGAGTTCTACAGGTGGTTAAACCAGGAGTGGAGTCCAGATGCTCTGACTACAGACTCATTGCTTTTTCTATTATATCACTGCCTTCCAGCAAAAATGCCATATAGGAAAAAAAAATGCCATATAGATGTGTATGACTAGGGGACAATTGCTCATCCTACAATCAGCAACTGAAGCAACAAAGACTGCTGAACAGAATATGTAATTATATACCATTTAAAGAAAATACCAAAACACAAGAAAACTGAAGTCAAATTCAGTGGACAATGTTGATACTAAACTACCAAAGTTAAAGCATATAACCTCCATTTCTCTTAATAATTAGTAACTAAAAGGGTAAAGAATGGCATTAATAAATCACCCGTAAATCAAATTAGGTAGTTTTGCTGAACTGTTTTCAGCCAGGGAGTGGTTTGGGAGTTTAAACTTTTTGGAGGGATTTGTATGAGTATCTATTGGAAGGTGTTGCTTGTGTCAAAATATAGTATATCAATACAGAATTATATTATTAATATGCCTGTAGATTATTCAGGCTTAACGTAAAACATTCTGCCTAAATTATTGGTCATTTTATTTTTCAGATGGCATGAACAAGGAGGCTTATAAGGTTGATTTTATGGCCATTTAGTTAGACATTCTGGTAGCTAGTTCTACCATAAAAAAAAAATCTAGGAGACAAGGCAGGCAATATGAATCATTCACTTGGCCCTTAAAGCACATATTGCCATGGAAATAGTGGCCAATGGGAAAATCCACAGAAAAACCATTTTACCCATGTTATAGCTGAACACTAGTTGTAATGATATTAATAATGCTATTTTTGTTGTTTAGTCATTTTTAAGTCATGTCTGACTCTTTGTGACCCCTTTTGGGGTTTTCTTGGCAAAGATACTAGAGTGGTTTGCCATTTCCTTCTCCAGCTCATTTTACAGATGAGGAAACTGAGGCAACAGGATTAAGTGACTTGTCCAGAGTCACACAGCTAGTTAGTGTCTGAAGCTGGATTTGAACTCAGTTCTTCCTGACTCCAGGCCCAGCAATCTATCTACTGTGCCACCTAGTTTAGCTGTAGTGCAGGTTAAATAGATTTGGGGGGCTGTCCCAGGCATATATAGGAGCGGTACAGAGGTAAATCTGGTCAAGGAAATGATAGTCATATTAAGGGAATTCATAAATTAAGAATCTAGGAGTCAGGGGCAGCTAGGTGGCACAGTGGATTGAGCTCCGGCCTTGGAGTCAGGAGGACCTGAGTTCAAATCTGTCCTCAGATACTTGGTACTTCCTAGCTGTGTGACCCTGGGCAAGTCACTTAACCTCAATTGCCTCACAGAAAAGCAAAAAAAAAAAAAAAAGAAAAGGAATCTAGGAGTCAGACATTGTCATGACCACTTCTGTTGAATGAAGCTGCTTCTACGTCCTAACCTAAATCACAGTAACATTTCTTTACCAACATATTTGCCAGATATTGCTCTTTCTATTTCCACAACATCTCTGACAGCTGACCCCTTCTCTACTCACACAACTACCACTTTAGTTCAGGCTCTCAACACTTTTCCCTTAAACTGTAGCAGAACTCTCCCAAAGAAGAGTGCCCGAGGACTCACCCAAGGAAAATGCCCTCTTTTGTTGAAAGGAAAAGCACCCTCTCTATCTCCCATTCAGAGTAAGGAGGAGGAACCCCCTTGATTCCTCAAGGGGAGTGGTCCAGGAGGAAATGGGGTGTAGCCTAGTTATTCTACTTGGCTAGAATGTTAACCCAAACTGCATTTTTAACTATTATAGTTTCTTAGGGATTCTTATAAATGTTACCTGAAATCATCTTGGGACATTGATATCAAAAGACATTAGCAGCTATTCCATTTTAGATATTTCTATCCAAGCTAGAAATGCATATTAGATTAATGTTAAATTAAAGAGAATTGTTTCTAGCAGATTTGTGCCAATTTTGTTTTTTGACAACACACAGCCTGGCCATCAAGGAATTTGTAATCTAATCCCTGCCCCTTCTCTTTATTATACTAATCTCTTGAGGCCTTTCAAGACCCATATCCTTCATGAAGCCTTCCCCTACAACTCTAGCCCACATATCAGGTCCTTTTTTTGAGTACCTCCTAGCATTTGTTTTGGTCTTTTGTCATGGCAATCTGTTATATTCAGTTGAGAACATTGTTATGTATTTCATTCTTTGTTTCATATCTTGCCTTCCCAACAAGATTGTAAGCTCTTTGAAAACAAATAGTATTATAGATATTTCCCCTACAGTACCTGTAGTGTTGAACATTATAATAGTTGTTGAGTAAATACATGTTTAATTTACTTCAATTGAAAAAAACAGTCATTTTACAACCTGTTACCTTAAAGCAGGATTCTAAACCTATTATTAAAAATTGATTTTGAAATGTACATTATGTACTCTAAAAGTATACAGTATATACTTAGATAAGATGACATTACATATACATCCATTGAAAATTATGAGTTCTGCCACAAGCCAATACAAGACCCTATTTAAATTATTAGAGATAGGGTTCATTTTGAAAATCATTCATCTTTTCTAATATTTATTCTCTCTTAGTAAAATTTTGCAAGTCATACATAAGTTGTTAGTAGCTGTTTTATACCATCTGAATGTCATCATGAGGGTGCCATATCTTAATTTCTAATCATAACATCCAGAACTGGTCCAGCTCTGTCATGAATACATCATATTTCATAAATTCATTGTCCCTCATTTTGTTTTTTTTTTTTATGGTAGTTTTATCATAGCACATCCTTATAGCATAGTGTAGTGAATCAAGTGCTGAACTTGGAGTAAGGCAAACCAAGATTTGAATCCCACGTTTGATACTTATTGGTTGAGTAAACGTAGCCAAGTCACCTGACCTCTCTAAACCTCTGTTTTCTCATCTGAAAAATGAAGATAATACATGGAGTACTTAATTGACAGGGATGTAATAAAGCTCAAATGAGATAATATTTGCAAAATGGTTTGCAAAACTTAAAACACTGTATATAAATGTCCTTTATTATCATGATGAAAATAATAATTCCTTGACATTTGCAAATTTCTTTGAAGTTAATGAATAAAAGATAAAAGCAGATTAGCAGATTATAGAGCAATGTTGTTGAATTTTTCAAGTTATTTGCTAATTAAATTCAAACTCATTTTGTTTTTAATAGAGGGGGATGAGCTAGTAGTCCCTGAAACATCAGATAATAGCCGGAAACAAATGGTTCGAAACATCAATAATAAAAGGCGTTATTCCTTCAGAGTCCCAGAAGAGGAAAGGATGCAACAGAGGAGGTCGGTATTTAACTTATATTTGTCTTCTGTCCATGCCTGTAGGCCCTGAAGGACCATTGTTTGGTGACAGTGCTGTATTATTTGTGTGAAAGCCAAAGTCAGTCTCTGAAACTCTGTCAGACACCTGTGTGTGTGTCAGTTCAGCAATGTGTTTTATCTTGTCTGTATAACTTGAACTAATTCTTCTATGGTTGTAAAGATGCATTAGATTCAAGTATATTATTTGGATTTCTAAATAAATGTGTGCAATAGCTGTAATTTGAAATGCATGCCTCCACAAATTGGGTACATATAGCACGTATGTGTGTATATACTCTAAACTGTACATATGAAGAGCTCTAATAAACATTTTATAAAAGAAGAAATGACACTAAATGTAAATATGGATTAAATACCTTTAGACTCTGGTTCTGCTTTCCTTTATTTAAGGGTATTACTCTTGTACAGTCTGTGAATTTACTATAAGATTTTTCATTAATGGTGTATTATCTTGCTAACAGTTTTGCTGGAATTTCTGTAAATGTATAGGCAAAAAACAGGTAATGATTCCACTTATATATAGAAATATCTCAAATGTTATAATTTTTAACGATAAACAATAAAACAGTCCAGAATTGTCTGGGGCAGAGATTTTTTTTTTATGTCTTTGACTGAATGAGGTCCTATTTTCCACCAGAAATTATGAGTTATTTGAAACTTCTTCAAAGAGGTGAATATCTTCTTTCTCTACTCACTCAGTTTTCCATTGAAAAGGTCCTGGATCCTTTTCTTATAGTTTCTGTGTTGCCTTAAGAAAAGCACTAGCTACAATATAAAAGCAGAAATGTTAATTTTTAACTCTGAATGTCAAGGTAAATTTGGGGGATATTTTATTTACTTTGTTGTTGTTGTATTATTGAATGCCTAAATGATATCTTCCAAAACACTGCTAAGGTAATTCTAATTCCAAACATGAACAATAGTGCAGTATTATTCTAATTATATTTTTTTCTGTCCTTTGGCTTCTCCAACTTCGAAGAAGAACCAGGTCACCATTGCATCCCCCTTCTGCATCTTTTCTTGAATGTGATCTCAGCTCACTCTGACTGTTAATTCTCTGCCTCAGTCACGATTTGGAATTTTTATGGGTGCATATATTGGCTTGCAAGACAGAACTTCCCCTCTTCCCTTTCTGCAAGTTTGAGGCTGACATAGAAGAACAACTGCACTAAGGGTTATCCTTCATATTAACATGAGCAATTTCTTAGATGGTTTCAGATTTTTTTTCTGAAAATGTACTTGTTTCTGTAAATGCCCAGCTTAACTCATAGAACGAGTGTCTAAATTAGGCATTTTCTCTTACAGGGAGATGCTTCGTGATCCAGAAATGAGAAATAAATTAATTTCTAACCCAACTAATTTTAACCACATAGCACACATGGGTCCAGGAGATGGAATACAAATCCTGAAAGACTTGCCCATGGTAAGAAAAAGGAAGAATAAGTAAGAATCAAGTGAGTTTGCACATTAAAAGAAAAATAAGAAGTTGGTTTTAGAACTGTGTATTGCTAAAGTCTTGGTAGAATGAGTTTGCCTAAATATATTTAAATACATGTAACACACCTGGCAAGATAGATTGTAATGTGATTTTGCTGTAGTTGAAAACAAAATATATGACAAAGTTTTCATTTGGTTTCCAACCTAGAGCTGCTCTGGGCTTCAGGGAATGTTCTCCCAGGGCATGCTGTAAGTTGAGAATTTACATCAAACTCCATAGCTAAATTTAAAATTTAGTTGCTAAACCATTCTGAGTATCAAAACTAAATTATCACTAAAATTTAATATAGGAAGCTGGTCTCTCTACCTAAATCATGGAATCAAGTCACCTAGATGTCAATTAATGACCAAATTAAATCTTTTCCTCCTATTTAATGGTCACAGACTACTTAGAAAATACTTAAGTAAAAAAAAATTGGCATTTTAACCATTTTCTGTGTGTGGATCAGTGTGGGATAGAGAAAACCATGCTGAATTTGGAACCCAGATTGCTAGGTTCCAATCCCACTCCATAATTTTAACAGCAATGGTACTCTGGGCAAGTCACTTTGCTCCTTCCTTTGTAAAATGGAGGTGATAACAATTGCACTTCCCAGCTTGAAATGTTGTTGCTCTACTTGTCCCGCCATGCTTGAAACACTCTTCCTCTTCTCTCACTACTGACTTCTGTGGCCCCCTTTTAAGTCCCTTCTGTATGAAGCCTTCCCCAATCCCTCTTAATTCCAGTGCCTTTCCTCTGTTGATTGCCTCCTATTTATTATATATGTATGTATGTATTTATTTATATATTGTCTCCCCATTAGATTGTAAGCTCCTTAAGGGCAGAGACTTTTTTTTGCCTCTTTTTGTATCCCTAGCATTTAGCTCAGTATGTGACACATAGTAGGTACTTAATAAAGATTGATTGATTGACTAATAGAATTGAAAATTTAAGAAAATCAAGTTAAAAGTTGAATGGATTTACGAGTTATATTTCATAGGCTTAGTGTCTTGATGAACTTTAATTTTTAGCTAAACTTTTTGAAATTTAGTTAAATTTTTATTGCACACCTTACACGTGCAGACCATAGTACTAGGCATTAAAGATGGTATATAAGACATAAAAAGAGTGCTTGCTGTAGGATATAAAATCTGATTGGAAACACCATGTGAAATCACTTGAGTAATTATATCGACATGTACAAAATAACTACCTCATTTATTATAATTTTTTCAGGGGTGGGGGACAGACCTGTGGTTTCATTGATATAGGGAACCTTAAATGAAGAAAATAACTTCACTTCTCAGGGTGGATCCAAGATGGTGGAGTAAAGAAGCATTCAGCCAAGCTCTCCCAACATTCCCCTCCAAACAACTTTAACACCTCAAATTTTTAGAGTGGCAGAGCCAACAGAAGGTCAGAGAGAGACATTCTTCCAGCCCAAAACAACTTAGGAGGTCAGAGGGATCTGTAACATGGAAGTGGAGGCTAACCCATAGCCCATGTGGATGAAACACCAATGGTGGGACTAAGCAGTTGTGACAGAAGCAACAGCAGCTTTAGGAATTTTCAAGCCAAGGATGGTAAGGGGGACCTGGCAACTGTTCATAAAGAGATTAGAGGGTACCCCTGGGCTAGCACTGTACATAGGACCAGATGCTGTTTGGCAGCTCCATTGCCTATGCCTACTTCTGGATCATGGTTCAAGGGCAGAGAGGAGGAGCACTTTCAATCAAGAGGGAGTGGAAATTCTGAGGGTCAGTATCACTTCCAGCCCCAAGAGATCAGAGATCCTGAAAGACAATATCACTTCTGGGCCCAAGGGAAGAGGGGCCCTGAGGAACAGTATCAATTGCAATTCCAAGGGATCAGGGGCCCTTCCTGGGTAGAGACCAGAGTGTAGACCAAAAGAGCAATGACCACACCTCTCCTTAGATGACATCACCTGGGAAGCACAGAAAACTTCCAAACCCTCAGAACTAGCTCTGAAAACAACAGTGCAAAAAAAGCCTGAAGCTTGACACAGAGCCTTGCCGCCTGCCACACCAGGAACAAAGCCCAACATTAACATAAAATTCCAAATCAAGATATAGGATGGAAAAATGAGCAAACAACAAAAAAAGAACCTGACCATAAAAAATGACTATGGTTATAGGGAAAATTAAGACACAAACTCAGAAAAAGATAATGAAGTCAAAATGGCTACAAGCAAAGCCTCAAAGAAAAAATGTGAATTGGACACAAGTCCAACAAGAATTCCTGGAAGAGCTATAAAATTATTTTCTAAATCAACTAAGAGTGGTAGAGGAAAAATTAGATAAAGAAATGAAAACAATGGAAGAAAATTATGGAAAGACAACAGCTTGGTAAGAGAGGCACAAAAAAAAAATACTGAAGAAAATAACACCTTAAAAAATAGAATTGCCAGATGGAAAAAGAAGTACAAAAATGAACTGATGAAAATAACTCCTTAAACATTAGAACTGGGCAAGTGGAAACTAGTGGCTCCATGTGACATTAAGAAACAATAAAATAAAGTCAAAAAAGAGAAAAATAGGAGAAAATATGAAATATCTCATTGGAAAAACAACTGATCTGGAAAATGCAATGAGGAAAGATCATTTAAGAATTAGGGCAGCAAGATGGGACAGTGGATAGAGTGTTGGGCCTAGCATCTGAGTTCAAATCTGGCCTCAAAAACTCATGGCATAACCTTGAGCAAGTCTTTTAACCCTGTTGGTCTCAGTTTCTTCATCTGTAAAATGAGCTGGAGAAGGAAATGGCAAACCACTCCAGTATCTTCATTAAGAAAACCTCAAATGGGATCATGAAGTCATGTGTAACTGAACAACAAAATTTAAGAATTATTGGATTACTTGAAAGCCATGAACAAATAAAAAGCCTAGACATTATGTTTCAAGAAATCACCAAGAAAAACTGCTGCAGTATAGTAGAATCTGAGAGTAAAAGAGAAATTGAAAGAATCTACCAATCACCACCTGAAATAGATCCTAGAATGAAAACTCCCAAAAATACTATAGCCAAATTTCAGAGCTCCTAGGACAAAGAGAAAATACTTCTATCAGCCAGAAAGAAACTATTCAAATACCATAGTGCCATAGTCAGGATGACACAAGATTTAGGAGCTAACATATTAAAGGAGCAGAGTGCTTGGAATTTGATGGTCCTGAAGGTAAAAGAGCTGGATTATGACCAAGAATAACTTACCCAGAAAAATTGAGTATAATCCTTCAAGGCAGGAAAAAATAGATAATTTAATGAAATAGAGAACTTTCAAGCATTCCTGATAAAAAGGCCAAAATTGAATAGAAAGTTTGACTTTCAAATACAAGACTCAAGAAACACAAAAAGGTAAGCATGAGAGAGAAATCATAAGGAAATCAATAAGGTTAAACTGTTTACCTTTCTGTGTATCTTCTAAGAACTTTATATCATTATTAGGGTGGTTAGAAGGATTCTAAGAAGAAAAAGGGTGCAGGAATCAATTGATTATATTGGAGTGACATAAAAAAAATGGATAGGCAAGAAAGAGGGATGCCCTGGGAGAAGGGGAAAGGTGAGGAAGAATAGAGAAAATTGCCTCAAATAAAAGAGGCTCACAAGGAAGAGCTACTCCAGTGGACAGGAAAATGGTGGGGACAGGGCAGGCAATGCTTGCCTCACTCACATCTAAATTAACTCAAAAATATATAAATACTCAAGTGGTAATAGAAATATATCTTATCTAACAGGGTAGTAGGAGAGAAAAAGGACAAGAAAAATGAGGTTTGATAAAATGGAGAGCAGATAAAAGAAGGCAGTGGTCAGAAGCAAAACAGGCTTTAAAGTAGGGACAGGATAAAAAGAGAGAAGCATAAACAGAATGAAAGAAAATGCACAGTTAGTAATCATAACTGGTTATGAATAGGATGAACTCACTCATAAAATGTAAGCTGATAATATAATGGATTAGAAACTAGAAACACACTTGAAATAGAGAGACACACACAGAGTTAAAATAACAAGCTGGAACAGAATATATTAAGCTTCAGCTGAAGTTAAAAAAAGGCAGGAGTAGCAATCAAGATCTCAGACAAAGCAAAAGCAAAAACAGACCTAGTTAAAAGACATAAAAAGGGAAATTGCATCTTGTTAAAAGAAACCATAGACAGTGAAGTCTTATCAATATTAAACATATATGTACCAAATGGCATTGTTGTTCAGTCATGTCTGACTCTTTGTTGACCCCATTGGACCAAATGGTATACCATTCAAATTCTTAAAGGAAAAGTTAATTAAATTACAAGAGGAAATAGGAAAACTATACCAGTGGGGGACCTCAACTTTCCCCCATCTCCAAGCTAGATAAATTTAACCATCAAAGAAGTAAGAAAGAAGTCAAAGAAATTAATAGAATATTAGAAAAGCTAGATATGATAGACCTTTGGAGAAAATAGAATGGTAATAGAAAAGAATATGCCTTTTTCTCAGTGGTTCATGGCACCTACACAAAAATTGACCACGTATTGGGGCATAAAAACCTCACAACCAAATTCAGAAAAGCAGAAGCATTAGATATACTCTTTTCAGATCATAATGCAATAAAAAATTATATTTCTTAAAGGGCCATGGAAGTATAGATTAAAAACTAATTGGAAACTAAATCTAATCCTAAAAAATGAGTGGGTCAAAGAACAAATCATAGAAACAGGCAATAATTTCACTAAAAAGAATGATGACAGTGAGATAGCATTCCAAAATTTGTGGGTTGCAGCCAAAGCATTTCTTAGGCATACATCAATAAAAGAGAAAAAGAAGAGGTCAATGAATTGGGCATGCAACTAAAAAAGCTAGAAAAAAAATTTAACCCCCAATTAACCACCAAAATGGAATCCTGAAAATAAAAAACCAATTGAACTAGTAAATAAGCAAAACTAGGAACTGGTTTTATGGGGGGAAAACCCCCCAAAACTAGGAACTGGTTTTGTGGGGGGAAAATAAAATAGATAAACTATTGGCTAATTTGACTTCAAAAAAGAAAAAAAGCAGATCACTAGTATCAAAAATAGAAAGGGTGAATGCACCACCAATGAAGATGAGATTAAAGCAATTATTAGAAGTTATTTTAGGCAACTATATGCCAGCAGAATAGACAGTCTAAATGAAATGGTTGACTATTTACAAGAATATAAATTACCAAATTAAATTAACAGAAGAGGAAAAAGAATACATAAATAGCCATATCTTAGAAATAGAAATTGAACACACCATCAGTGAGCTCTTAAGAAAAAATCCCCAGGACCAAATGGATTCACAAGTGAATTGTACTAAACATTTAAGGAACAATTAATCTCAATACTATATAAAGTATTTGAAAAAATTAGTGAAGAAGTAATCCCTCTAAATTTTTTTTTTTTTTTGCTTTTTGGTGAGGTGATCAGGGTTAAGTGACTTGCCCAGCGTCACATATCTAGTAAGTGTCAAGTCTTTGAGGCCGGATTTGAACTCATATCCTCCTGACTCCAAGGCCAGAGCTGTATCCACTACACCACCTAGTTGCCCCTAAATTCTTTTTATAACAGAAATATGGTTTTGATACCTAAACCAGGGAGAACAAAAACAGAGAAAGAAAACTATTGACCAGTTTCCTTAATGAATTTCAGTGCAGTACTAGCAAGAGATTACAGCATATCAAAAAGATCATACACTATGACCAGGTGGGATTTATACCAGGAATATAGGATTGGTCCAGTATTGGTAAAACTATTCATTGTAATTGACCATATCAGTAACAATAAAAACAAAAATTATAGAGTTGTATCAACAGATGCAGAAAAAGCCTTTGACAAAATACCTTATTTTTATATCAATAGATATTGATCTATTCCTATTAAAAAAACACTAGATAGCATAGAAATCAATAGAATCTTTCTTAAAGTGATGAGTAGTATTGATCTAAAACCAAAAACAAGCATTATCTGTAACAGGGATAAATTTGAAGCTTTTCCAGTAAGATCAGGAGTGAAGCAAGGATGTCTATTATCACCACTATTATTTAATGTCCTGCTAGAAATGCTAGCTAGATCAGTAAGTCAAGAAAAAGAAATTGAAAGAATTAGAATAAGTAATGAGGAAATAAAACTATCACTCTTTGCAGATGATATAATGGTATACTTAGAGAACCCTAGAAAAATAACTTAAAAAACCAGTTGAAACAATTATCACCTTTAGCAAAGTTGCAGGATACAAAACAAACTCATGTAAATCATCAGCATTTCTACATACAGTACTACCAACAAAACCCAGCAGGAAGAGATAAAAAGAGAAATTCCATTTAAAATAGTTGCAGACAATATAAAATACTTGGGAGTCTACCTGCCAAGACAAACTCAAAGATTATACAAACACCATTACAAAACACTTTTTATACAAATAAACAGATCTAAACAATTGGAGAAATAGTAATTGCTCATGAGGAGGCTGAGCCAATAAAATAAAAATTATAATTCTGCCTAAGTTAATTTACTTATTTAGTGCCATACCAAACTACCAAAAAATTATAGAGCTAGAAAAAATAGTAACAAAATTCATCTGGAAAAATAAAAGGTCAAGAATATTAAGAGAAACAATGAAAAAAAA
This sequence comes from Vombatus ursinus, assembly GCF_900497805.2. Classification (NCBI taxonomy): domain Eukaryota; kingdom Metazoa; phylum Chordata; class Mammalia; order Diprotodontia; family Vombatidae; genus Vombatus; species Vombatus ursinus. Next base: position 23,937,419 of record NW_020954576.1, read on the forward strand.
AGTTAAGGAGATGGTCTAGCACTTCCAGATTTCAAACTACATTATAAAGTGGTAATCATGAAAACAATCTGATACTAGCTAAGAAAAAGAGTGGTGGATCAATGGAATAGATTCGGTACGTAATACACAGTAGAAAAAGACGATAGTAATCTAGTGTTTGATAAATCCAAAGATCCAGACTTTTGGGGTAAGAACTCTACATTTGACCAAAATTGCTGGGGAAACTGGAAAGCCGTTTGGCAGAGACTAGGCATATACCAACATTTCACACCATATACCAAGATGAGATCAAAATGGATAAATGATTTAGACATAAAGGGTAATATAAGTAAATTAGGGGAACATGGGAAAATGTACTTTTCAGATCTGTGAATTGGGGAAGAGTCTGTGACAAAATAAGAGATAGAGGGGATTCTGAGAAGTAAAATAGATAATTTTGATAACATGAAATTAAAAACCTTTTGCACAAAAAAACAAAATGCATCCAAAAGTGGAAGGAAAACAGGAAATGAGGGTGAAGGGAGATTCTACAGAAAGTTTCTTTCATAAAGGCTTCATTTCTCAAATATATAGAGCACTGAGTAAAATTTATAAGAATATGCATCATTCCTCAGTTGATATCAAAGGCAGTTTTCAGAAGAAATCCAAGCTATCAATAGTCACATGAAAAAATGTCCTATATCACTACTGATTAGAGAAGTGCAAATTAGAACAACTGGGATACCACCTCACACCTATCAAATTGGCTAATATGACAGAAAAGTAAATTACAAATACTGAGGGGATGTGGAAGAATTGGGACATTAATGCACACTGTTGGTGGAATTGTGGACTAGTCTAACCTTTCTAGAGAATAATTTGGAACTGTGCCCAAAGGGCTATAAAACTGTGCATACTCTTTCATCCAGCAATACCACTAGTAGATCAAGAGATCAAAGATAAGGGCATAAGGCCTATTTGTACAAAAATATGTATAGCAGCACTTTTTGCAGTAGCAAATAATTATAAATTGAGGGAATGTCTATCAATTTGGAGAATAGCTGAACAAGTTATTGTATATGATTGTGATGGAAAACTATTGTGCTGTAAGATATGATAGGCAGAATGGTTTTAGAAAAACCTGGGAAGATTTACATGAATTCACGCAAAGTGAAGTGGACAGACCCCAGAGAACATTGTACACAATAATAGCAATCGTAAGGATGATCAAATGTGAAAGACTTAGCTACTCTGATCAAGACAATGATCCACAATAGTTAAAAAGGACTCATGATGAAAAGTGCTCTCCACTTCCAGAGAGAAAAATGATGAACTCAGAATGCAGATTGAAGCATACTTTTTTAAACTTTCTTTATTTTTATTATTTTATTTGTGTTTCCTTTTGCAACATGGCTAATATGGAAATGTCTTTTGCATGACCTCATGTATATAATCAAAATAAATTGCTCGCCTTCTCAAAGGGGTTGGGGTTGGAGAGGGAGGTAGGAGATTTGGAATTCAAATTTTTTTCAGTGATTGTTAAAAAAAATTTTTTTTACCTATAATTGGTGAATATTTAATGAAATAAATAAAAAGAAATTTTTTTTAAAAAGAAAAGTAACTAGCAGTTTCAAAACGAGTTCAAATGAGTACCTGCTCTTCAACTTACAGTCTTCAGAACAGGGAGAGGTCAAGGAACTTGCAGAGTCACACAGCCAGTGTGTATCAGAGTATTTTATTAAAAGGTACCTATATCTTCAGAGTTAAAATGTTACCCTTTTATTCTTTTTAGCTTGTACAAAAATAATGTATTTTTCGTTAGCAGAAAAATGTTTCCAGACACCTTATTCTAATGGCTATGTATGTATAGGTATATAGTTTCCCTTCAACCTATAAATAAAAAGAAACAAATTTAGACATCATTCATATTGCCTCAAGAGGAATTGTATTAAAGAAGACAAATATGTTGTCTGTGTAATACTCTGTACTTCCTGAACTCACCACCAGGGAATGAATTCCTTTTTCTAAGTCTACCAGTGCTTTTTGCTTGCCTTTTATTTATTTGGGGGAGGGGGGGAGGAAATGAGAGAGAAGAACAGACCTGTAACTTCTTCAGGTTACAGTGGAAGAAGCACTTGGAGTCAGGGGACCTGGATTCAAATCTCATCCCTGCCAGTAACTACTTATGTGGCCTTAGGTAAGTCCTCCCACCTCTCTTCACTTCAATCTCTGTAAAAGAAGGGAGTTGTATTAGATGACCTCCATGGTCCAGCTCTCAGTCTATGGTCCTTTGATCATGGACATATCAGCAACTTGTCTGTTATGGATGACGTTAGAGTTGCCATGGAAACTGAGAGGTTTAGTGACTTGTCCATAGTCATACAAGAAGTCTTGGTCAGAGCTTGGACTTGAATGCAGTTCTTCCTGACTCCGGGGTGGTTCCTGTTCTACTTTTTGCATAAAGTAGCCTTGATTGGTATCATTTCAGTAGCATCATTAATATGTTAAAGTTAAGCTTCACTATAAAGTCACAAAATCTTTTTGCATTAGATACAGGTTGGTAGCACAGTGTGTAGAGGAGAAAGGAAGGAAATAAGCATATTTACATAGTGCCTACTATGTAATATGCTTACTGTATGCCAGGCACTATGCTGAGCACTTTATAAATATTATCTCATTACATTGATAGGTAGGTAGATAGATAAAATAAATGGATAGTCAGTACCAAGTTCGTATCTGGTCTTTAACACTTAGTTTTTATGATCCTGGGCAAGTCACTTAACCACTACCTTGCCTCAATTTTCTCATCTGTAAAATGAGGATAATTATACCACCTATCTTAAAAGGTTATTGTGAGGATAAAATAGGATAATACTTATAAAATGTTTTGAATCCTTGAAGCACTGCATATAAATGCTAGCTAATATCATTTGTTTATTCAACCAGCCATTTTTTCTTAGGAAACTAACTGCTCCTGGTAATGTAATTTCACCATTTTTCCTAATGCCATGGTTTTGTAGAACTAATTAATGGCAATAAATGATATATTCAGTAAGAATACGAAGTTGAATTACTATCCTGTTTTGAACCTTTTCAGGAACATTGATTTCGTTATGAAACAGCCCTCTCTGCTCTACGTAGTCACTCTTAGTTTAGTCAGAAGAATGCATCTTTTTTTTTTGTTCATTTACCCATTATGTTAAGAAACTCATGCTATTATTATTGAGGGATACAGCTTTAATGTCATTTCTCAGAAATATATCCTCAGGCCCCTTAAGCATTATCTTTCTCCTGTGAATTGGCAGCTTTAATCTATCTCAGATTAACTTTGCCCGGAAACTAAACTATACCTTCTTATTCCCTGTTAAAGGAGCTTGGTAGCTAATGAGTAAAATGCTGATTATCCTTTAAAGTATATTGGTTGCTTTTCCCCCAAATAAACAAATATCATGCTTAATTTGCAGTGGAGGCAGGGTGTTATAGTATAGTAGAAAAGCCCAGGGTGAAGAATCTTGTTGGCCATGTGGCCTTGGGCAAATTGATCAGTCTTTCTGGACCTTAGTCCCCTCATTTATAAAAGGTAGACCAAGTGACTTTTAAGATCTATCATGAACATTCTATAATTCTAAATATGAGCATTAATTTATGTTTGCATATTTAAGAATTTCAGATTCTGTTGAGGTAAGAATAGTGGAAAGTAATTCATATCTTTGTGTATATGCTGCCTTGAATTTGAGAAAGAAAAGAGTTCTCTTTATTCACTTGGGTTTTTGTTTTGTTTTGTTTTGTTTTTGTTTTTTTGACTTGTTGGCTTGGCCACTGATGTAGCTTTGCCTTGTGATTTTGGTGGGACCTGGTTTATTTTAAGTCTTTGAATCTGTATATAGTTTTACTTATTTGAGCCTATATTGATAGAGACACAGAAGATGGAGTTGATGTGGGAAGAATTAAGAAAAAAGTGCATTTTATACCCTGCCAATTCACAACAATTTCAAAAGCATTAATGCATTTTTTTTTTTGTGCCTGTATAAGACAGAGCCTCCTGTGTTTTCAAGGATTTTCAGGGATTTCGTAAATTTCTCCAGCCTGTGCTTGTGCTTGTATATGTGGCAAGCAACATATTTTGTATATATTCCTGTTCTTCATAATTTCCTATTTCATTTTCATGGATCATACTCATCGTTTACCTTTAATGCAAAGTGATTGTGAAATTAAGTACTTTTTAGAGCTTAAAATATTTGAGGACGTTCATGAATCACAAAACTTCTCTAATATTTGAGTGGTAATATTCTCAGGTTTTTAGTATACTTTTCCCATTAGTGAAATTACCTACAATTAATAGAATACTGCTAAAAAAAATTGTAAATGAAGACAATTCCCCACAACCTATAATTGTTTTTTCAACGCAAAGCACATGCCTAAAGGTATATTGAATTAAATATGAACATATATAAAATAATAAATTGTGACAGAACAGTAAAGTTGAGAATTGAGGAGTAAGGAGAAGATTTTTATTTTTCTTGACTTTGTATTTGGATGAATGTAACCAGCATAATTTTGTTATCTTGGTTCCAAAATGATCTCAAGGTAAAATGTGTGTATGTAATATGTGTGTGTATTCATGTGTGTGTATGTGTGTGAAGTGGACAGTGAATCTGAAGAGATGTTTTCCCCCTCACTTTCTAAATCATATTGGAACATTACAGTCAGCAAGCCACCATTTACCAAGGGCTTCTTTGTGCCTGGCACTGAGCTAAACACTAAGGAAAAGGCAAAGTCTTTCTTCAAAGCTATGGTGAGCCAGAATTTAAATGGTTGTTGTATAGTACAGTTGGACAGCCAGGTGGCGCCATAGTGCAGAGAGCAGCCGCCTTGAGTAAGAAAGACCCAAATTCATATCTAGACTCAGACGCTTAACTAGCTGTGTTACTCTGGGCAAGTCGCTTCTGTTTCTGCTTCAGTTTTCTCAACTGTCAACTAGGGATAATAATAGCACCTGCCTCCCAGGGTCGTTGTGAGGATCAAATGAGATAATATTTGTAAAGTGCTTAGTGCAGTGCCTGGCACATAGTAGGAGCTATATAAATGTTATCTATCATTATTTTTATTATTATTTGCTTAATTTCAGGTATTATTACTGATTTTCTTGATTTCCCTTTATGTCATTTCTTTTCACACATATAGAAGCTGTCAGTGAAAGATAAATTTTCCTTAGTTAAAACAACCAAAGACCATTCAACAACAAATATTTGCTCCCCAAGAAATTTGATTTTCAGTATGTTCCCATGTTTTTTGGCTATGTATCAGGAAAGTTATTCTAGTTGAAATGACTGTGAGTTCTCTGTTCTTCTTTGAGCAAATATTTAACTAAGTAACAATATCTGTGGTTTTTTAGAGCATTGGTAATTTTGTTTTTTAAGCAAAACCACAATATTCTAATAGCAATTTTTTCTTCTTAAGGTCAGCCTTGAAAATGGTACCATTTCCTTATCTCTGACTTAACACTTTTCCTGCATGAAAGCTTTGTAGTTTAATCTAGACAGTTTATATTATCACATTAAAAAAACAAAGACAAAATGGAAATTCCATTCTTCTCCAAGCATAAAGCACATACTGGATGCAGTCAGTGGAACTATGCAGCTTCTTTCTCTGACATCAAAAGCTATAAGGCATTCTTTAAAAATATGTGACCTTGACCTCCTGAGGTTAGAGATATATCCCCTCAGTACTTCTAAGTATCTCAGAATGTGGAAGCTATGGTAAAGAATGAATTGACTAATGCAAGGATTTACTTGCGGTGTAAGCTGGTGCTTCAGCCTTACCTTTTTCCTATAGTGGCATGGTTGTCTGAAATTTCACATATAACTACTGATTCCATTTCCATTACCTTACTACCTTTCTTTCTTTCTGTTGTTGTCTTTGATAGCCAGGTTTCCCTCATTCATCCCCTCATCATCACTCCAGCCTGATCTCCTCTCCGATCAACTTTGAGCACGTCTATCACATGACTGTTAATTCTGCTGAAAAATTCCTCTCTCCTGATTCCATAAACCCTGAATATTCCCCGTCTCTGCGTTCTGTCCCTGGTACACCAAGCTTTATGACTCTAAGGGTATGAACAGCTGAGTCAGGTGTTTTACTAACTTAAATAAAGTTTACTAACTTTATTATGGATTTCCTAATGCCTGGCTTAACAAATAATATAGCAAGCTGTTAACATTTCATGAATGTTTCCTTCTGACCCTTTCTGCCCAGATTTTCCTTTTTTTTTCTTTTTTCATTCCTTTCTTTTTTATATTTATTTCTGTTTTTGGCTTGGTGCTACAGAGTTTTTTGGTCTAGTAGTGATTTGGGGATTCTTTTATTTTAAGAAATAAACTCCCAGTTTTTTCAAAAGTTGACCACATTATAAAGAATAAGTATTAACCTTTTTTAAAATATAAAAACAAAAGTACCTATTTTCAAATAAAGACTCGTCATTCTTAGAAAGGGGCTCTTGTAAAGTTTTATTCTAAATCATTCAAAAGTCATTTTATTACAGAGAAATATATTATTTATGAGATTAAGACCCAAGCTAAGGCACATACAATTATCTTATATGTAGTTTTATCTTTCACTACAGTCTTTCTTAAGAATTTCAAAATCTTTGACATACAAACTAATAATATTAACTATTAATGAATAATAGGAAAAACTACCCTTTGCTCATAAGAAGAGGACCTCACAAATCAGAAAAGAAGCCATTAGCAAGAACTAGGGTACTGAATTGCTAACATGGATTTAATTGTACCCAGGATCCCAGCTATAAAAACTAAACCCATACAAGAAACAAAATGAGGCAGATCACATTCTGCAGAACTGTGACATCTGGTGTCATTTTGCTTTTGTTCAGTCTTTCTGCATTTGTTTACATTAGTTTTTGTGTGGAATGGAGAATGCGTGTCCACCTTTGAAGCAGAATTTTTTATGAATGATGATTTTAATGAAAATATGCTGCTTACACTAACCCTATCTGCCTCAAAGGGGCAAATAATAAAAATTTTAGACTGTTCCCACAGGGACTCGTTTTCCATAATTTCCTATAATAGCTTGTGGGAAATAATCACATTGTATTTTTATCTATATGTGTAATAAAATAGTTCTTCATTTGGAATATTGGCTGCAGAAGGTGACAAAAAATTTATCATTATTCTGTCTTTTAAATTGTCCTGAAGATTTTTTAACTCCACATGAATTTAAAACAAATTACTAGTTTACAATAATTGTAACGTCATCCTAAAACGTCATTGAACCAGATTAAGATTTGCCACAGTAAAAAGAACAGGTAAGCAATAGTAAACAGATGATGTCAGCAATGGTAACCTAGTGGTAAGTGGGAGAAGGGGTGGAATTTCAAAGGAGTTTGGCACCTACATATAAAGCACTTATAATAAGAAAAATGATAAAAAAAAAACTTCACATAAAACAGCCATTTGTTCATAGAAACAATACGTTGTGAGGCAAACTTTCACTAAATTTTTAAAAAAAAATTTGCATGGGGAAAAGATTGGAGGACTGGATATTCAATGTCACTTTGGTAGTGGACTTTTGTTCTCATTGTATTTACTGAAACCTGATTTATGTATGGTTTTTCCTTAAGCATGTCTTCTGTTCATTTTTCCTCTGATTACTTCAGCCTTGCCAAGCAAGGATGTTATTGCTGAATGTTTAAAATTTTATTAGTTTTACATTAGAAAGTATCAAAATGTTAAGAGTTGAGGCTTGGGTTGTTTTGGGGTTTTTTTGTTTTTTTTTAAGCTTTCTTTCCCTTCCAGTAATGCGATAACAATAACCTACTTGTCAGAGCTTGGGACTCATCCATTCCTTTATCGAGATTCTTTGTACCACATTATATGCACGCTGCTTCTGTATCATAAAGTTAGTTGCATTATGAATGCTTGTCTTTTGAGCTACTAGCATTGATGATTTTTATTTGTATTTTACTTTCTTGGAGAAAAGAACAGTGAAGCATTTGATTTTGGGGGAAAAATACCCACACAAAGAATTACATGGACTTTGCAAACAGATATGTTAATCAAAATTGTAGGGGTTGAATTTGATACCTTAAAGGAAGGCAGATTTTCAATATGCTTTTCCTTCCAAATGAATGTATTTTTTCTTACACATCATCATTGTTTACCTTACTTGACTGTAATTTTGATCCTCTTATGATGGCTGTTCACCACAACCTCCTTAAAGGTGATTTTTGTGGTGTACTTAGAAAAACCTAGTGTTCCTTACTTAAGTAGACTGAAAGTATCTATGACTGAAGCATTTATAGAGTTAAGGAGTTAGAAGCAGCCAGTGGCATAGTAGATGAAGTTTGGAGTCAGGAGGACCAGAATTAATATCTTGCCTCAAACACGTACTAGTTGTGTGACCTTGGGTAAGGCATTTAAACTCTGTCTGCCTCAGTTTCTTCAACTGTAAAATGGAGATAACAGTAGCACCTACTTCCCAGTATTATTGTTGTGGGGACCAACGGAGATAAGATTTGTAAAGTGCCTGGCACATAGACAGTTAATAAATGCTTGTTCCCTTCTTGCTGAAGCAATAATCACATCACACCAGTCAAGCAAGATTCTTCTGTAGCTTGACTTTTATTTCATCATGGCTCAAAATATTCTACCATAAAGCTTACCACCACGAAACTTTCTGTTCCCTTCTTTCTTGTTGTTTAACTTCTACAGTTTCATGCTAGTTGTATTTGTATAGTTTGTATTGCATTCAGTTATATTTGTGACATGTTGTAGGTAGAGACCTTTTTTGTCTAGTGTTACATATCAAGTTTGTAAAATTGCTAATAATTCTTGGCTTTCTATGGGAAAAAGGTTTTCTGTATTCAACAATACAGATAAGATATATATATTATTAATTAAAAAGTAATTTCCATAGAAAACCGATGATAGATAAATATACTGTTCTCTGAGGAAAAAATTGGTCAAGGAAATTTTCTAGTTGCCATTTCCAACTGTGACAATCACATCGATCAGACTGAAGGGTTGGTAATTTTGTCAGCATAATTGTGATGGTATAATCTTGGCATTAGAGGCAGAAGCATCTGAGAAAGTGAAATTAGGAGGAGCTATTGCGTCCATGTGCTCGATAACAAATCTCACATGTTCATTTCCCTGTTCCAGATTGTTGATAAATAACCTGGGGTTATTTATGCTTGACTTAACAGTGAATGAAAGGTACAGAAGGGGAAGGATATAAGAAGTAGTTTGAACATTTGGGCCTTTCTTTGTATAGAGGCTTTAAAATCTGATATTATATACCTGTATTATTGTTAAATAATTTAAGATAAGGCAGTGTAATGTTTTTAAATTTTAAAAAATTATTTTAAAATAACTGTGTGTGGCAATAAGTGTGTGTATAGATTTTTCTAATGAATCTTGCCTTAGGCTACCAAAAGTTTGAACATATATATATAGCCCTTTGAAACAGAGATCCTTTCCTCAAGTAGTTTTTAAAAAAAAAAAGATTTAGGAATGTTAGTAGAAGAGGGGCAAAAGAGCATTTGCCAACCACGATCATCCAATTTTTTGGACCTTTAAGACCTCATGGTGACATGAAAGAAATCATTTGCTTAATTTGGGGTTAGCCTAGGCAGAATGCTCAGAGAGCCTGTGAAGGTAGTCAGAAGCATCACATAGTCAAAAAATAATCAAGTAGCATTTATTAATCACTCACTGTGTACCAGGCACTGAGCTAAGCATTGAGGATACAGAGAAAAGCAAAAAGCAGTCTCTATTCTCAAGGGGCTCACAGCCTAATGAGGGAGAGATAACATATAAACAACTGTGTAAGCAAAAGACATATATAGGATAAATTTTAAACAGCCTTGTATGGAAAACACCAAGTTTAGGAAAAACTATGAAAGGCTTCTTGCAGAAGATAGGACTTCAGCTGAAAAAAGAGATGAGGAGTGTAAGTGCCAATGTTACTACATCATAGAATAGGTGTAAGAAAACTGGAAACATACACAAGGGATTTAAAAGCCAGACAGAATTTTATTGATCCTAATTCGTTGGAATTTATTCTAAGTTCCTGACTCAGGAAACCTAAATTTCACTTAGCACATTATGGCAAAACTCAGTTAGGAAAAAGTTTTTATTTCATTGTCCAGCAAGTTGATCCTTTAGGGCAGGGGTGGGAACCTGTGGGCCTTGAGGCCACATGTGGCCTTCTGGGTCTTTGGGTGCAACCTTTTGACTGAGTCCAAATTTTACAGGGAATTTGTTCTGTGAATTTTGGATTCAGTCAAAGGGCCTCACCTGAGGACCTAGAGGACCACATGTGGCCTTGAGGCTGCAGGTTCCCCACCCCTGCTTTAGGGCATCTCTCAATATAGAACAGAGTGTAATACTTTATAATTGCATAGTTATTATCAAATTGTCTTCCTGCTTTTAAGCAGCTAGTGAATTATGTGAGTTTCTGTTTCTAGCAGGTCTCCTATCCTGATGTGTCTGAAAATCAGAATTTAAATGGAGACATCTTAGCGATTACTGCTTCCCCAAGGTCATGATGATTTATTGCTGGATCATTATTAAAGGATGATAATTTTATGTAATCATTTGTTGACCACACTGACCAAAGGGATAACTAAAGGGAGGAGGGCAGGTTAAAAGGAAATACTGTAGGCTAGTAAAATATTCATAGTAGACCTTTTTTTCTTTTATTAATATTGAATACAAATGGGAAGGAGAGATTTTAAAAATAAAAATATACCTATATCATATTGTTTTTATTAACTACAACCAGAAGTTAAGGAACTTGGTGATCAATATAATCAAATACTTTTTCCAAATAAATATTAAAATGGAATACTCAAGAAATGGAAAGGTGATCATATTTGAAAGAATGGATCATCATATTTAATAATAGCAATGGCACATATATAGTTCTGCCCACCTGAGAAAATAAATCTTGCCTATACCCCAGTCCCCAAGGGATTCTCGGCTTTTATGTTCAATTCTAGTTCAATCCTGGGAGCCTGACCCCATACAGATCCCTTCCTTCCTTTGACTACCCTTGCATCATAGTAAAATTCAAGAGGAATTTCTAAAACAAAGCTAAGGTATGACCTATGCCTAGCGTTTTCACCTTAATGTGCAGTAGTAAGGCTATCAGGTATAGGACAGCTTTATATTTCCTCCACCACAGAAAAGGCATAAGATTTGATGTTCTCACCAGTGTACAGAAATAAACTCTCAACCAATTAATTTCCTTGGACTCCCCTCAGAAAGCAAAGACCATTTGGGGTACTGAGCAAATATTTTCCATTCACCTCAGATTTGTACCATTTGAATAATAGCAATATTATGAAGGATTGGCAAGGGCCAGTTTTTTTTCTGCCTGACCATAGCATGGCTTTGGTCCTCCATCAGCAGTATGGTCTTTTTTTTCCAAATCTCAAACTATTGAGGAACTGTTCTACCTGGAGTCCATGCCCTACCTGCAGATTCTCAAATTGAGGAACTCTTCAACTCAGGATTATCCATGAAGTAACTTCCAAGGTTGGAAGCATTCATTCGCAGGATTCTTAATGTCTGACCTATCCTCTAAAAATGAAACACAAAAGCAGAAGACATCCAGAGACTCTAATCTCATTTTCATCTGGGCAAATGTAGGCTACCCTCCATGTGCCCTCTTACAAGTGGCCATTTCCTCCTAGAGAAAAGATAGCAAAAAGGAAAAATCCCTTTCTTCCCTACCGTCACCACCGCCACTACCACCACTGTTTGTTGCAATCCAGTTTAAAAGTTCAAGGGAAAGAAAGCAATGGGTAAAAGGGGTGAAACATCTCACAGGTCACTTTTCTAGACCACATCGGGGGCAGTTCCACTGACCAAAGTTAGTCCATCCTGAGCCTCAGTCAACCAATCACCTATAGGCAATGCCTAGTCACTGGGACCAACCACGAGAGCTCCTTTTGTCCTCCCAGTAACTCACATCCACCTCCCTGAGAAATGTCCCCTCACCCAAAAATCTCGTTAAGCCAATCAAGGGACTCATCAAATTGCTCAAGATTTCTCCTGATCAACCCACTACATAAAGCCACATGTTAAAATTCTTGGTTAGAAGATGTGTTTTGTAGTCAGTGTCTAGAACAATTGCCCCTGCTGCAACTCCCCCCACCCCCACCCCAATTACACTACTGTTTGGGAGTCTATAATTGTGGAGAAATACTATAGCCAGTTCTCCCCTCCATTGTACACCAAAGTGATTTAAGATTGATGGAAAACTTCTCAAACTGATATGCCTAACTGAACGTTTTAACCAGATTGTCCTCATTTTAGGACTGTAGTCAATCTATATGTCTGTGACACAGTGCTTTGTATGAGTTCTTAAAATGACTCCTTCCATGGGAGTAAGTAGCCTCATGTGAGAAATTACACATACATGATATATATCAAAAAGTACGGTTTAATGTAATACTGTAATTTTGGGGCATTTGTTGGGATGTTTAGTTTGTTAGTATGTTAAGATCTTAGCTTAGGGAGCTTTATGTTAAGTTGTCTGCCTTTGTCCATGTAATTCAACATTTGACCATTAGTGCCAACTCAGTAACTTCAAGCCACTGTTCTTGCTACAGAATTCTTATGTTTCAGATTTAAAAAGAAAAAAAAAGCTCTCCCACCTGAGATTTAGTTTTGCTTGTTTCAGGGTTATTTTGTGTGGGAGGGAAGGTGTTGTTTAATTTGCACTCCTTGCTCATTCTAATAGGAAGGAAAATTCTGTTGTCAAGTATACTGAAAAACATATCTGTGCAATAAATCTTTTCCCTCAGGCTAAAGTATTTCTTTTTCTATCTCTCCTTTAGAACCTCAGGCCTCAAGAAAGCCGGACAATGTTCAGTGGCTCTGTCAGTATTCCATCCATCACCAAATCACGCCCTGAACCAGGACGTTCTATGAGTGCTAGCAGTGGGCTAGTAGCAAGTAAGTATTAAGGGTCTATAAAAGTATTCATCATAGCCCTGGGCTGCCTGCATTTAAATTTAGAAGTGCTGTCATTTCATTTATTCATCCCAGTTCTTGCTTTACACATGGCAGAATGTTGATACACTTATTTCACAGAGAAAAGCTTTCATCTAACCCCTTTCTCTAAAGGTTCAGTGCTTCTAGTTTACACACTACTTCAGTAAACCACATATTATCTATTGGATAGCCTATCAAGAATTGTGCTTGTTCAGAAAATAAAGCCACTATTACCTAAAGCAGTACTCAACAATTATGGTTTATATTGTGCTCTTTCTTAGTTGCACAGTGTCTGAACTTATCAGAAGCAGGCATTATCTACTCTAAGGCTACACAAGGATGGCAAGGATTCTACTTAGCCTGAAGAAGTATAGGGGTACAGAAGATCAGGGAGAAGAAGTAGAGAAGTGAACTGATTGAATAGTTTAAACTTAACAGCATTCAAGTGATTATGATCTTGTACCTGAATCACAAATGTTATGAATACTATACCTCTTAGTTATAGATCTTTACATATATTATTCTTATACATTTATCAGTAACTATTCATTGTAGACTCCAGGCTCATTTCTTTTTTGGCAGTGTTCATTAAACTGGCATAGTAGACATAGTACACTTGAATTTCAGCAAGACATTTGGCAGTCTTTCACGATATCCTTGTATATAAAGTAGTTGAAGAGATACAGGCTTGATGGTAGTACCATTATGTAGTTGAACAAACAAACGTAAAGACTGGTGATAAATTGATATCCACCTGGAAAGAGGTCTCTGGTATAGTCCCAGAGGACTCTGTCCTTAGTCTTTTTTGTTTATCATGTTTATCAGTGATGTGGAAGAAGACTATACTAATAATATGATTGTCAGATTTGCAACAGAAGACCTCAACAGTTTTTAAAATAAAAGGGTGAATCAGATAGGGTGAAATTTAATAGGAATATGAAGAGTCCTACATTGAGGCTCAAAAAATCAGCTTCACAAGTACCAAATTGGGAAGACTTGGCTAAATTATAGTACTTGTTATTTTAATAGCATTACAGCAAGAAGGCAAGATAAATTGAAACAAATAACTCTGAATACCAAATTTGCTGGAAATGTTCTGATGCGTGTGCCACTGACTACTAAAGTGGGCAAACCATGAGTATGTATGAAATGTCCAGGAGATATGAATGATTTTATTATGTTCTGGAACTACATAATAACAAAATTGGAAGCAGATCTTACAAGGCATAGACAAGGCCTTCACACATCCTCAGAGCCTAATTATGCAACAATGTTAGAAGATAAATACAGAGCAATCTTTTTTTAAAATTAATTTATTTATTTTTAGTTTTCAACATTAACTTCCATAAGATTTTGAGTTCCAGATTTTCTCCCCTTCTCTCCCCTCTCCTGGCCCCAAGACGCGTGCAGTTTGACACAGGCTCTACATATACATTCATATTAAACCTATCTTCACATTAATCATGTTGTAAAGAAGAATTAGAACCAATGGAAGAAACCACGAGAAAGAAGAAACAACAACACAAAAAAAAGAGCGAGCAAATAATAATGCTTTGATCTACATTCAGACTCCATAGTTCTTTTTCTGGATGTGGACAGCATTTTCCATCATGAGTCTTTTGGAGTTGTCTTAGATCCATGCATTGCTAAGAAGAGATAAGTCAATCAAAGTTAATCATCGCACAGTGTGGCTGTTTACTGTGTACAATGTTCTCCTAGTTCTGCTCTCTTCACTCAGCATCAGTTCACATAAGTCTTTCCAGGTTTTTCTGAAGTCTGCCTGCTCATCATTTCTTATAGCACCATTACATTCATATACCACAACTTGTTCAGCCATTCCTCAACTGATGGGCATCCCCTCAATTTCCAATTCTTGGCCACCCCAAAAAGAGCTGCTGTAAATATTTTTGTACATGTGGGTCTTTTTCCCATTTGTATGATCACTTTGGGATACAGACCTAGTAGTGAAATTACTGGGTCAAAGGGTATGCACATTTTTATAGACCTTTGTACATAGTTCCAAATTGCTCTCCAAAATGGTTAGATCAATTCACAACTCTACCAACAATGCATTAGTGTTCCAATTTTCCCACATCTTCTCCAGCATTTATCATTTTCCTGTTTTGTCATGTTAGCTAGTAGGTGTGATATGGTACCTCAGAGTTGTTTTGATTTGCATTTCTCTGATCAATAGTGATTTAGAGCAGTTTTTCATATGACTATAGATAGCTTTAATTTCTTCATCTGAAAACTGCCTAATACGGGGCAATCTTAAGAAATAACTCCATTCTGCAGCCAAGATTAGAAAACAATAGAAGAAATTGAGGAGTTGCTTAAACCTGAAAATGGGAAAGATGAAGAGCCACACATCATTGAACTAATAAAAAATAGTAATTTCCAAAAGCTGGTGTCTGCCTGCTAGAATCATCATCATGAAAGAATGCATTATCCCACAATATTTTACAGAGTAGAAAACTATTTCACAACCCTCATGCAACAATATGTGCTGTGGTCATTACCATAGTAAGAAGCATAGGAGAAAAAGTAGAGCTATCTAGGAACATACTCTTAAAAACAAGTATTAAATGCCACCATGGCAGAAGTGAGTTGAGAATACTTTTGAAGACCTGTGGAAAGACATTGGAAAATTATATCAATATCTAGTCAGTATATATGTGTATATATATATATATATATATATATATATATATATATATATATATATATAGCAGGAATTTTAAACACTATATTGCCCAGTTAAAGGCAGCAATAACAAAATGCAAATTGGAATCCAAAAAAATGAAAATGTCAGAAATTGTTGATAATGTTAATCAAAAATTGAAAGTCAAAGTGAACATTTTAAGGGAATGCAAGGAGTCATGGCAGCTTCAAAAAATAAATAATTCAGTATCAATCAAATATTGTACTAGAGCAGCTTAAGAAGCAAAGAAATTATAGGAGAGAGAGAAAACCCTTGAAGAAGGAAGATAATGGAGCATATCTAGATATCTATAAGGTTGAAAGAAGTCCAGCACGACAAAAAACATAGATTGTATCAAATATGAAATGGAAAACTTGTATGCCATTAATATAATGAATGATGACAGTTACATCAAGGGATGTAGCTCAAACTCTAGATTTTCAGCAGACCCAGAAAGTGAGAGGTCCAAATAAGATCCATAATTATTGATTCAGGTGCTTAAGATAGGGATATATTAATTATTAGAAAAACACTTGTCCTTGTGCAAACTTGACCCCATCATTCTTAATGGAAACCATCATATATTTATTACCATAATTCCAGTGATCTCTCCAAGTGTGGGCCAACTATGTGTTTATTTACTTTATACAAAACAGTCACAGCTTGTCTCACTCAAAAAATGTATGAGCATATATACAAAAATAATAGGTGAGAAGCAAAAAGTTTTCAGAAAAGCCATGGGGATATAAAGAGCAATACATTATCAACTTTGATTATTGAACAAGGCACTCCAAACACACCATGACATTTATATCATCTTAAATGATTATTGCAAGCTTTTGACTGTTACTACACACTCATAGTTGGTCATGTATTTGCATTATATAAAATAAACCAGTCATATAGTAAAATATTTGATGTACTGATGGACAGTTGTTCTCTCTTTCAAAAATATCACCAACTCAGTAATATAAAGAACAATTTGCGTAAAAAATAACTTGTTCCAGGGAGACAGATTAAAGTGACTGTGGTTCTGCTCAGACTTAAATCCCCATTATCATTACTCTTGAGTAAAATTGATGTGGCTTTTAAATCAAAGGAGTAATTGTACTAAAACATCTGTGACTTTGATATGCATGGATGATATCAAGTCATGTGGCCCCACTGAAAAATACATTAAATAGCCATTTCATCTCATGAGTATTTTCTCCAAGAATATCAAAATGCCATTTTTGTCATTTAGGCATATTGTATAATGGGTAGAACTCTGGACCTGGAGTCACAAAGATCTAAGTTCATATCCAGCCTTAGATTCTTACCAGCTTATATGATGCTGGGCAAGTCAAAACCTCTATATGCCTCACTTTCCTCATTTGTAAAATGGAAATAATAAGAGATGTTATGAGAATAAAATGAAATAATATAAGAACTTTGTACAGTTTAAAGTGCTATATAAATACCAGCTATTATTGTTTTGATAAATGTGAAATTCTTAATGTGTGCCAAGTAACAACAGAGAATGACCACTTTGAGCCCAAATACAAAGGTTAAATTTAACCAGTGGATGAAGGTGATGATTAGAAATATGTTGGTCCTTTCCAAGAAAGACAGATCTAACATAAGGATACCAAAGAGAAAGCTGAAACAGAGTATGTTATGAAACAAGCTGGCATCCTAAAGTTAAGGCTTAATGGGGAAAGTGCATTTAGAACAATTAACAGTTATGTACACCAGTTCTAATGTATACTTTTGGCACAGTTGAATGGATGAGAACAGATCTAGAAAGTGACCAAATGAAAACCTGTGCAAAATTAAGGAAACATGAAAAATGAGGAAAAGAGGCTGAGAGAGGCATTTTCTTCCTCTTATCACCCACTCCAATCATTTCCTTCTCTAGGTTTTGACTGAAACACTCTTTGGAGCTTGCCTGTAGTTCAAATTCCAATTCCAACTAGTTCCATGATTTTATAGAAGCAACAGAGGGCAAGACTAAGTCTCTCATCCAATCTAAACAGATCTCCTGTAGCACTTCCAAGCAACCCAAGCTTTGTCACACCTAGTGATCAATGTGTGTTCTCACCTGGTAAATATGTTGGGACCCAGTGAAGTGGCATAGTCTTTATCCCATACTTACACAAAGAAAAACACATATTTACGAAGGGACTGTTAGAAAATTCAAATCAGTATTCAGGTTAAGTAAAAATAAGGTGAAAGAGCTCCAAGCAGTCCAGATAACAAAAATGCCCATTTCAAGAGGTGAAAATGAGTAAGTAAATTAGAAGGTAAGCTCTACAAGCACTCAAACACCTTTTCTTGGCTAGCGTTTTAATTGAATGATTCATAGATAAATTAGAATTTAATTTCATGACCCATAGTCATAGAATGGAAGCTAAATGAAGTTGAACATTCTTTTGGGGGGAGGAGAGGAAAGGAAATATTTGGTGATTTTATAAATGTTACCATTGATTTTAAGTAAATACTAATAATACATAGGAATTATATATAGTACCTTCCAACCAAGGAAGCTGAAAACATTTGATGAAGTAGTACTTCATTGGAACAGTTTATTATTACCTGAACCTCTAGCTGGAAGCACTGTTATTTTTTGGTTATTTTAATTTTATTTTTTTGGTTAACAAAAATCTCATTTCTCTCTTCTGTTTCCTCACCCCTGTTAAAAACAACAACAACAACAACAATCCTTGTAACAAATACACGAAAAGCAAAATGAAGATACACGTTGGCTGTGCCCAAAAAAGATCTCTCTCATTCTGTACTCTAAGTCCATGGAATCATGATTGGTCGTTGTGTTGAGCAGAGTTCCTAAGTCTTTTTAAGTTGTTTGGTTTTATTTACACAGTGGTTGGTGGTGGTGGTGGTTATATATATTGTACTTTTGGTTCTGTTCACTTCACTCTGCATCTTTTCATGTTTTTCTAAAGCCATTCCTTGGCATTTCTTGTAGCATAATAGTATTCCATCACATTCATGTACCATATTTGTTCAGTCCTTCCCCAGTTGATGGGCATCCCCTTAGTTTTCAGTTCATTGCCACCACAAAAAGAAGTTCTGTTATTTTTAAGGAGACCAAATACTTGACCTTTCAATACAAATACTGGTAATTACCTTCTTTTGTGAGTAGTGTTAGAGGAAATGTGAAGCTTGCAATTCCTGAAAGAGCATCAGTCAACTCAGATTTGTCACCTATCTAAAAATATGAGTTGTTCTTTCACTCTCATCCTCCCTCAGGATTGGCTCCTACTTTTCTCTGTAACCTGAACATTAAGGGAAAAAACCTCAGTCCCTAGTGTTGGACTCTTTCCTGACTCCTTGCTTAGAGGCTAGTTTTCCATTTTAGGGAGGTCTGATCTTTGAAATTTTTGGCTATGATTACAAAGCTACCACCTCTCAGTCCTTGAGGAGTCCCAATAAAAATAATTTTATAAATCATGGAGTTTTTTTTTTTTTCTGTTCAGTTTTATGGCTCCCCTGTTCTTTCTGTTACTCAGCTCTTTTTATATTAAATTGTAATCTGAATCTAGTATTTTAAAATTTAGATTAAATAAAAGTAGAATTGTGGGTAAAGTCTAAAAGATAAGAGGTATCACATATAATCACAGGCTCTCAGAATTAAAAGTAACTTGAGAGGCCATCAGGTCCAACCCATACTTAAAACAAGTATGCCCTTCATCATATTCCTAATTATCATTTATCCAGCCTTTACTTGAAAGACCTTAAGTGAAGATAGGGACCTAATATCTAATGAAGCAGTTTTTAAACTTTGGAAAAACACTAAAGGTTAGTAACTTTTTACTTACAATGAGGCTAAATCTATCTCTCTTTAATTTTCGCCAAGTACTCCTTCTTCCATTGTTTAGCTAAACTGAACAAGACTAACCCTTCTTTCATGGAGTGAAGGTCCTTAAAATACTTGAGATCATCCACCTCCCCTCATTCCTATCTTCTCTCCTCCAAACTAAATATTCTTTATTTTTTGAGACATTGCTTGTGCAGTATGATTTCTAATCCAGTACTATCTTGAACTTATAGTCCACTAAAAGCTCCAGATTGTTAAATTTTTTTCTTTTTATTAATTTTAATTAATATTATTTTTTAAAGTTTTTGTGTATTAATTTTATTTTAATTTTTAAAAATTTTTCCTGCATGTAGTTTGTAGTTTAGCCGTGCCTTTATGACTTTATCCTTGTGCAATTGATTTTTTTTAAATGTAGGAATTGACTTTGATTTATTCATTCAACAAATATATGAATATTTATTAAGCACTTTACTGTATGCTGAGCACTGTTGTTTGTGCTGGAAGCAATATCAAATTTAAGTTAGACTTATTCTTGCCCTCATGGAGCTTAATAGTTTATTTATCTTCACCAAATAGTACATTTATCTTCATTAAATTTCAACTTATTAAATTTGGCCCATAGTTCCAACCTGTCATTTTTGGGGAATGGAGGGGTAGGGTTAACCTATTTGGTCATCTGTTTTTTTAACTATCCCTTCCAACTGGCAATAGTTGCTTGCAACGCTAGCTTTTGCACATCCCCGTGCTCTCAAAAAAAAACTGACAAGATCAAAGCACTGATAAAGAGATTTTGAAAGTATTCATTCCATTTTTCTTCCTGCCTATGAAATAGAAATGAGTTCATGTGTTTCTTATTACATAAGGTACATAGAAGCTATGACTATGTTCATTCATTTAATGACATGGACTTCTAGAAATTAAGATTGTACTAATTTTTTTCTTTCACACAAGTAATACAAGGAACTTGCACAATATTTTAGGGTCATCTTCACAAAATGGTAGTGCGTTAAGGAGAGAATTCTCAGGAGGAAGCTATGGAACAAAACGGCAACCTATGACCTCTCCTTCAGATGGTTCATTGTCCTCTGGAGGTATGGACCAAGGAAGTGATGTGCCAGCAAGGGACTATGATCGAGAGGTGAGTGTGACAGAAGTGAAAGGCTGTGGATGGAACCACAAAAAGTGGCATCTGTTATTAGGAAATCAGAAATGTACCTTAGAATTAAGTATCCCATCTGATAAAGCTTGAAGTAGAGAAGGACTGTATGGATAGAGAAGTAGAAAAACTGAGTTTACTTAAATGATTCCATCTTGAGATCTGCCTGTAGCAGTTTCAGTGAATCACTAGTCATTCTTATCCTGTGGGCAATGAGACCAAGTAACTTGTGTTTGCAGACTAGAATTTTATAGGATTCTATACCTTGAAAAGGTACTTTTCAGCTGAGTTATTAGTCTGCTTTATATGGAAAGAGCATACATTTCTAAGTGCTTCCATAAATAGTTCCCTGTATTTAAGCATTTAGCATGTACTCTTTTTCATTCTCATGTCACACACACACACACACACACAAACAACTATGCCTTGAGAGATTAATAACACTGAAAAAGTAACAATTAGTTTATTATGTGGGGGGTGGGGGTGCGGAAGGCAAGGATTACCTATGGTGGCTTGTGCTTTTCCCCACAGCTGTGGTGTAATGGAAAGAGCATTGAATTTGGAGTCAGAAAAACTTAGTTTTCCTGGCATTGCCTCATAAGACTTTGTGACTTCTCAGTGTCTCAGTTTCCTTATATGTAAAATGGAGATAATGTCTCTGCTTTCTCACAGTGTTATTGTGAGGATCAGATGAGATAATGTAAAGCACTTTGTAAACCGTAATGCTCTATATAAATGTCAGCTATAATTATTGCTCATCAATAATGTCCTAATTTTTGGGGCTGCAGGACTCTGATTCTCCAAGGCATTCTACAGCTTCCAACAGCTCCAACCTCAGCAGCCCTCCCAGCCCCATTTCTCCTCACAAGACCAAGAGCCTCTCTCTGGAGAGCACTGACCACGTGAGTTGGGACACATGAACTGCTTCGGCATTCAGATCAGACATCACAACGGCTTTTTATCCCACGGCTCCCCTTCACTCACCCTGTTTTCTCGCTTTCATCTCTTCCCCTCACTTCTGCCTGAAAATTATCTGGGGGCTGGTATCAGAGGGGTGGTGGGAGTAGGAAATAAACTACCTTCTGATATAATTCAAAGGTGAATTTTACTCCCAGATTTAACAACAGCAGCAAAAAAGGGCAAACTTTTGTCAAATAGCTGCCACAGATTTCTATTTGTATTCATTTCGTTTCATACAGTTACAGCTGCTTTCATTATCTTTCACTCCCTCCAAAAAATTTAGTATAAATAGACCAAGATAACTAAAAATGAGTAAGATTTAAATGAGCGCTAGAGTCTCATACTGTAAGATAGCACAGTGAACCCATGACTTTGTGGGGAGGATCAGTATATCAAAGAGCATCATAAAGCTTTCATTCAGCCACCACAATTGAATGTTAATCTGATTGTTACCAGTGAATCCTTATTAATTAAAACAATACATATTTTACTACAATACAGAGTTTAAATACACAGATTTAAGAGTTAAATACTGATTGTATATATTAAGAGAGAAGCATCATGTATTCAGTAAAAGATGGATGCATATTTAAGAGAAAGAAATCCTTTAATTTAAAAGAATTGTGTTGTTTCCATATGTTTTCATGCTAAATAATTTTAAATGTTGAAAAGACCGGTTAATATTTGTTCAGAGAGAGAGGCAGAGAAAGCACCATTCCCTTTGGAAGATGCTGTTGAGCACAGATTATCAGAAGAGCAGTTTAATTTCTCTTGTCATCAGAAACATCTTTCCTGTTTTCCATAGTAGAATTAAAGCCATGATCTTCATTTTTAAAGATTACTCTTCTTATCTCTTACAAATGAATAAGAGAGAAGATTTCTTGCCACCCTCACAGCTCCTCCATCCCAAAGCCAATGGGCAGAGTTATATTTTCCAAAGGGGTGGGTCTCCCTAAAGATCACAGAAGTGCTTTTTTCCCCCTGGGATCCACTATACCTCCCCAGGCTATAATAACATCATTGCAGTTTAGAGCAGGAGACGATTTCTCTAGAAGGAACTCATTTTACTTCAAAAGGGAATGATCTTCCTCTAATTGGCCTGAAAACAGTTTACCAAATACCTAAAACCTCAGTCTGCCAAATGCATGTATTTTTAGCAGCCTCGACCAAATATTTTCTTAGTTTCACCTGAGGATAAAAGATTTGACACAAAGGGTGTTTATGTTTTAGTTAGTCAACCGGAATTGTCAGTTCTACCAAGATTCCTTCCAAGATTTCAAGTGGATTTCCTGCTTGGTTGGGTTGGTTGTGTTGTTGGTTGCATTTTGCTCCTCCACTGTTCAGGGACATCACAGGAAAGTCAACTGAGAACAAACAAAACTCCATTTTTCTCACAGTCCAGGTTAATCTGAAGTTCTTGTACCTTTGTCATGAGATGGAGGTCTGAAGCCATTTCTCCCATCAGATAACACCAGTAGAGAAGGGAGGGAGGGAAAGAAAGAGAAATCAGCCTCTTCGATTCTCTTCATGTGAGCTTCACTAAAAATAGAAATCAACACAATATGATATGTTCCCAGGGACACTCATTAATGTTCCACTACATTAAAAGAATTTTTTTCCCTGTGTCATAAATTTAGATCTCAGCATTTGTGCTGTATCATTTGACCACTGACCACCGTGCATTCATTCTACATTCCTACGGTAACAGCACTGTCAATTTTTATTAGTCTGTCCACTCTGAGAAAAAACTTACAGAGCTTTTTAGAGGAGAGGGATTGGGCTGGGGTTATTTTATAGACATACAAATAGGAGAATAAAAAAAATCACAGTTAATGCCATTAGACATGCTGAAGTCTATGCCTATTCTAAAATTATTGTATTTTATTTTGTCATGGGCACACTTGTTCCAAAGTACTAGTTACCTCCAAGTTATTTTGCTTTTGGAAAAATAGAAAGTTTTTGCATTTTAAGAGTCATTTAACACAGTTTGACTTGTTCAGATATAAGTATATAAGTTGCTACCTTAATGTTTCATTGTCATTTGAACATAACATTTTCCTAAATATGGCATTTAGCATTAGAAATGATAGAATACCAGCAAATGTGTGTCCTTGCTCAACTCTGCTCTTCCTCATCACTAGTGTGTTATGAGGAAGACAAAGCAGGCAAAAGGACATACGCCCCCAGGGAGCACCTTATTTTCCATCTTGTCTGTTATTCTGCTCAAGCCCTTCTTAGGGATTTCTCTTTCCTAAGGAAGTATCATGTCATGCCAGTGAACCCTTTGGTACTGGGCCATCTTCTGGCCCCAGACTGCATATAGACAGGACCATTGCAAGGCCAGAAAGTGAGCCTACTGAAGGATTGGGCTCCATTTCAAAGTGATCACTCTCTCAGACCCTCCCAGAAGAGGAGAAATGAACAGGATGAACCCCAGAGCCTGTACAGAGAGCTCCAGCTCATACCATGTCCCGCTTGACCCATGCCAGGGCTATCAGTGGAGTAGCCTCCCAGTTACACTTTTTAATGAAGAGTTGGTTGTAATAGGGTAATTTCAATAGGAAATTTATTGCAGTATCTCCTTCCCACCCCCCAAAAAAGGTCATTTTTGTTAAGGAGGGGAGACACTTTGCCTTAGTTGATAAATGGGTGGTATTTATACTGGGTCCATATTTTATTATCACACTACCCTCAAATGCATAGCATAATACATTCAGGATCTTCTGAGCAGGTGCCCAAAAATCCACTGAAGACTCTGAAAAAAAGGATCCAAAGAAAGAAAAAGAAACTTGTTGACCATTAGAGGAGTCCAGTGGCCCATGATTGAAAAGATGCTTCCCATCTCTTCTTAGTACTGCACATAGAATCTCTTATTTATCATGGGTAATTTGGGTACGTGTGGAAGGAATACTTTCTCTTCTTGATAGAAAGGAAAGCTATGTATTAAAGGCATTTTGCCCAGCATCTGTCTCTGAGGGTTGGGAGCTGTGGAGCTTTGGTTCTGGTGCTGGGGGCAACTGCAAAATTTAAGCTACGAACCTGCCTGGTGTGTTGTCTGCCCTTGAATCTTGAGTAATTTCATCATATGCTTTTAATGTACATAGTACATGTACAATTTTTGCCAAAACTGAAAACCTTAGAGGTTGCTAAAGTACGTTGCATTTGTCTGATTATTTAAAAATCCAGCTACTTTCCTTTGGAACATAGCTTTAGAGTCATAAATTGTAACTGCTGTTATTTGTCCATTTGGCTTCCCAAGAAATTCCCAGTTCCTGCACTTAAGCAATAAATGGAGTATGAAATCTCTGTTCTTATCACACACATCCCCAAAGCCCTTGAATCTAAAACAGTTTGTAACAAGTTGTCCTCATTCTTCAGTGGCCTTTCAGCCCTTCTCTGCCTTTATTATGGTCAGAAATGTATCTTATCACTTAATGACTGCATATTACTGAATTATGTATCTGAGAAAGAGATTTTGAGCCTGATGGAACCATGACTGATTGAATTTATATTGAACTCTCAGGTATTGCTTATGCATTGATGGGGGGCAATGAGAACAACCTTCCCTGACTCCAGCAGGAAAAGCACGTAAAGCTGTAGCTGAGCTGGATTCAGTGGCTTTGGAGTCATCAGAAACACTCTGGTCTTGAAGCCAGGGTGTGTTTGGATAAGATACTTTATGTCAGTTCTCCAGATGGGGAAGCAAGATGTTGAGAAATCAGGTCAGCATGAATTTTTATGTTTAGGAACTTCTGATAGGCCAGACTTTATAAGTGACAATGGTGGCCAAAAACATGAGAGATAATCAGGCATTTTTCTCACTCTTTTCTGTTCCTCCTCTCCTTCTGTCTCCCATTTCATTCTTTTCTGAACTATATAAAGAAGTGTTTGACATTTCATTTCACCCACAACATTCCCTGTTGTGACCTTAGTGACTTAATCCAGGCCAAAGTTCTTAGAATAATCCAGCTTGATGAGATGATGGATGGGCGGTGGAATGTGCTTATAACAGTTCAGCGGGCCCAAGACTCCTAAACAACATAGCTGCCATAGATGTTTTGTTTTCCCTTTCTCTGGCATTTCCATCAGGGAATGTGTGATTCTTCTCTTCCTTTCCATCCACATTTGAAAATATGAAACAAAAATAAACCTTCTGTTACATGTAAGAAATAGCCTCAGTTGTGGGGAAGAATTTGATAAAGACACAAACCATTCTTGGTATTTCAGTGGGGAAAAAAATGACCTGCCTTTTTTTATGTCTGACAGTTTCATATCATTTATTTTTAAAAAATATATTTTTAGGGTTTTTTTCATTGTAATATTATTGTACAGTTTTGCATGACCTAGATGTAATCACTTTTTTGTTTAGAGTATAAAAGCTGACAAGTCTGTGTGGAGGGGGAAAAGATACTGCTTTGGCCTCTTATCATTTTTTATTTTATTTTGTTTGGATTGATGCCCTTGATGTTGTAGGGGACTTTGTAAGAGATTCTATGCTACCAAACAATGATGTGGATTCTTTTGCACAGAAATATTTAAGGTGGGACAGTCCGAAATGTAATGAATGACTTCCTCACCAATACTTTATGTTGGTGACACACTTAATATTAACCTGACTTTGATGTATTGCAATAAAACAGGGAACTGTTAGAAATGTGGGTGTTTTGTCTTTTTTCCCTCATTTAAAAAAGATGAGTAATGGAGAAAGGAAAAGGGACAGATCTTTCCATCTTTGTTTCATCATATTATCATCTTTTTACCTGGTGCTGCAGTGGTTAGAGTGCTGGGCCTGGAGTCAGAAAGACCTGAGTTCAAATCTAGCCTCAAATACCAACTGTGTGACCTTAGACAAGTCATTTCACCACTGTTTGCCTCAGTTTCTTCATCTAAAGTGGGGATAATAACAGCACCTACCTCCCAAGGGTGTTGTGAGTACTGAATGAGATAATAATTGTAAAGCACTTAGTATAGTGCCTAGCACATAGTAGACGCTATATAAATGCTAGCTGTTATTCTTATCCTGTTCTGTTATAAATTAAATCATTGTTTCATATTTTCATGCTGTTTTTTAAAATAGATATCAGGATACAGTCTTATCTTTCCTGCCACACAATATTGTATAAGCCTAACCTAGATAGAGAACCAAAAAAATAGTGTGTGGCCAATTACGGAAAGAAGTTCATGATTCAAATGTAAGAAGCAGTCCAGGGTGGTCTGTAACAGTATTTGTTTTTTCCACAAATGACAAAAAATCATTAGTTTACTTTATAATATGTTGAACCTTTTGAACATGAAGCACTATCTACCTGGGGCAATGTCCCTGAAGATTGCCCTGATCTAGGCAGTTGCACCCAATGTTTTTAAAGTCATAAAGACAGGAGACTTTCTTCCTTTTTATTTTCCTCTTCTTTATCTTAATTTACTGCTAACTCAGTGGTTTCTTTAATGATTTGGGGGGAAAAGGGATGTGGAGAGATCCTTGGGCTCCAGCTGAAGCATTCTCAGCAAGGCTCCAGGCCCTTACCTGCCATTTACAAACTGGTCATCATCACCAGTGGCAAGCCCAGCACTACTAAGAGCAGTGTTGGCATCTAATGTAAAGCTACCATAGCTTGTAAGGAACTCCAGAAAGTTGGTAATGGTCAACATCAGAGGGTAGTGGGTTATGGTATAGCTAGCATAAGATTGACTGCATCTAATTCACTCCAGAAAAGCACTCCTAAGTATAAATAGGAACCTTCATCTTTCTTCAGCCCTGGGGACACATTCCACAGTGATCCTGAATCTTGGAATATTTTCTTTTAAGGAAACTGAACAGTTTTACACGTAATGTCTCTTATGTTTCCCACAGTCCAATTAATTAAGCAGGCGGCAGTCTACATATGCAGGTTCAAAACTCATTACTTATCCAGGAAATAAACATCAGTGTTTAGAAATGCTGCTTTTGAGGTAAGAGTGTGTTGAACAAAGATGGTTTATAAGTAGGTTTCACTTATTCTGACCCTCATAAGCCTTCTCTATCTTCTTTGAAGGTAGAGGCTACATTTTTCTGAAATTCGTATTAGTTCACAGATTTTAAACTACTTTAGGAGTTTTCCTCCTTAATATAAGAACTTATCATGACTAAGAATATGAGTGCTGTGTTTTAATCTAGTGACTAAGCAGTGTGCAAAACATTACGATGATGTTCTCTGGAAAAGTCCATCAGACTAGCTTTCTTCATTTAAGTTCCAGTTTCTAGAGGCAGGATGACAAAATGGGCAAAGCCCTGGACTTGGAGTCATGAAGACCTAGATCCACATCCTGCCCTCAGACACTTACTAGCTGTGTGACAGTGAACAAAGTCCTCTAACTTCTCTGTGCCTCAGTCTCCTCATCTGTAAAATGGAATTTGATTCAGTGGCCTCAACATTCTTTCCACCTCTAAATCTCTGATGCTGTGCTCAACATATAAACACAAATATGCAAGGCACTGGGTGAGATGCTAGGGACACAAAAATAAAAAAAAAAAAATACAAGATAGTCTCCAGCCTCCAGGAGCACTCAAATTAATGAGGGGAGGGAAGGAATAAGACAATATACAATTATGCTATGAGGCAGAATACGCTAAATATACAAGAGTTGCAATCTAGATAAAGTGCTAGAAGAAAGAGATCATCCAGAGCTTTATCCACTATGGCATATTGCCACTCAAAACTTAGAGCTGGAAAGTCAGGGAAGGCTTTCTGGAAGAGTAGGTACCTGAACTGGGCATTGGAAGAACAGAAGAGTTTCATCTGGCAGATATGTTAAAAAAAATTCATCCCCAGCATGGAAAAATGTGTGAATCTTGGACATGGTAGAGGACAGAAGGAAATCCAGGAAGAGCAAGTAGTCCAGTTTTACTAAAATGTAGAGCCTTGACTGTAAGGGAAAATAGAGGGAAATGAAATCCATTAATAAGAAGGAGTGATGACAATGTGAGTGAAGAGGAAGGCACACACATAAGAGATAGTGTAGAGGTAAAATTGACCGCTACAAAAGACTTATTTCTGTGTATCATTCAAGGAAAATTCTCAAAGATTATGCTGGAAGAATGAAAGTTCTGACAGGTCTAATTAAAACATGCTTTATTGTCCTATTATCAGCCTACCTAAGTTCAACTAACTTGGATGCAAGTGATTGATTTTTCAGCTACAGTAACTCTCAAAGACTGTCCACTAAATTATGTAAGGGTTACAATCCTTATCCGTGGAGAGAAGAAGATCCATACTGATGAAATTGCAGATCCTTGAAATGAAAAAAAAAAAAAATGTAGAAACTGGATATGGGAAAGTGAGAGGGAGTTAACAATTAGAGGTTTCAGTCCTAGATGATTAAGAAGTTGGTGGAACTATAGAACAAAAGAGGGAAGCTGGGAGGAGGAGGATAGGTGAGTTTAGTCTTGGACTTGTTGGGTTTGAGACCCTAGCAGAATGAGGTGCAAATGTCCAGTAATCAGAGATAGGGGATTGGAGTTAAAGGAAGCTATCAGGATATATAGACTTGGGAATCATAATGCATCAGAAGTGATTATTGAAACCATGGAAAAAAATG
The DNA here is from genome assembly GCF_900497805.2 of Vombatus ursinus. NCBI lineage: Eukaryota > Metazoa > Chordata > Mammalia > Diprotodontia > Vombatidae > Vombatus > Vombatus ursinus. The sequence continues at coordinate 23,966,629 of NW_020954576.1, forward strand.
AATAACTGACAAAGATTGCAGAGAATAATTTTTAAAAAAAGGGTCAATAGCAGGTCCTTGGAGAAGCACCAACACTTAGGGAAAAAGAAAGAACCAGTGAAGGAGTGAGAAAAGACAGAAGAGGAATAAGAATCAGGAGAGTGGAGGCAAAGAAGCAAAAGAAGGGAAGAATATTTGGCCAGGGGATGGGTTGGGGAGGGGATCAGTGGTATAAGATGCTACAGAAAGGTTAGAGGAAGAAATTTGAGAAAAGGCAACTGACTCTATCCATCTCTCAGTACAGTTACCAGCATCCCTAGAAACAAAGTTAGGAGACAACTGTAAGACTATCAATCAAGCTTCTACAGGGGACCAAAAAAAAAAAAGTCACTTGCAAAACTAGCTGCAGTTTTTACCACAGACTGTGAGAAAAACTACGTATCTTTCACATGAGAATCAAGCTACTTGGAGCAAGAACAGGTGTATATTATTTGCATTCATGTGCATGTGTAAATAATGTGCCCGTGGTGGACACACAGAAGTGCAAAGTTTAGTACAGAGAGTACCTCAGCAACCTTCTCAGCCAACTCCTGCTTGAAAAAGAATCCCCGTAAAACCAACAAATTGTCCTCCAGCCTCTCAATACCTCCAGGGAAGAGGAGCCCACAATCTTCTGAGTCTTCCCATTCCTCTTTAGGATAATTCAGATTGTCAAGGAGTCTTTCCTGACATTCAGCCTAAATTTGCCTTTTTTTTTTTTAAACTTCTGCCACAACTTGCTCATAGTTCTGTTCTCTGAGACCAACAGGACAAATCTAATCTCTGTTCTGCTTTGTAGCTCTTCAGGACAACTATCATACCTTCTTCCCACCCCCCACTTACCCTCAGTCTTCTCCAAGTTCCTTTAATCCATCAGCATATGACATAGGCTCAAGGGCCTTCACTGCTGTTTGTTTACTTTCTATAAAAGTTTTCCACCTTATCACTGTCATTTCTAAACTGTGGTGTCGTGAATTAAACAATGTTCCAGATGTTGTCAGACCAAGGCAGAATACAAATGGACTCGGGATTACCTCCTTCCTGGATTCTCTGCCTCATTTAATTCTGTCCAAGACCCCATTAGCTTATTTCCCTGCTTTTTCACATTAATGTGTCATACTAACCTTACAGTCCACTAAAACCCCTATGTCTTCTTCAAACTACTACTAACAAGGTCATGTATCCTGTATTTGTGAAGTTAATTTTTGGAACCCAAGTGTAAGACTTCATAATTTCCTACCATTTTAACTAAAATATAATATTTTGACATAATGATTGAACTGACCCCACAAAGCATGCTGGATAAATTTTCATTTCAAGTTATAAGATGGGATTTCAGTTAACTAAGTTCACTATTGTTTATTTCATACTTCTAAAACATAAAAGTACAGAAAGTATTATCTTAGAGAACCAAGTAGTACGACTTAATTATTATCAGGTATTTCATAGGACTGAATTTTGTTTGTGTACCTTTCTTAAAATTGTGGGGGGGAAATGACCATCAGTTCATTGTTTTAGACCTTCAAATAAAAGTATGGTAGTGTAATGGAAAATAACACTGGTTCTAGAGTTAGAAGACGTGACCATGAATCCTGGTTCTGTTCTTTATCTTCGGCTTTACTATGCCAACCCTCACTTTCTACATATGTCAAATGGGGATAGTAATATCTGCCCTATCTTTCTCACAATTTTGTTTTGTTTTTAAGGAAATGTGCATTGTAAACTGTAAAGTTTAATGCCAGTATAAGTTATTATTCTAATCTAGATTCATATGGCAAAATGAAGCAGAATTATGCAATGAAAAAAAATTGGCGAGGAGTCAGGAGCCTGGGTGGGTTCTCATGTCCATTTAAATTTGATAATTTTCTCAACACTGGGATACTCTTTTCTGAGGATGTTTTGCCTTACTGGCTTTGGTACTATGTTGCTTTGTCATAAGAAGCTTGTTATGTATCTCTGTGTTCCATAAGCATATACATCTTCTCTCAGTCATGAAACTGTTGGAAGAGCTTTGTATGCTCCATAACCTTTGGAGAGGCAGATTATGGTATGCCAGGGAACAGAAATTAGGATGGAAAGAGAACTGGATTTGGAATCAAAAGACCTAAGTTTGAATCCCAGTTCTGCCACTTACTACCTGTGTGGCGCTGGGCAAATCAGTTCCCATCTCTGGGTCTCACTTTCCTTCTCAGTAAAATGAAGGCATTGGACATGATCTCTATAGTCTTTTGCAGCTATAAAATTCCAACTACCAAAACATTTTTTCGGGGCAGTTAGGTGGCGCAGTGGATAGAGGACCGGCCCTGAAGTCAGGAGGACCTGAGTTCAAATCCAACCTCAGACCAAACACTTGTCACTTACTAGCTGTGTGACCCTGGGCAAGTCACTCAACCCCAATTGCCTAAAAACAAAACAAAACAAAACATTTTTTCATTTCCAAAATTAAGCAACTTTCTTACTCCTTACACTTCAAGTTAAGAGTTAAATATGAGAAGTCCATCACTAGCCTTGAGTCTTCTCTTACCTCTCAATCAGAACCTTCCCAATATTGAACCCCAAGACTATACTTAATTTCAGTGAGCTTTCTAAAACCAGATTGAGAGAAGCCAAATAGCTTCACAACCCTGAATTTCTCTTCAGGAGTAGGTTAACTTAGTTTCAACCTGAGTCCCTGAGATCATTCCTAGATTCAGAGTCTTGGGAAGAATGAATTTGGCCTAACCCTGGAGTTGGTAGTTTAGATGTCTGCAGGATTCCTCATGGGTAAAGAGTGTGGGTTCACTGTACAAGTTCAAGGATGGCCCTGGTATTGAAGTATTTTGCCATTTATGACTAGTTCATGTGCTTTCTAATTAGCTGATGGCTTTTTAGCTAAGGGTTATAATGAAACGCTGTACACGATGTATTCATTTTGGTTTCACCACAATGCTATGAGTGAATATGATAATATACAAATATTGTGGTATATTGGTAGCAGAAAATATACTAGTATAGGTAAGATTCAGGAGACCTGAATGTTAGCCACAATTTTGTCACTGACCATAAGCAGATCACTTATCTCTGTCTCTGGGTCTTAGATTCCACATCTGTAAAATCAGGGGGAGGACTAAGTGATCTCTAAAGCCCTTTCTAGTTCTAGAGTTATTTCTAATTAATGTTCCATGATCTACTTACCATGTTAGTGGTATTTGAGTCTATGTGCCAACTAAAAATGGTTGAGTACCACTTGTACTACATGCAGATTTCTTGGGCAATAATTTGGCCCCTATTGTCTGCCATACCAAGTATCCAATTCCATAATATTTTATGTGGTGGGGGGTTTTTCCATTAAGGAAACAAGACAAAACATGTATATATCTCAGCCTTGCTAGGAAAATAGGAAAAGTCAAAAGGCTTAAAAGAAAGAATGTGTCTGGCAAGATGAATGGTTGAAATAACAAGCCAGGTTATCTTTACTCATTAGATAGAATTGTAGATAGGATAGGCCATCCCACTTAAATCTTACACACTGCCAAATCCTAAGCTATTAGTTATGTTCACCAGATACAATTGAAATATTCACTTCTGCATTTGTAGATTTTTTTTAATTAAAAAAAACCCCAACAAAGTAATACTTTGTGTACGCCTTCTAGAGTTTTGAGTTTCATTCACAGAATCAAAGAATTAGATAGGCTCTGAGGTCCTTTCCAGTCCAGCCTATTCCTGAACAGGCATCTCTTCCACATTGCCAAGAAGTGGCCATTTAGTATCTGCTTCCTGGGAAAAGATCTTTCCCACCTTCTGACTCGCTAGTACCAGTGGTAGAGTGTACAGCCCTTGTTATGTGCCACTCAAGGAAATCAAATGGTTGTTTATATCTAAAGGTTGCTTGGCTAGGTGATGATGGTAATAATAATAATAGTAACTAAAATTTATATAGTGAATACCCATTTCTTTTTTACATTCTAATAACAGGGAGAGAGTGTATGTTGCTTCCTAAAAAGTATAAAATATCATCATAAGAGCCAATGAAGTGGGATGCTAATAAAGAGACCCAAGATAAAGAAGTAGTCATAGTTTACTACCCTTGATGAGTTCAAATCCCTGGACCCAGATGAACTATACCCAAAGGTCATGAAAGAAAGGGGCGGGGGGGGTAGTTACTTACCCACTCAGTGATCTTGAAAGATTGTAGAGAACAGGGTAGGAACCACAAGAACAGAGAAGGGATAATGCTGTACTAGTGTTTTAAAAAGGGTAAAGGAAGTCCCTAAAAGTATCTCTGAAAACAGCTGCACAAAATGCCTGAAGCTTGGGACAGTACATTCTCCACACTGGAAGCAGACCCCTAACTTAACAAAGAGTTTATAACTCAAGTAATTGTCTGGAATCATGAGTAAACTGCGCAAAAAAAGACCATAGACTCTTTGGTGACAAAGAAGATCAAAACACACAACCAGAAGAAGACAATAAAGTCAAAGCTCCTACATCGAAAGCCTCCAAGAAAAATATGAATTGGTCCCAGGCCAAGGAAGAGCTCAAAAAGGATTTTGAGAAGCAAGAGAAGTAGAGGAAAAACTGGGAAGAGAATTGAGAGTAATGCAAGAAAATCATGAAAAACAAGTCAACAGCTTGCTAAAGGAGACCCAAAAAAATACTGAAGAAAATAACACCTTAAAAAACAGACTAACCCAAAGGGCAAAAGAGGTCCGAAAAGCCAATGAGGAGAAGAATGCCTTAAAAAGCAAAATTGGCTAGATGGAAAAGGCAGTCCAAAAGCTCACTGAAGAAAATACTTCCTCAAAAATTAGAAAGGAGCAAATGGAAGCTAATGACTTTATGAGAGATCAAGAAATTGTAAAACAAATCCAAAAGAATGAAAAAATAGAAAACAATGTGAAATACCTTACTAGAAAAACAACTGACCTGGAAAATAGATCCAGAGAGATAATTTTAAAATTATTGAACTATCTGAAAGCCATGATCAAAAAAAGAGCCTAGACATCATCTTTCAAGAAATTATCAAAGAAAACTGCTTTGATATTCTAGAACCAGAGGGTAAAATAGAAATTGAAAGAATCCACTGATCACCTCCTGAAAGAGATCCCCAAAGGAAAACTCCTAGGAATATTGTAGCCAAATTCCAGAGTTCTCAGGTCAAGGAGATAATATTACAAGCATCCAGAAAGAAACAATTCAAGTATTGTGGAAACACAATCAGGATAACACAAGATTTAGCTGCTTCTACATTAAGGGACCGCAGGGCATGGAATATAATATTCTGGAGAGCAAAGATCATAGGATTACAACCAAGAATCACCTACCCAGCAAAACTGAGTATAATCCTTCAAGGGAAAAATGGTCATTCAGTGAAATAGAGGACTTTCAAGCATTCTTGATGAAAAGACCAGAGTTGAGATTTTCAGACAAAGGCTGGAAGACCTTGACAACTGGGTGGGTTGTAGAAGGGTTTCTTTTTGGGGTACAAGTAGATTACCTTATTTTTGTTGAACTACCTTTTGTATTTATTCTAGAAATACTTAAATATGTTCATGTCTCCTTTGATAGAATGCAAGCTCCCTAAAAACAGGGATTGCTTGATTTTTTTTGTCTTTGTATCTCCAGTACCTAGCATAGTGCCTGGCACATAGTAGGCTTGTGATAAATGCTTGTTGGTTGACTAGATGGCCAATGGAGGCCCTTTCCAACTCTGAAATTCTGTGATTCTGTGAAGATGAACTTTAATAGGGATATTTTTAAAAAGGTACAAGATAGAGGAGACATAGTTAAAGAGGCATTTGTCTGACAAAGGTCTCAGGGTTTTAGTACATTACTAGTTCAATACTAGTGAACAATAACAATAATAGCCAGCATTTATATAGTGCTTTAAAGTTTGCAGAGCATATCGCGTATTTATCTTCACAACCCTGTGAGGGTAGGATGTTATGATTCTACAGATGAGAAAACTGAGGCAAAGAAAAGTGAAATGACTTGCCCAGGGTCACACAGCTAGTAGGGGTGTGCATCAGATTTTGAACTCGGGTCTTCCTGACTCCAGGTCTAGCACTCTTTGTACAATATAGTTTATATACTGTGCCTTAAACACTATATTCCTAGTTGATGATAAATAAAGAAAGTAATACCCTAAGCTGTGTTGAGAGGAATAGAATCCAAAAGAGGTGAAGTGTGGTCTGACCACATCTTGTGTATTAGAGTCAGTGCTTGGCACCACCTTTTAAGACTGACACTGAGGGGTGCCCAGAAGAAGGTGACCAGGTTAGTGAAACAACTCTATATCAAGCCATATGCGGAAAGGCTGAAGAAAATGGGGATATTTAACCTAAAGGAGAGAATATTTAGGGAAAGGGGAATGGAGACATGATAAAGTACCTTAGAATATTTGAAGGAAATGTGGTAGAGATTAGACTTATTTTGCTTGGCCCCAGAGGCAGAAACATAAGCAATGAGTAAAAGTTGCAGAGGCGGTTTTAAAAGATGTAGAAGCCTTCCTCAGTATAAGAGCTATGCAGAAGTTGAATGGCCAGTTATCTCCCCAACCCCAGAAAGTGACCTTTGAGATGAGAAGTCCAGGGACCATGTCCCCAAGTCTGGGGAAGGGAGGGAGTCCCTTCACCTCTGGGACTCCACGCCGGATGAGTAAAAACTCACCCAATCCACAGGACCAGACTATGGTTTACATTCCATCCGGCTGTCCATTACACCAGGGCCCATCCCATGAAAGGACTTTGCTATCTTCTCCGCCGGGGACCTCATGCATACGTACTCTCTTCCCTTTTCACTTCTTGCTCTTGCTATGGGAACAGTAATCAAGTCAGCATTACCATTGCTACTGGAAAGGACATGACAACCTACTGCCTTACACCTCCACTTACAATCCCCGGGCCCAGCCCAAATCCCCTTCCCTGGACACCTCTCCCATTTATGTGTTGGAGAGTAAAATATAAATTCGAAGGCAGAGATTTTCTCACTTTATTTTTCATCCCCAGCATCTAGCCCAGTGCTTGTTGATTATTTTGTTCCTCACAAGAAGTCTTCAAGCAAAAGCTAAATGGGCACTAGATGAGGCTGTTGTTGGGGGAGTAAGTTGGGCTGGAGACCAAGATCCTTTCTCATTGTGATTCGTCAGAGCCCTTCCCTTTGCAGGGTGGGGAAGTCCCTTAATGGGGAAGGACTGCCTCTTTGTTCCCCTCTACAAACCTACACAGCAGAGTAGCTGGTAAATTCATTTTGATTTCCTGGGCTCTCCCACTCTCTGAATCAGAGCATTTTGGGGATGTGATGAGACCATAAGACATTTGTTTCAAGGAGCAGCTAGGTGGCGCAGTGGATAGAGCACCAGCCCTGAAGTCAGGAGGACCTGAGTTCAAATCTGGTCTCAGACCAAACACTTGACACATACTAGCTGTGTGACCTTGGGCAAGTCACTTAGCCCCGATTGCCTCACCAAATTAAAAAAAAAAAATTTAAGACATTTGTTCAGAGAAAACACCCAGGTCTTTTATTTATGAAAATTATCCTTAAGTGAATGGACGGTTTTATTTGTGAGCAGGTAACCATTAGGTTAACTACTTAATTCCACACACAAAAAAGCTTCAAATGAAGCTCTGCCTGCTTCAGTCGGCTTTGTTGGCCACTGCATCTCAGCTTCTAAACCAGCACTCAGTTATTACAGATGGTTCTTTTTTTTTCTTTAATATTGGTAAAGTATTTCCCAAAATAGAAATTAATACCCTTGGTGGATTACAGAGGAGTTGGAATCATAGAGACCAGAACCACAGAGGTTAAAACAGTTGTGGTATATGGGCTGTCTGTCCTACAGACCATGTAAATGGAGGGCACTAGACCCTCCCATATCTACAACCTTCTCCAACCCCTTATTTAAGATCTCTCACTCACAATTTTAATAAGTACCTGGAGCAATAGCATTCTGACCAGTGTGGTAGTGATCAAAGCAATTAATATTTATGTTAGTGCTTACTGGGGAAGATAAATAAAGTTTCTACCTTTAAGCTGACTTGGGTAGAAAGAACTATAAAGAAGCATTTGGCTAATGTTGACAGAAAAAGACAAGAATTCATTTCCACTGCTTGACAGTTTGGTGACTTCACCTGCTGGGAATTCTGTGTTTTATTTTGGCATTTTCTGAGAAGTAAAGTGCCCTTTCTCTCTGACATCTCTTCCAGTGCCCCTTCTACTCCTTCTGCCGACACAATCCTCAAGGCATAAAATCTTAATTCAGAATAACCTTAGAAGTCTGCCAAGGCTGCTTCTTACACTCGTGGCATGCATACCCGTAGGCTGGGCCAAGCCATTTGTTCCATAGTTGGGTATAGGAGGCTAAGGGACCCATTTGTAGTCTTACAAGATTTACTGTCATAATGGGGCTGAGGATCATATTAACAGGTGCCTTATTTACAAAGCTGAAAATTAAGCCATTCCCTCTACTTATAATTTCCCCTAATTTGCTCATCATTTCCTGTAGCAATTGGTGAATATCCTTATTATTTCTTGTGACAAGCTCAGCTTTCTGCAGTCAGGAGGCTCTGGTTGTGTTGGGATGAAGAAAGTCCATTACAACAGTGCCTGCAATGTGCTTAATCTTTATTATTGATTGATAGAAGAGTACATGTTCATTCATTTATTAATTTCCCTTGATTTACACTTTTATGATATTTGTGGATATTGTCAGTTCCCCAAAAATGTGTAAAAAAAGTTTTAGTTTTATCATGGCTTGTAGGGGCATCTTCTCACAGCAAACTATGAAATTGATGGAATAATTTAAATAACCTGGATCCTGGAGCATCTTCAGTAGCAAAGTCAACATGTTTCTACATGCATTTCCTGCCCCCAACTCCCCATTATTCGGTCTTCTGTACCTTCCAACCCTTTCAGAGGTTTTTACCTCTTTAGGACCAGGGCCCAATAGGGATAGCCCCGATTTAAAACCACATTTGTGGGTTGAAGTTCAGGGATTACTTATTGTATTCCGTTTCATCTCTTCCCTGATCTCAGCCCTACTCCTGAGACACAAGTCAGGCCTCTCTCTTTGGACAAGGTAACGGAATTGGAGAACAAGGTACGTAATGGGAAAAGTGATGTGGTTACAGTTCAGACGCCTGGGGTTTGGTGTTCTGTTCCAGCCATCAGTTGTACATTTGGCCTCCTCCGTTCCCTGCATTGGGGTGGAGGCAGCAGCTCTGAAGCCTCCTTCTAGCCAAGTCCCTGCTCCTTCCCCCTCAGATCATTTCTTTACACTAGAAGTCCCTCTGAGGCCATTGGCGTCAAGGCTGTGCTGCTGCTGCTGCTGCTCAATTTCTTGTTATCAATGTAACAAATTATTTGAGGTTAAAGGAAGAAAAGAAAATGGCACCACTGCCGAACTCCACAATCAATTTTTTATTGAAATGCATAAGTAGGACAGTTACAAGAATGTACAAAAACGAACATACACTGGTGGCTATTCCCATCAGGTCAATCTGTGCATCTGGTGGTAACTTAGCAACATCCCCTTTCATGCTCATTTCAGCAAAGATTTTACTTTTGGGGGTGAGGACATCAAGAAAGTGGTGGAATCTCTTCTCCCCTCACCATTTCCCTTGACTTCTTTTCCCCTCTTACAGTCCCTGAACCAGATGGCAAGAAGTCCACTGGCATACATTCAGTTGTCAATAACTCCTAAGAGAACCAGCTTGCTGGAAGGCAGGTAATTCAGTTAAATAGCTTTTTTTTTTTTTTTTTTTTTTTTTGGCACTATTCTGTACAGAGTTTCCTCTCCAGCTCCAGCCAGAGGGGAAAAAATGCAGGAAACATCAAAGCATTTTGTACACACACACACACACACACACACACACACACACCCAAAATCCTATACTACAAGGTCTAGAAAGTCCTAAAAGGCTTTTTCTCTCTATACTTATTTAAGGAGAGAAGAGAAATGGATGCTCTCCCTTCTACAGTTAACATTCACAGGAGGAAACCCCCTATTTAAAAAACACACCAAAAAAAAAAAAAAAAAAGGAAAACAAAATCAAATCTTTTTTTTCCCCTTCATCTTTGTCCAAAGCTATTTCATAGAAAAAATCAACAGTAAGCAGGCTTCAAGAGATTTGTCATGGTTCCATTTTCTTTCTCCTCATCCTCAACCCCACCCAGTCACTACAGAGCCACCATTTAATCAATAAAAACTATGCAAGGCCACTGGCCATGGAGGACCCCCTGAAGCCATCTCCCACCCCCCACCCCCTCCTCGGCACATTCACAATTTCCTCCAGTTTACTCCTACAAGAAAACTCCCTCTTATCGGTAAGTAGAAGGTTACAGGTTTGGTCAGTACCAACACCCACTTACTATGGACTTTTAGCTTCTGGGACAGTTTTCTGATTCTTGAGATGCTCTTTGCTAGATAAAACAAGGGGCCTTCAGACAAGACAAGACTAGTTACTGCTTCTCAGCCTTCCTCTTGCAGTAGTTGCTGTAGGTTTCCTCAAACATTGCTTTACAGGGGAAACAAGCCTTCAGCTTGGAGCAAATGAGGAACGAGCCCCCCATCTTTCGGTGGAGGGAGTAAGTCTCCTCTGGCGGGGGGACGAGACGGTGCTTCAGCATGATGGGAATCAAACCATGGATCTTCTCAGTGGTGCTCTGGCTCCCAAAATCAAACGGTGAGTCCGAGGCAAAGGCCTCTCCCAGGATGAGAATAGCGTCTAAGTGGGCATCTTCCATGGCCTGGGAGGGGTGGAAGAAGGAAGGGAAAAGAAAAGAAAATTAGGAAGACAGACCTCTGAGGCATTCATTCCCAGACATTCGGGACACAGCTGGTCACTAGAAATGGTTTATTTTAGGGTTCAACAGCACCAGAGGGGAAAGTATTTTCAGCCTTGCTCAACTTCTCTCCAAAGGACATTGCAGTTGGCTGCATTTAGTACTGATCTCATCCCGACCATTTAAATCTCTTAATTAGGTCAAAGTCAAATGCAGCTGTGGCCTAAGACGGGACACCTTCTTAAGTGAAATGTACTAAAGTGGCTAGGGAGGCTCCCTCGGGGCTGAACTGGTACAGTTCAGAAAGTGCAAACTTAAGGTTACAGGTTTTAAACAGCACCATCGTCTAGCCTGGGAAGGGGGTCCTCAGCTTACCTTCACTTCATAGCCAGTGAGGAACTTCATCTCTATAGACTTCTTCAACACTGTTTCTCTGTCCTGATCAGCCGCAGCTCTGATTAACTAGACACACAAAGGTAAAGGGGCATGACTCATGGCCACAAGTTGACTCCTTGGGTTTTAGTAACCACTCTTAACTTCAGCTAGCTGCCTTCCAAATGCCCAGTTTCGAAGCAAAAGGGGAGAAAGACGTATGGAGGCAGATGCTCAGTTTGTGGGAGCCCTAAGCCAGCTCCATTCTCTCCTGCAATAGCTATGACCAGCACTTCCAGGAGGTGGTTATTTTCCTGGCTGGGGGGAGGGGATAGGAATGCTCTTTTCCTTTGGTTCAGATAATGTAACAGAATGTGAATCCCATTAAAGAGCTTCAAGTCCATGTGGGCTTTCCAAGGCCACTCCACCTCCAGCCAAGTTCACATGTTTCTCCTGGGACTGAATACTCTATGGGCCCACACCCAGATACAGCACAGAGGTCAAGTTGTACTGGAATCCAAGCTGAGATTCAGGGTCAGTTCTGCTAGAAGGTCCCTGTCTGCAGCTGGCCTTCCGTACCTGGATGTAAAGGTCAGTGAATGATGCATCATATTCGCGGGTTGCTCCAAAGTCAAGGAGAGCCACCTGGAGAGGACCAGAGAAGAGGGTAAGAAGCTTCTGGGTGGGGTAGGTAAGAGGAATGGGAATGAGGAGAGGGACTGGAAAGCAGCTCTCTATTCCCTTCCACTCAGGAACAGTATGGGCCCAGGTATCCCAAGGCCATGGGTGGGGAGGGAATGTCCTCATTTACCGTCCTCCCCACCTCCAGGCACCAGAGGCTTTTCAACTACAACTTCATGCTACCTGGGCATGGACAGCAGGCACAGAACACTGGGAGCAAGATTCTTAGGCTCTGAGGGCAGCCAGGGCCACTGAGCTGGTGGCCTGAGGCTCCTTACCTTGTGCTGCTGGGGATCGTAAAAGAAGTTAGACCAGTTGGGGTCAGTCTGCATGAACTGAAACTCAAACAGCTCCCTTAGACACAGGACCAGGATATTGTAGCATATCTGGGGGGGAGAAGGGCAGGAATGGGGAGATGACAGCAACCACAAACACGTTCTAGTCGACCAGCTCTATTCTTGGGAGCTATGGAGCACCGTCACCCTCTGCTGGTGCTCTGTACACGGAGGAGGGAAAAGCCAGCACTCTGCTCTCCAGACTTACAGCAGAGCCTCTTGAGCGCCCAGTGGGGCAGAACAGTCAGGTCTTCCAGGTGTGGGAGAAGAAATGATTAAAGTTTGCCTCAGGATGACATCTGAGTCATCATGGAAAGGAAGCAGCACTGCAGGGAACCCCACTGGTGCCCTGAAAGGTACATTCCTCTGTTCACCTGCCTAGAGTATATATGCAAGGGACCCACCTGCTTCCCTTCCCTGTACTTCTCCCTGTCCCAAACCCATACTCTTTTTGGTCAAGAAAATTGGTTTTTCAGAGGTAGTGGACTCTGTGGTGTTATTCAGAACACAGGTGTGGACGGGAAAGGGCGGCCTTCAATCATCTACAGAAGTGTGAAGGCACCCTCGAGAACCTCACTCCACTGAACAACTGCCCACTTTGCTTCCCTCTAACTGAACTGGCATGCATCCCAAGCTGATTCCTAACCAAACAGGAAGCATACAGCTTGAGCATGTATGTGTATACTGGGCAAGACCTTGTGTGTTACTGCTCCCTAAGACCAGTGCCCGCAAGTGCAGTTAAAAACGTGCATGTCATCCCTCGTGCCTGCTACTGGTCTCCCATGTGGAAAGTGCTCATCTTTCCCAAGGACCAGTGACTCCTAGTGGTCACCACAGCCCTGGGTGCAGAAGCACTCGACCCACAGAAGGCTAACAGGTCATGCTGAGAAGACGGCTCCTCCCTAAACCCTGCAGTCACTCAGCTCTTCTAGACCCAAGTCAGGCAACGGCAAAGAACCCATGGCTGGCAGCGCCTACTCCCGTCTCCCTTGCTCTCCCCACCATCCATCCAGCTGGCTTCCCCAGCGAAATACCTCATTTCGAATTTCCTGGCTCAGCCCTTCTGCCTGGTCCAGGGGAAAGCCGGACACCAGCTCTGTGGTCAAGACGTGAGGACTACAAAGTTCATCTACGACCTCCGGCACATAGAAAAACGGATGATCCTTCAGCAGCTCCCTAGCCAGCAGAGGCACCAAGGAGAGAAAGGGTAAAGTACCTCCCCATCCACGCTCTCAGGGTGCCCTCCTCAGAGGGGGAGGCTGGAGTTCAGGAGGATGGCTGGGGACAATTCCTGTCTGCCCTGTGTGGGGGCAGGCACCGGACAGGCCAAGCCCCTCCCTCTGCAGCACTATGGATAAGGGGAGCAGAGGCTTACACCCCGGGCCTCCCCTCAGGACGGGGTCAGGGGACCAAAGCAGGGGGTGGCAAGGAGGGGGGCCCCTAAGGACACACTTGAACTTCTTGGCACAGGCAGCTTCTCTCTTGTAGTCACACTCCAGGGCCAGCTCCCGTCTCAACACATCAATCAGATGTTCTGGGAACAGGCCTGGAAGGGGACAAGGAAAAGTGGGAAGAGAAATGAAAAAGGTTGGCCCGGCCCTTCGAGGGCAACCAGGGGCCTCTAGACCTTAACTCTAGTTCCAGAGCCAGCCAGACCCACCCCAACCTTTCTCCATCTCCTCCTACCTTCAGGGAGTATATTGCTCATGCTGAGAACGGTCATCAGATTGTTAACGTCACTGTTGATGCTCTGGGCCACTCCAGGGTACTACAAGAGAAAGATGGACAGAGGAAAATGGAACAAGAGTGCCCCCACACCCACCCTGGCTGCCAGTGATGGGGTCACTGCACAAACCCCTCCAGGCCTGCTGAGGGCAGGGACAAGGCTATGTGTCCTCATCCCAGGATGACAGTTTTCTTGGACAATTTCACATGTACCAGGGTAACACAGACAGTACACAAGACTTGAGCCCAGGTCTTCCTGACTCCGTGACCTGTGGTCTACCACTCTACCAATGGGATCAAACTCAAACAGAAAGGGATCCCTGCTGCTGCAGACTGACTTAGAAAACCACAAATTAACATCATCTATGTTGTATTTTTATTTATATTGTTAAACACTTCCCAATTCCATTTTAATCCGGTTCAGCAGAGTTTTAAGGACCCAAAACAGCTGTGACTTTGACATCTCTGCACTATACCATGCTATACACACACACAAGAACTTAGTAAATTGTTGCTGAATGAATCTAACAGGCAAGTTTCTGAGGCTACCTCCAAATGCTAACTACCAGAGCTGGCTCCTTGTCCCGCCTTCTTCCAAGACGGAATATTCATGGGAGAGTCATGGGACCCCTAGGCCTTCTTCATCTCTGTCCCGTGATAAGGGAAGATGAGGCCTCCTCTGACAGATGGGAGGAATGTGCTGTTCACAGCTTAAAGAGCTGGTAATGGACACCTCCAACAAGTTAAGAGAAAAAGTACTGTCCAAACCCTGCCTCAAACACACTACTACTTACCCATCTGCCCAACCCAGTCAGACTGCAACACTGGGTAGGATACAAAACTCCACCAGGCTTCCAGGGCAAAACTCAACCTACCTGGATCTTCATGGCTACCTCCCGCCCATTTTTCATCCGGGCCAGGTGGACTTGCCCAATGGAAGCAGCAGCAAAGGGCCGTTCCTCAAAGTACTCCAGTTTATCCCTCCAGTTAGGACCAAGGTCATTGTTCAGAGTTTTCTAGAGGGAAAAAGGGCCCAAGAGAGAGGAGACCAAAATGAAAACTAAATTCTGATGGTTGACCAACACTAGACATGTTTGAAAAGCAGATCCCATGAGCCCATAAGGAAAGGAACAAAGTCCCTTTGGTACCATCACTCTTTTCAAGCTACTTCCAAACCAACATTTGGTCCCTCTCTGTTCCCTGCTCAGGGAGAAAGAAATTAACTCAGAGACCCCCTAAACAAACTATGCCTACTCTCTATGCTGGTTGGTGTCAGGGTTATCACTGGTTCCTTCTGCCCAGCCCCCAACCTCACCGTCATCTGTTTCAAGGGCATAAAGTCTGCACTTTGTCTCACACGGTCAAAGATCTTGGCCAGTTGGGGATTGATGAAAGCATCATCTGGGGGGAAAACAGAACAGAATAGTTAGCAGAATGATTTCTGGAAGGAAAGAAAAAGAAAATGATAAAGTTATGCCGGGTGTAAGGTTTTGTGGGGTCAGCAACCACATCCTCCAGTGTTACAACTGGAGGGGCTCAGGACTGGCTTCAGAAGCCACCCGGAAAAACCAAACAGGGACACAAAAGGTAGAATAGTGGGAAAGGGCAGAAGACCCTCTCAGCCACGCACTAGATACGTGCACTTGGACACGTCTCTCCAGCTCTCCATGCCCACCTCGGTTTCCCCCACTGTAAAACCTCAGAGGTGAGATTAGATGATTTCTAAGGTCCTTTGCATTTCTAACATCCTACAGGTCCTCAGTCAGAGAGTGAACTGACACGTGTTATCAACAAATATTTATCAAACACATTCCATATGAACCAGGGTAAGTGCAGGGGATACAAAGACAACATTGAAACAGTCCCTGCCCTCAAGAAGCTTATATTCTCTTGGTCAAGATATCTGCAAATGAGATACAAGGTAATAACTTTTCAGTAAGAGCTGTTCAAATCAAGGGTCTTCCGCTGACCCGAGAGCTGAGACACTGACTCTAGGGTCCTTTCTTGGCTGTACAGATCTCCTGCTGCCAACCTGCCCACCCCCAAGCTCCCACCGATGGTATCTGTTTTTTGTTTTTGGAGGATTGGGAAAGAGGAGGAATCAAAGCCCCCCCAGAACTGTGTCCTGTCCCCCTCCTCCTCCAGGTATTTCAGGTTCTGAGGTGCCACACTTACCCTGGATGCTCAGCATCTGCCCCAGCTTCAGGGCGGCTCCTCTCACCTTACACAGGGTGCTCACGATTCTCTCTGCATTTGCCTCAGAAAGAAAAGGACTGGAGTCCAGGACAGCCTTCTTTCCTGTTGCCACAGGACAAGAGGAAGGTTACCAGGCGGCCTGGAGGACCTTTCTCTCCCTCCCTCTCCTCTTCCCACAACCATACACAAGGACCGGCCTCTCTGGAGTTGTTCTAAGGAGCAGAATTTCCCTCCTGTGTTCTCTTCTGGTAGGGGAGGAGGAGGTAAAACCAAAGGCAGAAAGAGTAGGTACTAAGACCTAACGTGACCAAAAGAAGGGGCAGCAAGGAGGGACAGCCGTTAATACCATGCATCAGAAGGCGAGGCCCTGCCTGATAGCTCACCTTTCTACAGAGCTCTAAGGTTTGCAAAGCACCTTTCTCACAACAAGCCTGTGAAGAAGGTAATCCAAGTATTATCATCCCCATTGTACAGATGAGCAAGCTGAGACTCAAGAGTTTCTACGGCTTGCCTACAGTTCCCCCATGAATGCTGCTTCCCATGAAAAGCCCTTTTCTTCATCCCATGATGCGTACCAAAGAAACCGCTCACAAGTGACTGACTGTAGGAGTGAAGGCCCTTGTTAAAGTGGCTGTGTCTCAGAGCCTAAGCAAGACTCAGAAGAGGCAGAGTCCAGGTGTTGTTCGGTTGTGTTCGGACTCTTCGTGACCCATCTGGGGTTTTCTCAGCAAAGATCCTGGAGTGGTTTGCTATTTCCTTCTCCAGCTCATTTTATAGATGAGGAAACTGAGGCAAACGGGTGAAGTGACTGACCCAGGGTCACGTAGCTAGTGTCCGAGTTTCAGGCTGGATTTGAATTCAGGGAAATGAGTCTTCCTGACTCCAGGCGCAGCACTCTATCCACCGGTCCACCTCACTGCCCATGGAGGCCAGGCCTCCAGAAACACAAACCCAGAGACAGGTGGGGAGATGTGCACTGGACTCAAGTCAGGGATGCCCTCAGACAGAGCTGCCCAGGGGCAGATCACAGCTTACCCCTGTGTCACTCTTCACTCACTCATCAGGGGCTCTCATCAGTGCCCCAATCACCCAAGGCTTCAAGTCTCAACTTCCCGGGGCCCTTTTCTTCTGTGAACTACAAAATGAGGAGGGGGTGAAGCTGATGACCTAGTCTAAAATTCGCTCCCTGCCAGCTCTGCGTGTGCTCAAGGGGGAGGTCACCATATCTGTCACCTCTCCAGAAATCCCGAGGCCACTGCTTCTACACCCCAGACGTCCTGACCCAGAGAAGCACCCTAAAGGTCACAGACTCGCCTACATGAGGCCCAATGCATGTGTGTGAGCCCTTCAGTGACCACCCGTTAAGCGCTAGCAGCGAAAGCTCAGGCTCATTCCCTAGACGATCCCCACCGCCACCCAGGGCCTTGGACATCAGAGGTCACTCACCCCGTGAAGAACTAAAGCGTTTTAAAGTAAATGTTAAATCTAATTACTGCTTGGCTAAACTAGTGTTTAACTAACTGCTACTAAGTGCTCTCCTTTTCTCCCATCTCTCTCCTGTCCAGTCCACCCTGTATAGAGCTGCTAAAATATTCTAAAAACACAGATCTGTCATTTCCCCCAACAAAGCCTTTAGAAGCTTCCTTTTGCCCATGGGATAAAATGCAAACCTCTTAACCCCTCACTTAAGGGCCTTCAAAACCTAGGCCCACCCACTTTTTCCGACTCTATTCAATATTACTCCCATTCACAGTGGTTTGCTGGTCTAGTCCTGCCTTCTGAAGACCATCAATCAATCAATAAACATTTATTAAGTGCCTACTATGTGCCAGGCTTGTAGTAGAGAACACAAAAAGACAAAAGACAGTCCCTGCCCTCAAGGAGCCTACAATCTAAAGGGGGAGACCACATGCAAACAAATGTGTACAAAGCAAGCTAGAGTCCGGATAATTAGGAAATTAGCACTGGAATTAAGAGGGGTTGGAGAAGGCTTCCTTGCATTCATGATGACCGTCCCCGCCAAGATTCTGTCAAAATCTTTCTCTTCTTTCAAGGTTCACAAGTAAAGCCAGGTAGCATGGATAATGCAGAAATCTGTTCTACAAATCTATATATATTTATACTTGGTTCTATTTTTCTTGCCTTCTCAACGGGTGGGGAAGGAGGAAAGAGGGAAAGAATTGGAAACTAAAAATAAATGTCAGAGGTCATTTAGTCCCATCCTTTCATTTTATAGAAGAGGAAATTGGGGCCAAGACTTCAAGGTCACAAAGGCAGCAAGCAGCAAAACCAAGATTGGAACCGAGGTCCTCTAAGGCCAGCACTCTCTGCATCCAAAGGTTCAGCTCCAGGGTCATCACCTCCATAGAGTTTCCCATCTTCCCTCCTGCCCGCTCAGCTAAAGCCAATCTGAATCCATTGTCAACTTCTCTTAGACTGATGTGTCTGAACCTCTCCTTCATTATTGACATGTATTTTGTATGACAGCTACGTATGTATGTGCTGCGGCACTCTCTCCATTAGACAGTAAGCTCCTTGAGGGCAGAGGCTGTGCCATTCTTCATCCTTTATCCCCAGGACCTAGCACAGCTCCTTAGCCAGAATGAGGGCCTCCTTGCAAATGTCCCTCAGATCTGAGGAGCCTTCCCAAAGAGAGCTGGCCCCAAAGGGCTCCGTCAGTAACTGAGCTCCCCCTTCAAGAACCTAAGCAGAGGCTAGCTGGTTCCAGGCTCCAGGAGAGCATGGGGCAGATCCCGCCTCGGGCAGACCTCAGAACCCTTCTGCTGTGGATTCCCTGCATGAAGCGGTCTCTGCCCGTTCATTCATCACACAGGGCTGGTCAGACACCCTCTCACCACGCCCCCCCCCCCCCCCCGGCCCCAGGGAGTGCCCTGAACTCTCAGGGAATCCATGACGGACAAGTCCAAGAAAGAAGAGAGAAGCGGGGAAAGAGGGGGACAAGAAAGGAAGGGAAGGCAGCCCCAAACAGAAGGGCAGACACTGTTCACTTGAGTCTATCCCCAGCACTTAGCCTAGAGGCTGGCACATGGTGGACACCTGAAGGAAAAGGAGAAAGAAGGAAATAAGATGAAGAGCAGTGGGGTATAATGGACTGTTGGATGTGGAAATCAGGAAGCCCTGGGTTCAAATCCCAACCACAACACTTAACAGCTGAGTTACTTAATCTGAGAGTCAGTTTCTTCATCTGTTGCTGGTGTTCATGTCTGACTCTTTGTGACCCCATTTGTGGTTTTCTTGGCAGATCCTGGAGTGGTTTGCCATTTCCTTTTCCAGATCATTTTTACGGAAGAGGAAACTGAGACAAACAGGCTAAGTGACCTGCCCAGGGCCACACAGCTAGTAAGCGTGTGAGGTCAGATCTGAACTCGGGAAGATGAGTCTTCCTACTCCAGGCCCAGCACCCTATCCTCTGTGCCGCCTACCTGCCCTTCCTCATCTGTAAAATGAGGCTAATAATACCTGTAATACTAATAACTATCTCACTATAGCAAATGTGTCATGCAGTAGTCAGCTGCAGGACCTGGAGGTTCAGATTCTGTCTCTGACACACACTGGCTGTACGTCCCTGGGCAAATCACAGAATCTCTGTGGGGCCTCAGGCACCCCTGCGGGATTCACCCACTATGTCTTCAGTGATTCTGGGCTGCACTGGTGAAGGGAATTCCCACATCACACATGTTTCATGCCCAACTAAGAGAGGGGGTGGGAGTGTGGGGGTGGGTGTGTGTGTGTGCGCGCGCACGTGCGTGTCCCAGGACACCTCCTGCTGGGGGTGGGGGGGTCACCACAATGACTGATACCTTCCAAGGCCCTTCATCGCTGGGATGAGCTGGGCAATGAATAAGGGTCCAGCTGGATTTACAAACTATACTTTGTCAACAATAAATTCCTACAAGGGGTGGGGAGTAAGGGTGTAGAAGGTTCTTACAAAACTTCACCAATTACATCAAGTGCCCAATACCCTTTAGGGAATAAGAGACAGACTTTTTCTCCTTTAATGATTCATAGATCAGACTTGAGAAAAAAAGCAGAGTGGTGTGACAGAGCACTGGCCTAATTAAATAGCCACTGAGATCCCTCCCAATGCTAAAATTCTGCAATTCCATAACTAGCAGTAAAGAAGACCTTTGCAAGTTCACACAACCACCGTAGACCTCAACGTTCTCATCTCTAAAATGAGGTAATAGACTCAGATCCCCTAATAGGACGGTTGTTCACAATTTGGAAACTGTAAATCCCTATACAACTAAGTATTAATACAGGTATCGTCATAGCCATGGAAAGAACTCCTGTCATACCTAACAATCTCAAGAGGATGGCAGTCTTAACCTAGAGAGAATGATTCTCTGGGGTCATGATGAAAGCTACTGATTCTCACCCACTTACCCACAGGCTGACCCTGAACACAATCTCATACCGGCACCAAAGTTATTTCTTGGCTTCAGTCACTCCGGACTCGTGGGGTTTTTCCTGGCCTTGGCCTGAGGTGTTGGTGCCTCTGTGTGGACAAGACCCCGCCCCACACCCCCAATCAAAAAACAAGTCTCTGTAGATTTGGGGGAAAGTCCAACCTGACTGGAGTCAGAACAACCAACATCTAACTGAGCTGCAGATGAGAAGTGGAGATGCGCCTCCCTAAGTGTGGAAGCAGTAATTCTGAAGGCGGGGTAGAGAGCTAGGAAATCTGGACCAAGCCGGGCTGTGGGAGCGGGCAGCTTCTGATTCCAAGGTCCAGAGCTATGAAGGAATGGTTGGGCAGGGGGTGCTTCAAGGGGAGTGGGAGAGAGCAAAGAGGAAAAGAAAGTGAGGAGCGTTATGAGTGAGTGAGAAAGATGTGACCTGTCCTGATAAGGGAAAGAAGGAATTTCTCTGAGCAGAGCAGAACCATCCAGGTTCACTGTCAGTTCATAAAGCTGTGTAGGGTTCAGGTGACTGGACCGAGGGAATGAATACCGGCACCCACAGAGGAAGGAACTGATTTTCCAAGGACCTGGGCACTGAGGCAAAGAACAGAGCCTGGTGTGTGGACCAAGGCATAACAAGGAGCCACGGCGTGAAAGGAGAGTGAAGACAGGAGACAACTGGAGCGGCTATTGAGGCATTAAACCAAGGATGCCAAGGAGGCAAGGCCCTGAGCCGGTAACTCTCCTCACCTACATGAGACGACATGCCAACAGCTCCTCACCCTGTAATAAAAATAGCTGTGTATTTAAATGGACCTTGCCCATTCTGTCCTGCAGTAAAAAGGAGGGCTGGGAACAAGGCATACAGCCAGAGAGGAGAAGAGGTAAGAGAGGTATAGGGGTCATGAGTCCTAGGGGCACAGACTTAGGAGAAGAGAGGGGAGGGGAGAGAGAGGAAAGAGAGGAACTAGGTTGGAAACCACTGGTTGCAGCATAAGCGGTGTGGCTCCTCCACAGATCTAAATTCCCCTGGCTCTTAGGAGGTTAGTACACGAGTGGAAAGAGCGATGGAATTGGAGTCCGGAGACCCAAGGTTAAAACCCTGGCTGTTACTGACCGTGGGACCAGTCTCCTTTGTAAGATAAGAGAACAAGACGGAATGGCCTCTAACCTTCTTCCAGATCTAGACCCGAGGGTTCCCTCAGCAGGAGAGGACACCCAGTGACTGCAGTGAAACGTGGCCTGCATCTCAGGGAGAACCCAAGTTTAACTCCATCACTTACTACCTTCTGTTTCCTCATCCATGAAACTAACTGGGGTCGTACCAGATGACCTTTAAGGGCCCTTCCAGCTCTTAACTGATGGTTCTGTGACCATACTGATAGAAGAGAAGCTCCCTGCAGGTACGGTGTCACTTTCTATCTTTGTACCCAGCCCAGCGCCTTGCCCACAGTAGGCAGCGATTTCCCGCTCTCCATTCTCTGCTCTGAGTTTTAGCCCCCTACACTCACCCTCCCCCCCGCCCCGGCCCCCACCGGCAGCTACGGCTCACCATATCCACCCCCTCGGCAGAGAGCACCAATCCCTGACCTTGAAGTCAGGACACATGAAGCTGAACAAACAAGGGGGGTTAGGGCTGAGGGACGGGGATAAGGAAAAGTAGCAGCCAACAGCACTGAGGAAAGATGGAAAGGTTGGCTTCCCATGCCTGCAAAATGGGGATTCCATTTCCAAACGTGTCTCATCACTGGCACTATAAATACTCGAGCTAAATTCTGCTCTCTGCCCTCTACCTGCAAGGCCAGCAGCTACTTCTACCAACCCAACATTGGGCTGCCCCCCAACTCTCTGGAAGACCCTCATCTCCCCACTGGAACTGGGTGGTGGGGATGAGAAATGAGTCCTAGAAGATCTGAGGCCAGCATGATTCTCTGTACAAATGGCCTTCGAGGAGGAGATAATCAGCTATCAGTCACCACGCTGATGGCAGGGAACGGAACCCGACCCTACTCCCATGTGGATTTTACTAAGACACTGTCTTTGAGGTGAAGAGGAATCATTTAAACGAACATCTGATAGTAAAACAAGTTGCTTTCCCCAGGCAGGTGCACACAGATGGATGGACCTGGGTTTGGATCGCAGCTCTTCCACTGACTGACTACATGATAGCTGACAAGTCACCTCCCTGCAGGGACCTCTTTCCCCCTCTGTAAAAGTAGGGGCTGGACTAACGGGTCCTTCTGGCCCCTTCCAGTCCTAGACCCGGCTGTTCTATGAGCAGGGGCAGAAAGAACCAGAAGGCGGCCGTCTGAGCCAGGCTTTCCTTCCACCCAAAGGCCCCTGGCGTCTGGAGGCTCAGCAAGGGGACTAAGCACAGGACCTGCTTATCCATCCAGGCCCAGCCCCCCCCCCCCCGCTCCGAGGGGCACCCCTAGCTCTGAGAACCAGGGCTGGCTCTGGGGATCCTGAGGCTGGTTCTACTCCCACACACGGACAGGACAGAATTCCCTTTCCTCTTCCCTCCCTGCCAATTAAACCATTTCAGCAGCAACCTTGCTATTCATCCTCTGGGGAGGACAGCATCTGCCTTGAAGACCGCAGCAAGCCTGACACCTAAGGCTCTGGCTGCCAGCGTGGCTGCCCAGAGGCCCCAGACCCTGCCCCTGATCTCAGCTCTAAGCAGCCCTGGGCAAACGAGGCTTAAAGAAGGAACGCACAGACCCGGGGGGAGACTGCGGCCATTCAGCTGCCCTTTGCAAACGTGAACAGGAACAAGTGACACGCACAAACCTGGATAATTTGAGATTGATACAAATCTAAAAAGAAGCAGCTGTAGGAGGACAGGGGCACATGAAACAGAAACTAGTACCTAGTGCCTTCAAGAAGACCGGTTCAATCCCATCAACACACAAACACAAGGCTATTAGGTTCAATAAAGCGGGACCTCTAAGGCTCGGCAGCCCTTTGCCAGCCACTGGTTTGGATTACTGTGTGCTCCTCCTGGGAGTTCTAAAAGTCTGTTTTCTTTTTCAAATACTCTACAATTAGGACTTGTCAATAATTCAGACGGCAGATCCTCCCCTAAACCCAGTTAAGGAGACTTTACAAGTCCCACCCTTAACACAACCCCACCCCAAGATGTGCTGGGGCCACAGGAGACCCTGACCTCAGCCAGGGGCGCACGTGTGCCCCCAAGACCAAGCAAGTCCTACCTCTGCTAACCTGGCCACCCCCAGGCTACCAGGCAAGGAGGAGAGGAATGTTTTTATATTAAAATGGAAGCCTTCCCACAGGAAGGGAAAAGAAGACCCCCCCCCAACACACACACACACACAAACTGAATCTCAGACTTGCATTTGCTCCCCCAGACCCCGGGGCCTCTGTGGAGAAGAGAAGGGACTCCATCTTGAGCGTAATCTTTTTTGGGTTCAAGAACATGATTCACCTGTGCTGTTCTCAGATCGGAGGCTCTTCTTGGCAACTTCAGCCAGGGCCCCAAAGCCCAGACCAACAGCTAGACCTGGAACAAGAACAAAAACACAGCGCATGTCATGATGGCGATGACAGACAATAGCGACCACCACTACTGATCTTCACATAGTGCTTTAAAGCTTGTGCACAGTGCTTCTCTCCTCACTAGATAATCAGATATTATCATCCCCATTTCAGAGGTGGGAAAACTGAAGCTCTGAGAGGTCAGACTTATCCACAGGCCACACAGGCTAGTGGTGCCAGGGCTCCCGGCACCAAGTCAGTTCTACTCTGGCCAGGCCAGCACGTGTGACAAGGAAGCTCCGTGTCAGGTATCCCTGAGTTAGCCCATCAGTCGCTCAAAACACTTTAAAAAATAAAGATCTTTTTTATTTATAAGCAGCCCTGCTCCTCTGTGCCCCAGGCAAATACATTCTGCTTATTTGCCTCTCTCCAATTCCCTTCATCTGACCACAGAACTAAGGAGTTTCAAACTTCATACAAATAAAAAACCAGATGTAACCATTCCTTACAATCCAGGTATCACTGAGAAGGCACCTGAAGAATGTTAAGACTGACCAGGGTAAAACACAAACACACACACACACACACACACACACACATACAATGGCCTTTTTGATGTCACTGAGCCCTTTGGTAAAGTCTCAGAAAAACTCTGGACCCTTCTCAGAATCACACTTTTGGAAGCATGAAATAAAGTATATAGCATTACAAAGGAAACCAATTATACTGAAACATCATTGTCAAAATGTTTTTAAAAACCAAGTTATGGACCTCAGGTTAAGGTGTTCTATGCTAAGGAGGCCGGGGGAGTCTGTTCTAGAGAAAAATAATGAAAATGATCATTGCTGCTTAATTGGGGACCCAAATCAGTAGGAATCAGTATTTCCTCACATGGTAGACCCAGAAAAAACCATCTTCACTCACTCCAGTCTATACAGCTTTAGAGTGTTACGACAACCCAGGCTTTTCCATGGCACCTGCCTCCTCAAGTTCCCTTTCCCCAACCAAGCTTCTTAAAGGGTACGATGATATTAAAATGAACTTAACCAACAAATTTTCCTTTCCTGCTGAAGTAGTCTAAGCTGTCCCTTTCCCTAAGTACACTCACTAGGGTCAGTTTCTAGAACTATCTTACCAACAGAGAACCCACCCCAGCCCACCCCAGTGCTTTTTTGGTTGTTGTTTGCTGTTCAGTCGTGACCCCATTTGGGGTTTTCTTGGCAGAGATACTGGAGTGGTTTGCCATTTCCTTCTCCAGCTCATTTTACAGATGAGCAAAATGAGGCAAACAAGGTCAAGTGACTTGCCCAAGGTCACACAGCTAGTAAGTGTCGGAGGCCAGATTTGAACTCAGGAAGATGAGTCTTCCTGACTGACTCCAGGCCCGACACTCTATCCGCTGCAACACTTAGCTGCCCCAATGCTTAGGAAAAGTTGTTTTGTTTTGTTTTTGTTAAGGAAACTCCTAAAAGTCTCCAAGGATGATGACAAGGATTCCATGTCCTCTTTCTTCAACACCATTCAGTGTTGCCTCCCATTAACTCGAGGGGTAGGCTGGAAGGCTCCAATAATCTTCTGAAAAAAAGACTAATTTCTTAGACAGCTAGTCAGGCAGACTCATCTTCATTCAAATCCCGCCTCAGACACTCACTAGCTGTGTGACCCTGGCCAAATCACTTCACTGTCTTCTCATCTACACGACAAGCCAGAGAAGGAAATGGCAAACCGCTCCCAAATGGAGTCGCCAAGAGGCGGATACGACTGAACAACCAAAAGTAATTTCTATAAAATACATGGGACGCCATTCTTGGGACTGGGGCAGGTACGGGTCACAAAATTTAAAAAGTGACACTGACTGACACTCCAAAAATGTCACCACTCATATCCTCCCCACTTCCTACTGATGCTCCCATCACTCATTCCCTTTGTCCTCCGCTCGATTCGGTCCTGAAAAGAAAAACTTGAGCCAGTCACAGTGCTGAGGGACAGGCATTCCCCACTCCCCCTCCTTCCTGCATACAGCAATGAGCTACAGAGGTCAACAGGAGGGAGCACATTAAAGCTGCTCCCTTCCCCATGTGTCTTTATATACACACTCCGTAGACGACAAACTCACAGGACCTTGGAGGATTCTACAGATGAGAAGACTGAGAACCAGAGAGTAACCTGCCCAAGGTCTCACATCTACTTTACCAGAATTTTAACAATTCTATCCTTAAACACTGCAAGTGTTTGAGCAAGCCCAAAATATGAAAATTCCTTTTTATATGGAAAAGGTACATCGGGGGCAATCATTGCCTTTATAAATTTAACCTTCAGTAGACAGTTTCTCAAATGGAAATATGATTCAGTTTATTAAAATGAGACAGATGCAACATCTACTGATTAAAAACAATATGTGCCTATAAAAGATGAAGTCAGGGATGGGAGGGTGGAAGAAAAGTTTGGATAAAAGACTTGTAAGGTTTTCTCAGAACCAGTCTCCTGGAGGATGAGAACAGCGAACTCAGACATCAGGATCACAGGCCAGAGCAAGAAGAGACCTTAGCTGTCCCCAGCTCCCTCTAAACCTCAGCTCTGTTTTTTTCTACCTGAAGCGAGGGGGAGAGAAGACACAGAGAGACAGACAGACAGACACCTCACTTAGCCTGAGGTCATTTCTTTATGCAGCAACTTCATCTCCCCAGAATACAATCCACAACAGCTCCATCTCTTGCACCTGTCCAGGTCTCCATTCCCACAGCCACCACCTGAGCTCAGACCCTCACTGCCTCCTCCCACCCACACCCACCAGCAATGACCCTTAAGCTGCCCTACCTAGTAGACTCCAGTGGCTTCCTATTCCTCTAGGCTAAGAGAGAAAGTCCTGAGTAGGGCTTTCAAAGCCTTCTCCCACCCCAGGTGGCACACCACTGCCCTTCCTTAAGGACTCTGTGATCCAGCCAAAGTGACCTTCTCACTGTTCCCCATCCCTCTCCCTTTTCCCATCATTATCATTATCAAACCTACACAGCACTTTAAGGTTTGCAAAGCACTTCACGAAAAGTATCTTTGATCCTCACAATAACCCAGAGAGGTGGGTACTATTATTATTCCCATTTTAGAGATAAGGATACTGACGCAGAGGTTGAATGACTCACCTAGACACCACAACCCTTAAGTATCTGAGGCCAGATTTGAATTCAGATCTTCCTAACACTATGCCTTTGCACCGGCTGTCCCTCACACCTAGAGGTAGTCCCTTCTTGCCTCTGCCACACAGAATCCATCACTCAGCAGCACCTTCTACACGAATCCCTTCCCAATCCTTCACCTGCAGTGTCTGCCCTCCCCAACTATCCTGTAGTTAACTACCCTCTATTTCATTTATATTTGTGCTGCATATACTCATGTACGTCCTTGTCTCTCTCCCTTTCAGAAAGTGAGCTCCCTGGATGCAGGGACTGTTCCTTTCTGTCTTTGTACCATCCCGTGCCTAGGACACTGCCTGGCACTACTGGATGCTTCATATCCAACCGCCTGCTGGTTGGCTGATAAGAAAAGGGGCCTTGAAGGACCCAAGTAAGGTGTTGGTGATCACGCTCCCCAGCGGGAGCTCCTCACTCGGGGCCCATCTATTCTCACTTGACTCACAGTTCCAACAAGCTGGGCTGCTCCAGTTTCTTGAACACTACAATCAGAAGCAGTAAAAACCAAAGTCCAACGAGGCCCCTTGAAAAGTGGCTAACGCTGAGCCCTGACAGAGCTAGGAGGGGAGGTGAGCATGGGAAAAACAACCTGGCACCACTGTAGGAGGAGGAACAGCCAGGGGGCCAGTGCGGCCAGAGCACAGAGCGCATGGATGTGAGGCATCACGGGCCAAGAAAGACAGGCTAGAGAGAGCCAGGATGTGCAAACACAGGGCTCTGAGTTTTATCCTAGAGACAAGGCAGAGCCACTGGGCTCCCGAGGGGGACAATAACATGGTCAGAGCTCCATTTCAGAAATATAATCTGGCAGCTGTGAGAACTGTTTTTCTTCTGAACTTTAGTTTTCTTATCTGCAGAAGAAACTGTTTGAACTCAATCTCTAAGGTCTTCTAAATCCTATGAAATCAGAAAGAACTGCTAAAGGCAGCAACACAAGAGGAAAGCACGACCCTGGGGAGGAGACAGAAAAACTAAAAAGAGCACGCACTGGAGTACTGTAAGGGTGTTAATGTAGGGCACCCTCACATAACCCAAAAGAGTTCTAAGGATGTCACTTTATCACTGCACAACATAATAACATTTCCAAATGAAGACTCTGGGTCACTGAGAAGTTAAATCATGTTCAGGACCTCTGTTAAAGAAGTCTGGAGAGTACGTAATACATTTTCAGAGAATTTGATTCAAAATAGCTAGCATTAAAGTTTGGGAAAAAACAAGTTATCTGAAAAACTAACTCAGATGAGGGGCACCTCAGTCCAGGACTAGCACAAAAATGTTTGCACAACCAGATGACCTCTAAGGCACTGCCAGGCTTTGATTTCCTATTGCCTTCTATGAACAAAGGCAAGCTATCGAATCAACTTCTTTAAGAGCAGAAGGCCTATTACTCCCAATGCCTCTAGCCCTCTCCTTCACAACCCATTCATATTTAGAAAGATATGGCTTAAGTTGGTACAAGCTGCTCCCTCAGGCCAGGCCAGGTCAGGCCAGGCCACTCTCAGCTTGCCGCACTAGCTGTCAGCCTGATCCCCACCTGTCTTGGCTCACTGTGGCTTGCAGCTGCCTGTGGACGCTGGGCAGGACGGACAGCGGCCCTACGTGGTCTGGCGTCCCCGATTAGACATTAACTCCAATTTTCTCTCTCCTCTTCTGTTCCCCCAGCTGCCTGTCTTATCAAAATAAAGTGCAGAGGCAGAGTTAACCATCAAATAGCTTGTGCCTTAGCCAATTTCTTCTCAAATGCAAAGACAAACTCTCCCACATAAACAAGGCAGCTCCAGTCTGACAAGATGAGGCTACCTTGAGATGCTGTAGAATGTATTACGTGGACTAGAGATCTCAGTACCATAGATTTTAGGGTCAAAAGAGCTTTAAAAGACATCTAGTCCAATCCTCACATTTTACATATGAGAAAACTGAGACCCAAGAGGAGAGGTGCCTTGGCAATGATCACACAAGCAGCAAGTGGCGGAGCCATGCTCCAAACTCCTCAGTGACACTGACCATCCTGACACACCACGGGGAACCTCCCCTCCCCCAGGAGAAAACCACCGAGTGTCCCCGTGATCTCCAACTTCAACCCTACCCATCCTCCATTTCAACCCTACTCATCCTCTGAGATCTAGGGCACTTATCCCCTACTAATAAGCTCACACTTCTACAGCACTCTAAGGATTACAAAATACTTGACATACATTTTCTCTTCTGATCCTAAGAAGTAGATGTGATCATTACCTCCATATTATGGGTGAGGAGTCTGAGGCTGAGAGACATTTAGGAACTTTCCCAAGATCTCACAGTCAAGGTCTAAGGTGGGGTTCAAATCCCAAGACTTGATCTCACAGATGATCTCATTTTACAGAGTAGAAAACTAAGGCCGGAGAGGCTAAGTCATCTGCCCAAGGCCGCACAGGCCTTGGTGGTAGATCAGGGACTTCAACCAGGGTCTCCCAACTCAGAGCTGTTCCCATGACACTGTTGCCTCACACCCAAATATAAAGATCATGAAATCTTCACGGTTTCCGTCTTTTTTAGTTCTTGTCTCCACAATAAGACTGTAAACTACCTGAGGGCAGGGACACTTCTGTGTTCCCCACAGAGCTGACCGGATATCAGAGGCTCAGGAAATATCTGCTGCTTCATTGACTGCAGGCAGGTGATGAATACTAACTTTTCTTCACATGAATTTAATCCATGACCTTGACCTCCTCAGCACTAAGTGTAATCAAATAAGAAGCATCTGTGATGACTGCATGGGGAAATGGCATGGGGAGGGGGGGTCGGGTTTAATAAGGTCGCAGAATGTTAGAGCTGGCATGGGGCCTTAGAGGTCACCCAGACCAAATCTCTCACTTTACACAGAGGATCACAGAGCAAGTGGTGGAAGGAACCTCAGAGATCATTGAGTTCAAACCTTTCATTTGACAGACGAGGAAACTGAGGTGAGAGGTCACCTACACAGTCTCAGAGTGGGGACTAAAGCCCAAGCCCCTGACTCCACACCCACAGTTCTTTCTCTGCTCCCACACAGTCCCTCCTCGGGCTCCCTTACTGCCTTCTACAGAGAATAAAAAAAGGGGATTTAAAGGTTCTTGCCCAGAAAACAAAAAGCAAATCCTGGAAATCCCGGAAAGGGCATGGCCACATACGCCGCGCACCCTCCCCGTAAAGCAGGGCACGGAGACAAGCACAAAGGGGCTCTTGAGGGAGCCAACGTGACCAGCAGTACATGGCGAAGCAAGGACTAAGAGACTGGACCCAAGGCCTGGCAAGGAGAATCACCCCCCCTCCCCTGGGGCTCAACAGACAACACTTGCCTAACAGAGTTAGTAAGTCAGCGGGAACCAAATGAAAAGTCCCATAAAGCAATTTATAATCATTACCTGTAAAATGGATGGGGTTCAACTGGGGGACCTCAGAATCCCTATCTCACAGGAGGGTGGTCCTCCAATCCCTGAGGACTGCCATCCTCTCCTCCCCACCCGAGGCCGTTCTTACCCAGGCGGTACATTCATCCTTCCACCCTCCAGTCTCCACGGGGCAGCAACTTGAAGCCCCTCAAACCCCGGCGGCCCTCCTATGCCTGCTCCAGCTGGTCAATGCCTTGGTTAATGGGGTGCCCAGCACTGCACACGATGGCGCTTCACCATGTGCCTTAGCTCTGCTTCTGCTCGGATCTCTCTTTTCAGCTCCAATTCCCCATCTCCAGCGGCCCGCTGGCCTCCTTCACCTTCACGTCCCATAGCACCTCAAACTCAACATGGGCAAAACTGAAACTGTTCTCTTTCCCGCTAACTCCTTCCCTGCAGTTAACCTCCCCATTTCTGGTGCAGCACCGCCATTCCAGTCAGCCAGGCTCACAATCTTGGCGTCCACCTTGACTCTTCCCGGCTCCTCATCACCACACCCGATCCACTTTGTGTCCATTTTCCCTCTACATCTCTGAGATCCCTCATCTGCACTCACACCACACCACAACCAACACACTTCAGGCTCTTATACCACAATGGCCGCCTTGTGGAGAGGAGGCCTCTTCCCTCCTCTACTAAGTTGTCGAACGGCCCTTTCTGAAGGACAGGTCTGACCACGTTCGGTGAGCGTCAAGGCTCCCTACTGCCTCCTCTCTTTGGCGCTGAGCCCCCACAAGCCTGCTGCTGCTTATCTTTCCAAGGCGGTTACACGTTACTCCCCCTGCCTCATGCTCACATAAATAGCCCAGAGGAGGTGCTGACTCAACCCCTGCTCCCTGATTAGAATGGAGACCGCATCCATCACAACAGCCTCCTCACTGCTTCCTAGACATGACATTCCAGCCCTCTCTTCCATCTCTCGTCACCCCTCGTGCTTCTGGGAGATACCCCCATGCCTGGAATGCTCTCCCCTCTTCATCTCTGGAAACGAATTCTCCTCCAAGCTCAGGTCCAGTGCCACCCCCTTCAGGAGGTCTTTCGTGATCCCCTCCGTGGCTGAGGGCATTTTCAGAGACTTAGCCTTACCTCTCTGTGAATATGCTCCAGCAGAATGCAAGCTTCTTGAGAGCAGGAAGGCTCAATTGTGTATGTGTAACTCCATCTCCAGGCATGGTGCTTAATAAATGTTTGCTGATAGACTGGCTGGGGCACAGTACAGTCTGGACAATATGCTTTCAATAACCTACACAGAACCACAGTACAAGATATTGTATGATCCTGATACATATCATTTCCTCTACTAGCCTGGAGGCTCCTTGAAGGGCCGGAACATTCTCTTATAAATCAGCTCAGTGAATGAAGGTTTGGACTGGACACAGACTTTAGCAAACAGGTACATGCTACAGTCTCTAAATGGCCTTGGAGTTCCTTCTAATTTGAGAGAACTTTGATTCTGTTTTGGAAAGCATGCTGCACAAGTTATCCCTGATCAAATCCCAAGTATCCTGGCACAGGACCCAGGGCGGTGGCCGTACTCTCCATCCCACAGCTGCCCTGCAGGCCACTCAGGATCACTCTGGAAGCTCATGAGGCTGGTTCACTATGCCCTCCCCTGTAATTGCCTGGGGAGACATTAGGAGAAATTATTTCTTAAATCCTCTTGCCCCTCCCCAAAAAATTACCCCCAAAAGGAAGCCGGCTGGCCAAAAGGAGAGAAAGTCTAAAGAAACAAAAAAGAAATCTGTACAGGGTCCAGTTTCTTCTCTGCAAGAAACTTTAGACTTAGCAAGGGACTTACATACGGCCAGGCTTATGGTTTTTCCTATAAAGTACAAAGTGGTAAAGAAAAAGTTCAGAGCTCATGTGTCCCCTGCTGTGGTCTATCAGGGGAATTCACAAGCTGCTGGCTGAAAGGGCCACCAGGGCATTTGTATTCCTACACATTCCCTTCCCCCACCACCACAAGGAATGAAGAAGGCCTAAGAGACTCTACTCCTACTTGGGGAAGAGGAAGAAGAAGGATCTCTAAGGAGGTCTTCACACACTACTCCAGGTAGTTATTAGAATCCGGCCTCCGAGTTTCAGAGCTGGGTGAGTTAAGAACAGTCATAAACAGTAATAAACAGAACCTGAGTGGTTCAGAGGAAAGAAGACTGGGCTTGGAAGTCAAGAGATATGAAGACTGGCCCCAGCTCTGCCATGAAACTCCTGTGTGACTCAGAGAAAGTCACTCCACCCCTCTGATCCCATTTCTTCATCTATAATATGATCATCAGAAAGGGATCTTTCAGGGGATCTGTGAACTTGGAAGAGGGGAAAAAAAATCACAGCTTTGTTTCAAAATAATTGGTTTCCTTTGAAATTCTATATATTTCATGCATTTTTAAACATTATTCTGAAAAGGGGTTCATAGGCTTTCTCAGATGCTCTCAAGTGTGGGAGGAGAGTTACAGAAAAGGTTAAGAAGCCCTGGATTAGATGATCACCAAGGTCGCTTTCAGCTCTCATGGTTCATGATTCAAAAAAAAAAAAAAAAAAAAAACGAATTCTGTGGCCAGGCTGAGCCAGTAGAAAGAACGGCAGCCCGGGACTCAGGAGAGCTGAAGTCAGGAGACTGGTCATTAAGAAACACGGACTAACTTCACTTTACTCTCTGTGCTTCTTCCTCGGGTATAAGAGGATAACACCATCTACTCTAAATTGACCTCTCAGGCTTGCTGCGAGAATCAGAAATGATGGACACAAAGGTGCTTTGTTCAGTCTTTTATGTTTAAAAAAAAAAAAAAGTAGACTGGACACCTCTGGATAACCTGGCAGTTCTCATTTGTGTCTAATCCATATCTCACCTGCTGCACTTAAAGATGGAAAGAGAAGGCTGGACAGCCCTGGCCCTCGGGGGAAGCTGCCTGGGCCCTGCAAGGATGCTTTCAGGTTACTGGCTGCCACAGGAGGCAGGCCTGGCACTGACCTCCCAGCAAATGCTCCCTGACCTCTGGTTTCAGCTTACGCCACTAAAACAAAGTGACCCATCATCAATAACTACTTTGGAACTGAAAAAAAAGGGGGGAGGGGAGACTCAATGGAGGATAAGTCAGCAGAGGAGGGATGAGAAGTCTAAGGCAGCTCAAACAATCCCATCGCCTATTTCCATGGAATCCACTTCCCCAGCCCACTGGGTAAGACAAACAGGGGTGTAGCCAGCCAAGCCCTTGCCTCTGCTGCTGGGGGGCACTAACAAGTCAGCACACTTTGCCCAGCCAGATGCAGGCACGCCCCATCCTCCTGTCGTCCTTAGCAGTTCCATGAAAACACAACTCAAGCAAAACAATCCCCGTGGGGTCTGGGTGGCATGGGTTAGTTTCAAAGAATCACAGCCACATGCTCAGTGGAGCCAGGAGCAGAAAGTGGGATTCAAAGTCAACCAGAAGATAATCAAAGGACACCAATGGTCTGGGCACTGTCGGCTGGTATAAGCCTGTGGTCCAGTTCCCAATAATGTTGCTTCTACTTCTTTTTACAGAGAGGATACCAAAAAGACAGGACAGAGATGCTGACATCACTCTCTTATAACTGTATCTGACTGTGTTATCCTAAGTTTTTAACCACATCAAGATGTTTTTTCAGGTGATATGATCTGGCCCAATAGGAAAAGTGCTAGCTTTGGAATCCCAAAGTAGGTGAGTTCAAATCAAGTGTCAGAGCTCTGACAAATTTCTCCCTTCAAGACCTGGGGAAGGTCACTTAACCCTCCATGAGGGAGACTGGACTAGGTGGGCTCTAGCCTTCCAGGGCTATGCTATGAAAGTCCTGAGATATGAAACCTGTGGGTCATCAAAATCAGAGTAATAATCAAAAATCAGAGTGATAACTGGGTTCTACCCATCTGACTCACACAGGATCTTTCCTCCAACCAGCCACCCCAAATCACTTCAACAGAAATGCCATTCATCCCAATCCAAATTTTCTTCCTAGGAGTTTCTTGGATGTTAAAACTAAGAGAATTCACAAAACTCCATTCCTTTCCCCCTTCATTCCTCAACTACCAGCCAATATCTTTTCTACTAGATTCTGTTCATTTTTAGACATTTCAAAAAGGAACTATTACACAGAGAGGTATACATCAGCCTCAATATTCCAGTTAGTCCTTTTTTTAACTTTCCATTCCCTATTCTTTCTTCCCACTTTCCTTTCATGAGGGTTTTCCTTTCCCTTGCATTCACAATCCGGACTGTAAGAATAAAGGAAAAGCATGTCCAAAAAGTTAGTAGACTATGCATCACAGCAATGCCATTACTAGACTTATCCCACACAGGTCAAAGAAAAAGGAAAAGGGCCAAGAGGTACAAATATATTCAGAGCAGCTCTTTTGCACCAAAGCTCTGTTTGTTGTAAATTAAGTGGAGTGCCCTCCAACTGTTGAATGGTAAAATAAACTATTGTATATAAATGTGATAAAATACTATGGTGATATTAAGAAGTGTCAGAACAGATAGTTTCAGTGAAACCTAGGATGAGCAGAACCAGAAGAATTGTACAATTACAACAACGGTGTAAACACAAACAACTCTGAAAGACTTTAGAGCTAAAATTGTAAAGAGATGTGAATTCAAGAGAGATAGGACATGCATTCAAACAGATCTGATGATAAAAACTCAAATTCCACCAATAAGGAAGGAAAAGTAGAGCTGACTAACAAGATAGATGTAAATGAACAGGGAACTTAGTGACCAACATATACATATATATATATATATATATATGTGTGTGTGTGTATATATATATATATGTATATATACACACACACACACACACACACATACACACACACACACACACACACATATTAACAACAGTGCAGATGATGGAACCTAGGGTAGGGAAATAAGGATACATGCAAAGTGCGCCTGCAGGAATAATATCCAGACTTCTAAGATGAAATGAATGAGACTGATGATGAATGCTGATGACAACCAAAAAAAGGCTTCTTGAAAAGTTATATTTGGGGAAAGAAGAAAATCAAACAAAGAGGAGGGCAGTACGACAGGTACATCAAATGGTAACATCTAACATATGTATTTCCCAAACACCTAGCAGTGTTCTCCACACAGTAGACACCTAAAAATAGTTATTGTATTGCACTATATAAGACAGAAGGCAGAACTACTCAACTCCTATCTTGCTTATGTTTTCTTTACCAAGGAGAATAATCTTTGGATTAGGAAACGTAAAACAAAACAGAGAACTGAAACTCAAGAACAGGTGATAGGAGGGAAGTTAATTGCCCTCAATGAGTTAGCTACCAGATGTGAACAACCTACATCCCAGAGTGGGGGGGTGGAGTGGAGAGGGGGTAACTAGTTGGTGTTGATTTTTTTAAGGAAGTGATTATGTAGTCTTTAAATGATGGGCTGCTGGTAAAATTACAGAATATAGCATTAAAGGGGAGGCTTACAAGCAGTTAATTTAAAATACAGCATGAAAAAATCATGCCAATGAGGAAACAAAACTATCACTTTGCAGACAATATGATGGTATACTTGGAGAATCCTAGAGAATCAACCAAAAACTAGTTGAAATAATTAACAACTTCAGCATAATTGCAGGATATAAAAGAAATCCACATAAATCATCAGCATTTCCATATATTACCAATGAAGTCCTGCAAGAAAAAATAAGAGAAATTCCACTAAAATGACTTCAGGCAATATAAAATACTTGAGAGTTTACCTGCCAAAACAAACCCAAGAACTATATGAACACAATTACAAAACACTTTTCACACAAATAAAGTCAGATCTAAACAACTGGAAAAATATTAATTGCTCATGTACAGGCTGAGCCAATATAATAAACAACAACTATTTTACCTAAATTAATTTACTTACTCAGTGCCATCCCAATCAACCTACCAAAATTATTTTTATGGAACTAGAAAAAATAAAATTCATCTGAAAGAACAAAAGGTCAAGAACACCAAGGGAATCAACGAAAAAAAAATGTGAATGAAGGTGACTTAGCAGGACCATATCTCAAACAGTATTACAAAGAGGTAAGTAATCATGAAAACAATTTGGTACTGACTAAGAAATAAGAGTGGTGGATCACTGGAATAGATTCAGTGCAAGACACACAGTGGTAAATGACCATAGTAATCTAGTGTTTGATAAACACAAAGATCCAAGCTTTTGGGACAACTCACTATTTGACAAAAATTACAGAAAAACTGGAAAGCAGTTTGGCAGAGACTAGATATGGACCAACATCTCACACTGTATATCAAAATAAGGTCAAAATGGGTATATGATTTAGACATAAAGGCTAATATCATAACCAAATTAGGGGAGCATGACACCATTTACCTGTTAGATCTATGGATAAGGAAAGAATCTGGGACCAAAAAAGAGATACAGAGTATTATAAGATGCAAAATGGATAATTTTGATTACATTACATTAAAAGGGTTCTGCACAAACAAAATCAATGTAGCCAAGATTAAAAGGAAAGCAGAAAGCTGGGGGAAAATTTTTACAGCAAGATTCTCTGATAAATGCCTCATTTCTCAAATACGTAGAGAAATAAGTCAAATTTACAAGAATAAGAGTTCTTTCCCAATTGATACATGGTTGAAGGATATCAACAGGAAGTTTTCAGAAAA
Organism: Vombatus ursinus; assembly: GCF_900497805.2. NCBI lineage: Eukaryota > Metazoa > Chordata > Mammalia > Diprotodontia > Vombatidae > Vombatus > Vombatus ursinus. Next base: position 24,003,889 of record NW_020954576.1, read on the forward strand.
AAAATCAAAGCTATCTGTAGTCATATGAAAAAATGCTCTCAATCACTATTGATTAAAGAAATGCAAATTAAAACAACTTTGAGGTACCACATCACACCTATCAGATTGGCTAATATGACAGAACAGGAAAACAACAAATCTTGAAGGGGTTGTGGGGGAAAATGGGACACTAAGGCACTACTGGTGGAGTTGTGAACTGATCCAACCACTTTGGAGAGCAATTTGGAACTATGCCCAAAGGGCAACAAAACTATGAATACCCTTTGACCCAGCAATACCACTACTAGGTCTATATCCCAAAGAGCTCAAAGAAAAAGGAAAAGGTCCTATATGTACAAAAATATTTATAGCAGCTCCTTTTGTGGTGGCCAAGAATTGGAAACTGAGGGGATACCCATCAATTAGGGAATGGCTGACCAAGCTGAGGTATATGGTTGTTATAGAACACTATTGTGCTACAAGAAATGATGAACAGAATGGTTTCAGAAAAACCTGGGAAGACTTACACGATCTGATGCACAGTGAACTGAGCAGAGCCAGGAGATCATTGTACACAATAACAGCAACACTGTACGATGACCAACTTTGATACACTTAGCTATTCTCAGCAACATAATGACAATTCCAAAGGACGTCTGATGAAAAATGCTATCCTCAGATCAGAGAAAGAGCTGGTAAGAGTCTGAATGCAGATTGAAACATACTTTTTTTTAACTTTATTATTCTTGTTTTTTATGGTCTACATTTTCTTTTGCAGCACAGCTAATATGACTTGCCATGACTGCACACATGTAATCTATATCAAAGTGCTTGCTTTCTCCCTCTGTGATATCTCTGCAAGTTCAGCACTGCTGAGGGTTCATCCAAGGAACTCTGGGAATTCCTCCTCCTAGGCCCAACACTAAATGGCCCAATGTAGAGAGAGAACAGCAATGTGCCCGGGGAGGCCGAGGGAAGGGGTGGGAAGGAGTGGGGAGAGAAGTGTAGGCATCTGAGAAGGGACGGGGGCACACAAAACAAGTAAAGAGTGAAAATAAGAAGCGTATCCTAATCCCCCAAGCCAGGAATATCTCCCCCAGAAAATTTCTTTTTTTTATTATATTATGGCTTGGGGGATAGATCAATATATGCATACATACACATTTTATACATATGTGTGTGCATGTGTATGTGTGTATTTTATATAATTTTATATATTACACATATTATGTAAGGTAAATTTTATATAATTGTTTAATATAAAGTAAATATATGCATATACATATACACATATACATATGCACATCTATATATAAAACATCTCCCTTGATAAAATGTAAGCTCCTTGAGGGCAAGGATTATTTCCCTGTTGCCTTCCTATCTCCGGTACTACTTAAGTGCTTAAATGCTTGTTAACTAAGAACTTACTATATTCTAGGTACAGCTCTGCCACTAATTAGTTGTGTGTCCCTTAGCAAGTGACTCTTAGGACCTCAGTCTCCTTATCTCTAAATGAAGATGATTTCTAAGGTCATCCCTTCTGATTCTAACAATCTATTATCAATCTACTAAAAAATCTTTATTAAGTGCTTGCTATGTGACAGACACCATTCAAAGAAAGGCAAAAAAAAATTCCTGCCCTCTGGGAGCTCACATTCTAATAGAGACAACATGTCAGTGATGAGGTACGTACAAGATCTATACAGAGCAGGGATAAATTAATCTGAAAGGGGAAAGTGTTAGCAGCTGGAGGGGCCAGGAAAGGCCTCCTGCAGAAGGTGGGCCTGGAGCGTTGATTCCAAAATCCGAGGTGGCTGATCACCAGTCATGTCTTTCTTTCCTCCCCTCTAGGTCTGTGCTGGCCACAACCCACCCTTGAATGAACACTTGTAGATGTGCCCCTCGTTAAGAATGAAGGATGATGGAGAGGAGTGGGAGGTAGAAGACTGCTATTGTTAGATGGTTTCATTGCAGGGTTTTGTGGTTATTTCAAACTACTTGGCCTGGGCAACAACTTCAAACAGGGCAAACTGGCACCAAAAGAAAAAGAAGGATGAGAGTGGAATTAGAGCAGAATATCAACCTGGATTTTAAATGACAATAATCACAATGCGAATTGGCCTCTGTGACCTCCTGGACACCCAGCCAATTAAAGGCCTGATGCCTTGTCCCATCCCCCACAAGTTTGATCACACTTTGATCTTATTAAGGTGGGCTCCCCTGCACAGGGGGACCACAGATGACCACCTGACTATAATATCCGGACCACCTCCGACTGAGGGCAAGGGCAGGGCCAAACTCACCAGGATTTAATTCCTATTCTAATCCCCCAGAAAAGCTTCCCTGGGGGCGGTTTTTTTCCCCCCTCAAATAAATCCCACCACATGGGATGAGCCCCATTCCAACAATTCTGAACAGAGTCAGCAGCTGCAGAAAGTTCTGCTAGGCCAGGGGTGAGTAACTAGAGTGATATGAAGGAGGATGAGAAAGGAAAAGGCCCAGTCTCTGACCTCGTGAGGCTTACAATCTAATGGGAGAAGATGAGAGAAGTGAAAATAAATACAAAGAGAGAGGAACAGGGACTGGACTCCAACTCCAAAATGAGAAAATGCCCTTTACCAATGCAGGTCAGCGTCTGCTCTGCCACTTACAGGAGGAGCCCAGAACATTTTGGGACTTGTCCAAGTTCACAAAGCCAGTATGGGGGTCAGAGGTAGGTCACACAAACATATACATCTCAAAAGAACTAGAGGGAGATTTATAAAACAAAAAACAAAAAAACAGAGAGGAAAAGGGAAGGCCACAGGCATCAGTGATGGACTGAAACCTCTTAGGGCAGCAAACCAATGTAGAAATACAGTAAAGACCCTGAATTTGGAGTCAAAGAACCTGTATAGAAACCAATGTAGAAATACAGTAAAGGCCCTGGATTTGGAGTCACAAGACCTGTATAGAAACCAATGTA